>NC_083230.1:6982980-7286153 GCF_032191835.1 Heteronotia binoei
TAGTCGGGTGAGGCCGATGCTACCCTCGATGTCCGAGAGCCAGAGGAAAACCCCGAAGGTGAAGAGAAAGGGGGAGAGGAGCCGCTGCCGAGGGACATGCATGAGGAGGACGCCCGCATGTTTCGGGCCATGGTCCAAAAAGAAGTGGATGGGGCGATCAAGGGCCTGAAGGACGAGATGCAGGCCATGACCACCCAGATCTCCCGCGTCCTGGGGTTAGCCGGGCCACGGAGACCCCCCCAGCCTCCACCAGCTTGACTGCCCATGGCTGAACCACAAGCCCCAGCGGCGGTGGTGGGGCAAGCGCCGCGGCAGGCACTGCCCCAAGGGATGGAGGTCGAGGCTGGGAGTTGGAAGCCACCTTTGACGGGGACCCAGACGAGGTGGAATACTTTGCCATTCAGGCGAACAGCTACATGTACTACTGGGGGAACACCTTCTCCGACGAGTTCAGCTGAGTAGACTACCTGGGGTCGAAGCTGAAGGGAGCCGCGAAGAGGTGGTACGTAAGCCTGTACGAGGCCATAAGCCCGGAACTGGACTATGTGCAAACTTTCATCCAGGCTCTGTTAGCCCAGTATGAGGACGCACTTCAGGAGACGCGAGCTCTAGCTGCCTTAAGAGACATGCAACAGGGTTCCTGAACCATCCGGGAATATGCCGCGGAGTTCCGAACCAACGCGGCCAAGGTGAGGGGATGGAGTGAGCTGATGAAGATCGAGCACTTCACCCGGGGACTGAACGCCGGTGTTCTGGATTGGGCCCTCACCCAAGCCAGACCCACCACGTTAGTAGGATGGATACAATTGGCAGGGGAGGTCGAGACCAACATGAAGCGAGTGGCGATGCAGCGCCAGCACCAGTCCGGGAAGGGGCCACAGAAAACTCCCCCCAAGGCCGAGCCCAAGAAAACCGGGGGGGGGGGGGATCTGCGGGGCCCCACAAGTGCTTTTGCTGCGGCAACCCGAACCACCTTGCCTCCAGCTGCCCAGCCCCCCCCCCCAAGGTCCCACCAGGGGGGCCGAAGACAAGCACCCCGACTCCGAAGAAACCGACCGGCCGCCCTAAGGAAGCGGCGAAGAGCAACATCACCATGGTGGAAGAGCCAGAAGAGGACATGCTGCTGTCGGCGGAGCTGAGCGACCTGACTTGGGCGACTGAGCCGGCGGGAAACGAGAACAACCTGCTCTGAATGGTGCCAACCAGCAGGTCGAGGAGGAGCCGGCACCATTGAGGGTGAGAGTAACGGGACGCTTATATTTTGTAGTAGTGAGACTGCTGAACACTAAACTGAAAAGGTTCATGCAGGTACGGGCCCTAATAGACTCAGGGTGCAATCGGGAACTGATCATCCCCAACTTGGTGGAAGCTCTGGGGCTCGAGAGCTTGCCTTTACCCTGCCCGATGCAGTTCGAGCAGATGGAAGGGTCAGTGATGTGAGGGGAGCCGTGCAGACAAGAGACCCAGTTTTTGCCGATGGAGATTGAGGAACATTGGGATCAGGAGTCCTTTGTCATCGCTCCCTCGTGCTCCTACCCAGTAGTTCTGGGGGTGGGCTGGTTAGAGAAGCACGAACCCCGCATAAGGTGGGGGGCACAGACTATCAGGTTTATAGACCCCCTTTGCAAAAACCCACCTATGGGACCCGGCCCGGGCCCGTGGGCTCCAGTGGCCAGAGAGAGGGCATGCATGTCGGTGGAAGAGATCCACGCCATCCCCAAAGCAACCGGGACCTGATGGGGGTGTTTAGTGAACAAGGAGCAAACCAATTACCTCCCCACCGGGATACAGACTGTGCCATAGAGTTGATCCCGGGGGAAACCCTGCCCAGAGCCAAACTGTACCCCATGGGCTCGGCGGAGAAGAAGGAACTCCGCAAATTCTTAGACCAGAATTTGGAGAGAGGATTTATCAGACCGGCAATGGCCCCCCACGCTGCCCCGGTCTTATTTAGGAAGAAGAAGGAAGACTCGCTTAGGCTTTGTACGGACTTTCGCGGGATTAATGTGATTTCCACGACCAACGCCTACCCCATCCCCCTCATCTGAGACTTGTTAAGCACGGTGTCTGGGGGCAAGATCTTTACCAAGTTGGACTTGAGAGATGCGTACTTCCAAGTGCGCATCAAAGAGGGGGATGAGTGGAAGACTGCATTTAATACGCCTATGGGACAGTTTGAATACCTAGTCATGCCCTTCGGACTGCAGGGGGCCCCGGGGGTATCCATGAACTTTATAAATGATGTACTCAGAAAGTTTTTGTTCAAGGGGGTGGTGGTGTACCTGGATGACATCATTATTTACTCGCAAAACGAGCAAGCTCATGTGAAGTTAGTGAGGGAGGTGCTAAGCACCCTACTAAAGCATCAGCTGTATGCCAAATTGTCTAAATGTGAATTCCATAAGACCAAACTGGATTATTTAGGATTCCGGGTGTCTGAAAAGGGGTTGGCAGTGGACCCGGCCAAGGTGCAGTGTTGGAATGGGCTCCGTCGAGGACACGTAGACAGCTCCATTCCTTCCTCGGGTTTGCACATTTTTATAGGACCTTCATAGAGGGGTTCGCCCTCCCCCTGACTGAGTTGTTAAAAACCAAAGGGAAGGGGCCAGAGGCCAAGCGGCCGGGAGCCCATCTCAATTGGAGCCCGAGGTGCCAAACGGCCTTCGATAAATTAACTACATAGCAAAAAGAATTGATGGGTCTGTAATTTCTAAGCTCTTTTACTCAACTATAACTGAAAAAAATACATCTTGACTATTGTCAAGATTTGTATTACTGAAGTGTGCTAGTCCTGTATATTTGTAAGCATAGAGTTAGACATAAGGAAGTTAGAAGCCATTCAGTACAAAACATTAAAAGGTGTGAGGACCTCTGTGTTAATCTGCCACTGCAAAAAAATTATCACAAATTTAGGGGTTGGTTTACAAATCTATGTACATCACTTACATCTATGTACATCACTTATCAGAGAGCACTGAGATCTAGTTCTCAAAACCTTTTAAAAATCCCTGGGCCAAGAGAGGCTAGATTGAAAACAACGAGGGAGCAAGCCTTTTCAGCAATGGCCCCCCGATGGCGGAATCAACTTCCAGAGGTGGTGCGAGCCCTGCGGGACTTGAATCAGTTCCACAGGGCTTGCAAAACCATCCTCTTTCAGCTTGCTTTCAAGATAGAACCCGGCTGAATTGACTTTTAGCCATCTAGCCATCTTATACATGACTGTGAACTGTAGCACCTAAACTATTAACTTATAACAGCTGTTTTATCTATTTTAACCTAATCTATAACGGTAATTTAATTGTATTTTAATTTGTCTTTTGTCTCGACTGTATTTTATTGAAATCATGGTTGTCCCATGTCTGTGAGCCGCCCTGAGCCTGCCTTCGGCGGAGGAGGGCGGGATACAAAAATAAATTTACCTTTACCTTACCTTACTTACAGCTTAATTATCAGATGAATCTGTGGACTGTCTCCACTAACAAGCCAAACTATACATTACTTTCTTCACTTGTTTACATTTGTTTTCCTGTGTTCCTCACAGCCATACAATAGCCACAGGGAACTGCCTCTTTAAAAAAAGAGAGAGCCCAAACTGGTTCAGAATGATGCTGTGGGGTAGGAAGGTCTCCTGCCTCCCCACAAGCAGTTCTCTCATATGAAAAGAATGCTGAGGGGAGTTATTTTGCAGATTTTGTTACTCCATCTGCACAGATACCCCTGTGGTGCCATTCCGGGTCTCTCTGGGCTCATTTTCTCTTTTTTAAAGAAGCAATTTCCCACAGCTGTTGTGTGGCTGCAAGAAACATGGGAAAACTAGTATAAACATGTGACATACAGTTTGGCTCTAAATAGTGGTAAATCTGCAGTACTGCAGTCGGAGCCCCTCTGCTCACGACCTGAGTTCGATCCCAGCGGAAGCTGGTTCAGGTAGCTGGTTCCAGGTTGACTCAGCCTTCCATCCTTCCGAGATCAGTAAAATGAGTACCCAGCTTGCTGAAGGAAAAGTGTAGATGACTGGGGAAGGCAATGGCAAATCACCCTTTAAAAAGTCTGCCGTGAAAACATTGTGAAAGCAACGTCACCCCAGAGTCGAAAACGACTGGTGCTTGCACAGGGGACTACCTTTACCTACCTACCTTGGGACAATGTGAGATGAACAGAAGTTCTATCCATGATGTTTCATTCATGCATGTCAACCACCACTCAGTGCTGAATCCATCAGTTATAGTTCAGTTTACTGTTGCTTTGGCAGTCGTCACCAATACAGACCCAACAGCTTACAGAGGAAGAGACGTTTTCAGAGAGCTTGCTCTGGTCTTTGAAGCTGGATGTTCACATACCATAACAGTATGGTCTCTACAACAAACAGGACAACGAATCTTCCAAGAATTCCTAATGTCCTGATAAAATGAGATTTTGTCCCAGATAGTGACTTCCCAGCACTTCATAACTCAAAAGGAGAAAGCAGAGGGTACCTCTTAATTTCAACTGCAGTTATCCAATTAACCGTTTTACTGCCTATGATTGAGTTTAAACCACAGAGAAAAGCGATGGGATTACGTGATGTCTCAATTCAGCTTGTGCTTTCCTAATTTATTCCTCACGCCTGAGACCCTGATTGAAGGGCGGGGTATAAATCCAATCTCCTCCTCCTCTTTTCAAACATATAGATAGCCATGACCATTTCACATCCCTCTCTCTCACTCAGAGACACCACCAGGCAAGGTAGCCTATTGCCCTTTAATAATCACCCCTCACTCAGACATTGCATAGAGCTACTGGGGTTGGAAACTTAAACACTGCTTCATTCACTGTGTGTGTGTGAGAGAGAGAACTCTGTGTGTTTATGTGTCTTTCCCTCAGATAACCAGCCCACAGGGTTAAACAAATAAGAAGTTAACATTTATTTCTGGCTTGAAGTTAATCTGGTAGAAGTTTCCAAGTTTTTGTTCAATTGAACTTTTGAACTGTTTCCCTATTGCATCATTCTGAGATCCTTTGTTACAAACTGATGCTTTTCAGTCAGCTTTAAGCTGCTCTTCCCCACAGCTTCACTTAGCCAGACTCCCTCTCAACAGAACTATTGTTTTTTTTTCCAATTGTCTCCCTCACCAAGATTCTGTCAGTTCCCATTGGTTGCTCTCAGAGAGAGGCAGCACCAAACCTGTTCATCAGACACCTGTCCTCCTCCTAGTCAACACAGAATACCTTTGGATATTCTGTGATTATGAATTAGTATCATGTTTCCATTTCTTCAAAGAATAAAATCCTTCACCACAAATTTAACTTTAATTATTATTCATATGTTTGGGTTGGGAACTAAAAAACCCTGCATAGGCTCTAAGGAGAACCATTCTTAATACATGCAACTCTTGAAGGACCTAGGAGATGCAATGAGAAATCTTGTTTGCAGCCAATTTAAAGTATAGGAATGGGAGCCTAAACACTGAACAGAATGGTTTTGAAATGCTTTGGGCTTCTAATTCTAATAATGAATTATCAAAGTAATAAATCCAAGTGGGCAGCTGTGTTGGTCTGAAGCAGTAGAACAAAGTAGGAGTCAAGTTTCACCTTTAAGACCAACAAAGTTTTATTCAGAATGTAAGCTTTCGGGTGCTCTAAGCACACTTCATCAGACGAGGAATCAGGTACAGTGAGCAGAGCTACATATAGCTGGTAGGCAGTGGTTTAGAATGCAAAATGGTACAAATTTAAGATCCAGTGACAGAATAGTAAAATTAACAAATTGAGCAAACCTTTGATCTGGGTAGCATGAGTATGAGAAAGCAATAAAACAGTAATATGTCAAAATGTGAGAATGTCTGTTAATCACTCTATTGTTATAAGCCTGGGCCAAAAAGAGGGCATTTCTTTCTCAGAAGTTTTCCCCATCCAACTGATTTACCTTTTAACATCCATATAGTTTGCCATTAGAAGAAAAATACATTAAAATATAGTGGAAGATGGGTTTAGTATATGTAATTAGATAGCCAATATCCCCATTTGAGTATGTCAATACAGCTAAAAGAGAAATACATTGGATAGTGATGTTCTTGTCCACCTAATTTACTTTTTAACATGTAAACATCATTCTAGTTTGCCATTAGAAAAAAAGAATACAATAAAATATAGTGAAAATGGGTTAAGTATATGTAATGCGATAAATAGCCATTATCCCTATTTTGAGTATGTCAATACAAAAAATTATTCTGATACACTATTCTAAAAGAGAAATGCATTGGAATAATGTGGATGTATAACCATACTCAGTAAGTATCTGTATCTTAGTATCTGTAATGAGATAAAAACCCAACATCCCTGTTCAGTAATAAAAAAAAACACAATATAAAATAGATAACAGCATTCTTATCAGATGTTATGAAAATCTTGCTGTACTGTTTTCTTCCAAGAACTCTAAGTCAACATTTAAAGGTCTTCCCAGTTAGAACCCTAAAACTTAATATACATTTGGTGGCTCTCATATGCACAATTTCTTATTTATATGGTTAACCTAATTTTGAACACTGTGGTTGAATGACTCTTTCTCAGAACACAACAAGCAAGGAGAGGACCAGGCAAGCAATATCCTTATCTAAACACTTCCTAAGCTTTGGACAGCAAGAAAATGTTTTACAGGTTTGCCAAGAAACAGGCTTCCTCCCCAACTGAAGGAATATGGGCTTTTAAAAATAGCCTCAAAGAAGAAATTATGAGGAACTATATTTCCCAGGAATGCAAAATAACAGTTGACACTGCAAATGCTAACCCATGACTGACAAAGGGTGCAGGAAATGTAATCTTGTGTTTACCACTGTTAATTGTTATAGAGGTTTTATGAGTTCAGTTGTGTGACTTTTGGAAAGTTGCACATTTGGGCTTCCAAACACCTTATTTTTTTAGGCTTATGTCTAAAGTCCTTTAAATAGTCACAACAAGCAGAAAGCAGCAAACACACACAATAAGGATGGGCATGAACCTAAAAAAATCCAGTTTGGTTCAGGGGCCAAGCTAAAAGGCCCTCACCTGAACTGAGCTGGTCTGGCAGCTTCAGTTCCCCCTTTCAGGGATTGCCCAGGAAGGGGAAACAAAAATGACATGTTTAATGGCTCACAGCAGGGTGGGTGTGCTCATCAACTTCTGTTCAGTAAATATCTGGGGAAGGCCCAGGTTTGGGGGCTCTGAACCATCCCATGTTCATGCTGAATTTTGGTTCGTGAGCTGGTTTGTTCTCATCTCTACATACAACATATAGTGAATTCATTCACCAGAGACTGCTGCTCAGCTATAAATCAAAGTAATGAGTGAAGTGGCTCCCCAGGAGGATAAAAAGCCTTTTGTCAAGCATTTTTCTCTCTCTTTCTCCCATAAGGTGTTTGATGCACTTGTCCCAAATTTCTAGAATGTTTTAATCCTCATTTCCAAAAGCCTAAGTATATGTAACTGCATTTGTAACATTCAGACCTAAATGGACCTCCCACTGTTTTCTAAACTGAAAAACAAACAAACAAAAAATGGCATCCTCCAATTAAGATTTGGGCTGTGATGCAGGGTAAGGATTTTCCTGATTCTTTCCTCCCTGCGTCATTTTCTCAGTTTTAATTCTGCTACTCCCCCCAAAAGGGGAAGATGCTCTTTGTTCCACTGAAAAACCAACCAGGTACTGTACAGGTGCCAGTGTATGTTACCCTGCAGGGCAAATGGCAGGGAAGAGGATTAAGACAGTGACAACAACATGAAAGAAAGGGTTAAAACTGACTTGCCTGTGCTGTGGTCCCAATGTTAGTCAGCTGTCCACCCCACCCCCCACTATTTGCAGGTTTTAAAAAAAGCAGATACATTCATAGTTCTCCCACTATCACACTCTTTCCTTTGTATCTCCAGCTCTTCCCTTTTCCTGACTGATCCCCCACATCACCCACATTACCCATTAGCTCCAGAGGGGAGACACTTTTCTGCTTACACAGTTCCATAAAAAACACTGTGTAAATAAATCATAATACATGAAGGCTAAATTATGAATAGATTCTCTACAGGTCAAGCAGAACCAGTCAAGCTGAATGCAGCCCACCAGTCATGTAATGCAGCTGTGACAGACTGCACTTTTTAAAAGCTTAGAAGTGCTATACAGACAGCTGAAGGACTGTGAAAGGTTAATTCTTCACAAAAACAGTCTTAAGTGACAGGCTGCTCCAAGAAACCTGATTGGTTAACGTCAGTTGAGCAGAGAAAGACTTGAGAGCTGCATGCTGAGGCGACAGATTTCTGCCTTAGTGGAGAGCAGTTTAACACAGACAAAGAATGGGGGAAGGGGGAGAGTCGGCAAGGAAGACTGGGCCAAAGAAAGAAATAGATTTTCTAGAGAGAGAAGGAATTTCCCTACCCAGTCAAATAGGGAGTTAGTCTTGAATAGTAGAGAGATCCCTGGTCTGGTGTGGTTAGAAACTGCCTTCAGAAATCTTAAGAGTCAGTTAAAAACTCAAGATGAGCACTGGTGTTTCAAATGAAGGAATTTGGGTACTGGAAAGAGTGTACCAGCCTTCCGGAAACCAAAAAAGGCAGTGAATACTCAAAGATAGTGTACTGAAGTATTTGGGAAAACTGGAACAAAAGTCTCTCAATGTAAAGATTTCATTCATTCATTCATTTCCTGCCCTCCCCACGAGTGGGCTCAAGGCAGCTAACAAGCCAAACTGATGTCTTAAAAACACAGTAATCAAACATTAAGACAATAAAACATTAAAACAATAACATTGGTGCTATATCATAATTAGAACATAGTGTAAAAAAGGCTAGGGGCGGTGTTCCCATAATTCTTTTAAGTAACTATGAATAGCTTAAGAAATTCTCATTAGCCTGAAACATATGAACTAAGGTCTGTGCATGTACTGGTTTTACCTCAGAAATTCCAGCCTCTGATTTCACTTGACCTTGCTCCTCTATGTTGAATAACATATCTTGTTAATTTTGAATTTCAAAATGTCTCAAGTGCTATTTTCAGTGGATTAAGTTAAAGAGTGATCCTGGCCCTTGCCTCAGGCTCCTGGCTCAGCCAGCAGTAAAATATCATATTGAGACAGAGTGGCACAGCCAGAGTTCTTCAGGAAAGAAGAAACAGACCACTAGGGCTGCTCAGTCAGAAAGGGAAAGAAAAATGGTGGGAAAAAGTCTGGCTTCTGAGGGAGGGAACTGGAAGGTGCTGTCACAGCAGCCCACTGAACTCCCAACAAACTTCCATGTTGTGCATCCTGCTGGGACTGCAAGAACAAGCACTTAGGAAACCATAATACATGGCTGGTGTATGTTGACAATGGTACTAAAATATAATAAAACTAAGTTGGAGTTCAGTAGCACCTTTAAGACCAAGAAAGTTTTATTCCAACTATAAGCTTTTGTGTGCATGCACACTTCATCAGATGATGAAATGGGGTACAGTGAGCAGAGTTACATATAGCTGGCAGGCAGTGGTTAAGCATGCGAAATAGTACAAAGTTAGAATCCCGTGGCAAAATGGTACAATTAACAAATTGAAAGAACAACCAGTTCTTTCAACAAATGGTATCTAAACCAGAATGTTTGTTCTTTCAATTTGTTAGTTGTACCATTTTACCACTGGATTCTAACTTTGTACTATTTTGCATGCCTAACCACTGCTTATCAGTGTCCCATCCGCTTGTGGTTGGGACTTGAACTACCACCCCCTGCCCCCTGAACATGCCAGCCCAGCCTGATGTGGGCAGCTGCACCACCCAGGCACCTACTGGGGTGGCAAAGCAGCAGGTGGGTGGGTCAGTGGCCCGTGCTGACTCCTTTTTTTTTTTGCAGCGGCTCTCCTCCCCCCACCCAGGAAACAGATGCAGGGCTACAAGATGGTGGGACAGGAGCTGCCCCACGAGAACATAGAGCCTGGCCTCGCACACAGGCAAGGTAAGGCCCCACCCCCGCCACTCACTGGGGAAGTGGTGTAGGGTCCTTCAGAGCCACTGTGGGCCTGCCGTGATGTAGCTAGGAAAGCCCAGTTCTTCGGGAGTGGGGCTAGCAGCAGTAGAAGCCCCGACCTGGGGCTGGGTGTCTCCATTGAAAAAGGGGGAAGGGCCCAGGGGAACCACGAATGGGGGAGGGCTAGGGAATGGGGAGGGGTATAAAGGGGAGGCCAAGACCAGGGTCGATGAGGAGGAGAAGGTGGAGCTGGAGACTGGAATGGAGCAACCCAGAGAGACAGGGGAGCCAGTCAAGGACCAGCTAGCATAGGAGGCAGCAGAGTGAAGTTAACATGGCCTTCCCACCTAGCCCTGAAACCCCAGCCAGCACCCCAGGGTGGATAACCTGCAGGAACAGGCGATGGCCACAAGAGGGGCGGGACCATCCAAGGAGGCAGGGCATGACAACCAGCTGTATGTAGCTCTGCTCACTGTACCCCATTTCATTGTCTGATGAAGTGTCCATGCACATGCAAGCTTACATTCTGAATAAAACTTTGTTGGTCTTAAAGGTGCTACTGGACTCCAACTTTGTTCTATTGCTTCAGACCAACACGGCTGCCCACCTGAATCTATTATAAAACCAGTTTATCTTCCAGTTATTTAGCTTGCAGTCACCTTGTCTTCATTCTTGACCACCCTAAGAGTCACTCCTCTAACCGGATGGAAACCTGGTAGAAAGGTTTGGTGTAGTGGTTAAGTATGCGGACTCTTATCTGGGAGAACCGGGTTTGATTCCCCACTCCTCCACTTGCACCTGCTGGAATGGCCTTGGGTCAGCCATAGCTCTGGCAGAGGTTGTCCTTGAAAGGGCAGCTGCTGGGAGAGCCCTCTCCAGCCCCACCCACCTCACAGGGTGTTTGTTGTGGGGGAGGAAGGTAAAGGAGATTGTAGGCCGCTCTGAGACTCTTCGGAGTGGAGGGCGGGATATAAAACCAATATCTTCTTCTTACTTACAATACTGTGCTTGCAATACTAGGAAATTTTAATGAGGATTTACCTTGAAATGCCTCTGATGAAATCTAGAGACACGTTGCATTTGTATCTTGGTCCAGTAAGTAGGTCATCATGGCCTACCAAGGTTAACAGCTGTAGCGTCACAAGTGATGTGATCTAAAGGGGAAGGGGAGAAAAATGAACTGGGTTTGTCAGTGCAAACAACAATACTTTCCCCATTGGCTAGCTTCTTCAACACATTTGGCTTGGATCCATTGATGCACAAGCAGAAACATACAAACCAAAGACTTTATGTGAGTCTTAAGTGTGGAAAATACAAAGATGCATAATCACACACATCAAAATACAAACTGAAGAAGAAAACCATCAAGAGTTAATATTATAGGGGCCAAGTCCTTTGAAAGCATCAATGGTCACCTTGTCTGTCTGGACGCTGACCGTAATAATGAAATTGAACTATTGCAAGGCCATCTTGTGTCCCAGGCTAGTTTGTAACAGGGCAGGACGTGTACATGACACATTGACTCAACAAGGGCAAAGGCCAGGCCTGCACCCTAACTTTCCTGCCCCATGAGATACTGGTGCACGAAGCCTGGTTTGGTGGACTAGAGGCAAAGCCATACCGAAGCAGTGATGCTAAGTAGTCCATGGTAGCGTGGCATTATGTCATGTTATGGACTTGATTTGCTAACAGTGTTGGCCTTCAGCCAGCCAAATAAAAGATATTCTACACTGTTTTGAGATTAGGTTATCAGAATATACAAAGAATGTGAACTTTATGTCAGTTAATAAACTTTTTTTTGCCCCTGATAATAGTGTCCCTCTGTAATCATTTTGGTTTCATTAGGTAAAAGAGGTGTGTGTTTTCACACTGGACCAAAAGATTTGGGTAGCTTCATTTTTCTTAAGTGTCAATATAGTGATGAATAGATCTATTTGAGTCTTTGCTTTGTGAACAGATAGTTTTAGCACTCCTTTTATTTTAGGCACACTGGCAGTGATGTACCTATCTATTTGGTACCCAGACAGCAACACAAAGATGGGCTACACAGTAACAGCAATCCAAAAGAACTATGTACCAATACTGTATATAAAATCCAAAATATTGTATTATTACAGACAAATTAATGTACACAACAATTCTGTATGATCAAAAAGATGGTACCATACAGATACTATACAAATAGTCTTCTTCAAAGAACACTCTGCTATAATTTCAACTAGAACATAGTCCTCTGAAGTGGATCAGAGGACTATGTTCCAGTTGAAATTATAACAGAATATCTGCCTGAAATAAAATTTAATCAGATCTATTATTTGAGAAAGCATTTGGGAAATGTGTTTGGAATAAGCTAGCATTCACATCAGAGAGAGAAGGAAGATCTGTAAGGTGAAGAAAAAAAAAGTCACGGACTAAAATTGAACATACTGAACATTTAAGGAGTTGTTACTAAAAGTGTGACTTGGAAATACCACACCCCTTCCTTCCATCCTTTGAAGACAATCTGTATAATATCTGTATTGTACACTCTTTTTGAACACAGCAGAATTGTAGTGTACATTAATTTGTCTCAGCGGGCTGAGGCTAAATCCGGCGAAGACAGAGGTCCTTTGCTTGGGTCGTCGGGGTCTGGGAAGGGAAATACCCCTTCCGGTTTTTGACGGTGCGCCGCTGATTGCGACGCATAGAGTCAGGAGCCTGGGGGTACTTCTGGAGCCTTCCTTAACAATGGAGGCCCAGATAGCAGCCACTGCCAAGTCCGCATTTTTCTATCTTAGGCGGGCAAGGCAGTTGGCTCCCTTCCTGGAGTGCGACGATCTAGCAACGGTGATCCATGCTACGGTCACCTCGAGGTTGGACTACTGCAATGCCCTCTACATGGGGCTGCCCCTGTGCCGAACCCGGAAATTGCAGCTGGTGCAGAATGCCGCCGCCCGGTTGTTATTAGGGCTCCCAAGGTGGGAGCACATTCAGCCGGGACTTCGGGCTCTGCACTGGCTGCCAATGTTACTGAGTTCGGTACAAGGTGCTGGTAATTACCTTTAAAGCCCTATATGGCCTTGGACCTGCCTACTTGAGGGACCGTCTCTTCCCACACATTCCCCAGCGAGCACTAAGATCAGGAACCCAAAACCTCCTGGTTGTTCCCGGGCCAAAGGAAGCCCGTTTGAAAGTTACAAGGGATAGGGCCTTCTCCGTAATGGCTCCATCTTGGTGGAACCAGCTGCCGGAAGAGGTAAGGGCCCTGCGGGACCTTACCCAATTCCGCAGGGCCTGTAAGACATCCCTCTTCCGGCTGGCCCACAACTAATCGGCACTGAGCATTGAACACCGAATACTGAACATGGAACACTGAACTTGAAACTGATGAGTGTAGCTTTAGGACCGCTGTATGATTTAATGTTCATGTATATTACAAATGTTTAGATTTTTAACTATAAATTATGAAATGTCAATTTTAATGTTTAATTTTATATTTTATGTTAGTTTTATATGTTGTAAGCCGCCCTGAGCCACCTAGTGGGAAGGGCGGGATATAAATCTTAAAATAAATAAATAAATAAATAAAATAAATAATCTTTTGGATTTTATGTACAGTATTGTATACAGTTCTTTTGGATGACTGCATTTAGCACCCAGGGAAGATCATTTTTAACACTCCCTTCCTGGGTTTTTTGCTGTCAAGTCACAGCTGATTTACGGTGATCCCGTCGGGTTTTCAAGGCAAGAAATGCTCAGAGATTATTTGCTATTGCCTGCCTCCACATCAGTTCTGCTTAGCCTCTGAGATCTAATGAGATCAGACTAGTCCGAGGCTATCCAGGTCAGGGCTCCTGCTCCGTACAACAAAATGATTTCAGTAGAATAATGGAATAAAACAAACAATAATAATGTCCAGAATCTCCACTCGTGCCATGAAAGTTTGCTAGGTGACCTTGGGCCAGTCACAATGCTCTCTGTCTAGCCCTGACCTGGATAGATCAGGACAGCCTGGTCTCGTCAGATCGCAAGCTAAGCAGGGCCGACATGGAGGCAGGCAGTGGCAAGCCACCCCTGAATGTCTCTGCTTTGGAAACCCTACAGGGTCACCACAAATCAGCTGTGACGTGACCAAGAAGAACTCCATCACACCACTCATGTTCTGAGCAGGCAATTGAGAGGGCTTTGGTTCTTCATTTTTAACCCAAGAGCTGACCATCTCAAATATCTGCAAGACATTTTTGAGAGCTAGGAGTCTGCCTTTGTATTAATTTTTACTATCACCAGTCAAAGCATAATAGTGATTGAAAGCTTCATCAGACTGGCCCCCCAAAAAGGTGCCCCCACCCTCCATTGTTTCCAAAGGACTAAGTGTCAAGTCTATCTATAACTCTGGCTCAAGCACAGAGCATGCTGGGTAGAACCAAAGTATAACCAAATGCTGCTAGCTCATTCCCTCTTCCTTCCCCCCTTCCTTTTGAGATCTGGTCCTGCTTTGAAATGGTAATGTGTGAAAGTCTTATCTGTGCCTTCTCAGCCCAGGCCTGGGGGAGAGGAAGGAGCCTGAAAGTATCAAGGCCAAACGGGCCTCTAATCAACATGAGAATGTATTTGTTACATCTATGTGTGAATGTCCTCTGCACAATCCCCCCCCTTAGGAATCCTTTTGAAGTATACCTTATATGCAATGTATCTACTGTATGTACTTTAGTCTTTTCAAGACCTGGCTTAGGCCACAAGTATCAGTATCAATAAAATAGAGTCTTTGTAACCACACCGACTCATCATTGAATCTGCAGACTTGACACTAAGGCCAAACCAGAGAATCTCTGCAATAGAAACTGAAGGTGGTGGCGGGCATTTTTCTAAGCCCAGCAGGACCAGTTCAATTTACAGGGTCCAGCAAACCCAGTGCTGTTGTGACAATGCCAGCTAATGTCAAGCACAGAATCATGAAGCCCAAGAAAACAAGTGCAATGTACACTGTGCAAAAAACCCTGCACCTTTTGTTCATAATGTTAACAAAAATTTGCTACTGTACTACTCTTAAATACATTCTGTCACCAAGCAGGATAGGGATGAGAAGGTCTTGAGACCAAGAAGTGAAAATAAAGGGATGGGTTGTTTTATCTTGCTGCAACATGCTAACTACTGCTTTGCAAGGCCTGGCTGAGCTGGGTCACACACACACACACAAGGAGAGAGACAGAGTGTGTTCTGAAGAGAAATTGATTATCCATAAGAAAGCAATAAAGGGATTTCTTTATTCATTTCTTATTAGAATCAATCGAAAATTTCAGTTGAAACTTTAATCAATAAAAACTAATTTCTTATTAGAATGGAATCAATGGAAAATTATTCTTATTGGAATAAATGAAAAATTTCATAGCTAGCTTCTAAGTGTACTCGGGGAATTGTTAACATATTAAAGACTATTACTGGTCATGGCTAGCCGATCACCATTTGCACATATTAATTAGCACAGCTGTGTGAATCAATGGAATTTAAAAATAATCAGACATGAAAGGCAGTAAACTAATTAAAACACATCGACGATCTGTACCTAGATAAGAACTATGGTGCATTCTTGAATAGGAGAGAACTTAAATGGAAATGGAAATATTAACATGTTTTGTTAGGAAGGACAGGCAAATTTTGTCTCCCCTAAATAAAGAATCCAAGAGACACCCGTTATTGTGGGCAGAGATTATCAGAAAGGCCATATTTGGACAGCTAGGAAAACATGACCACATCTGATTAATGTTTTACCTGTAATGGATTCCTCCTCTGTATGTTAAAAGATATAAAACTAGCTGCTATTTGAATGATTACTTTAGGAAAGAACCATCAGGTATTTCCTCCTGTATTCATGAATAAAGCACATATTTAATCCAGGATTTGGTTACCTCGTGTCTAATTGAGCTATGGATATGGGGAACCTTTAGTTAGGTCTAACAGAAAGGGCACACCCAGATGGGACATAATGACTCGCCCTGGTGCATCTGGAGCACTGGCAAGTTGGTAAGAGTCCTTGTGCACAACTAAATTGGACCATTGCTGTCCTTGAGTCTTGTCCTTCAGGCTGCAAATCACTAGGCACTGGGTGGCGTTGCATCTCCCTCATACGGACCAAACCTGCAGTGAATCAAGGTGGTGGGTGGATCAGTCTTAACTTTATATGGGTAAGAAGAAGAAGATATTGGATTTATATCCCGCCCTATACTCTGAATCTCAGAGCGGTCACTATCTCCTTTACCGTGCCCCCCCACAACAGACACCCAGTGAGGTTTGTGGGGCTGAGAGAGCTTTTTACAGCAGCTGCCCTTTCAAGGACAACTCCTATGAAAGCTATGGCTGACCCAAGGCCATTCCAGCAGGTACAAGTGGAGGAGTGGGGAATCAAACCTGGTTCTTCCAGATAAGAGTCTACACACTTAACCACTACACCAAACTGGTGTAACAAAGAATTAACAAAGTTTTCTTTGGGAAAGGGGATTGTGGTTTCTGGGCTAAAAGTTGTAATTGCACTAAAAAGTCCCCAGTTTTAAAAGAGGCAAGTTGTTACTCTGGCAGTAATGGGTAAAAGCGCTTTTAACTTCTTTAGATTATATGGTGAAAATGGAATCAAAAGTTGTGCACCCTGGAATGAGGTGGTAGAGCACTCGCCCCAGAAACCAAAGCACTCTTATTTAGGAGATTGTGAGCCCTGAGAAAAGTTAATAGAGCACCCACCCTAGAAATTAGGATTGCTGTTTGGCTAAAATACTCATGGAAGTTACTTGTGGGTTTGAAATTGGTTAACTGGAATCAAATTAAGATCAAAAACAAAGCTAAGAAATGTATAGCAGCTTGTAATTATATGTTAATGTTTACATAAGGTATATTGTTATGCACAATTGATGTAAAACAACTGTAAAGTGCTTGAATTCTAATTGTAATTGATTTTTTTAAAAAGAAAAAAAACCCAGAAGTCTGTAACCCCAACCCCGTTTGATATACAGCATAAAGGGCAAAAAGGAAAGGTTAAGAGGGAAAAGCAAAGGGAGAGGAAGGGAAGTTAAAATGTAGGAAATGGGAAGCTAGGAACTGTAGGGTGACAGCTTCTTTAGCACCTCCAGTTATTTCATCAACTTCTACCAAAAAATATCTACCTCTCTCTGTTTTTCTCTGTTTTTTTTTCAAGGAGTAAATTCAGAATCAGGTTGTGAAAACAAGTAGTGGCTCTCTACCTGCAGAATGGCTTTAAGTTCTACAGCAGAATATGTTAAAAGTTGATTAAGAAAGAGATTGATCACGTTGGCTGTGTAGAGCTGGCAGCAGGCCTGATTCAGTGGGAGCTGAACCGGAGAGTTCCACCTCCCCCTTCTGAGAGTTCCACCTCCTTGTCCATTGAATAGTATGTGCAGCTACATAACCATCCCTGGATGAGCTCCACCACCTATTTTTTCTACAAAGCAACTCCTGGCTGGCAGCCATAAGGATCATTTGACATATTCAAGAACTTCAGTATGGGTAGGAATTAAAGCAAAGTAAGCTGCTGGACTCCAAGGAACTGCATATATATATATATATATATATATATATATATATATATATATATATATATATATATATATCCCTGAAGACAAAGGCTGCTCTTTGAGAAGGCTCACCAAATGTCCAGTGGAGAAGGAGGGGGAACAAGGCTGTTAAAGTTGATACAGTTGTTCTAGGATCAGATCCAAAATGGGAACAGGCAACCTTTGAAGATTGGGATTGGCATGCCATCTCAAGGGCAGCATTTTGAAAAGGCATAAAAGAGGCAGTTCCAAAATGTGTGAATGTAAGGATGAAATATGGCAAAAGATTGAAAAGCCCATCAAATCCTGGGTAAGTTGATGGATTCTTTTTGAACGTCTTAAGTTACAAAAACTTGTGGAATGGGAGATGAAATTTGAAAAATAACTTGTGGACTTGTCTCGTAAGGATTTTGTTAGCAGGAATGAAGAAGATTAATGGATGACATCATATTTTGCTTCTTCTCCTTTGCCAGAAAGTATAAATATGGACAGTGGTGACTATGTTGGCCAGCAGATTCAACAAGTGGCTGAAGGTTCGGAAAAAATTATCGGCAGGCTAGCAAATACTGTAGCAGCTATCAGCTTGCAGGACTGGTTTAGCAAATTTGCTTCAGTCTTGGAGAAAGGAAAGTATCTGATTCTAGAGTGCTTTTTGCGATGCCCATACTCCCTGTGTTCTAGCGACTGCAGTCAGCAATGCATTTTAAAAAATGAAAGACCTTTGGCTGGACACAACATGATGCTGACTTCAAGTTGACCTGGGGTAAACAGCACTCCTGCCCCACCCTTGGTATGCCATTACACAGTGGAGCTAACATCCACCCTAATGGGGTGCTGAAATTGTCACGAAAACTCTTATTATGGACTCTGGCAGAAGAAAGACAGTATAAAAAGCAGACATTCATGGTCATTTACAGTAAACAATTAGTATCAGTGTGGAGTGTACTGTTACAGGACCCATTTAACTACTGTGCACTATACATAATATCCACATCTGTGGATTATGGCAGGCAATAGGGATGGGCACGAACCCAGGGAAATGGTAGTTTGTTTAGTTTCACAATTTGTTTGATTTCTAACCTAGTTTGTGTTTAGTTGGTTTGTTTGGTCCAGAAGTTGTAAACTCACCAGGAGACTTCAGCAGGCTCTCCTCCATCCACCCTCCAAGTTTGGCAAAGATTGGATTTGAAATGTTCGAGTTATAGCCCCCCAAAGCAGGTGCCCCCAGGAAAGCTCAGCTTCAGCTCTCACAACTCTTCATGCTGCAGAATGGGAGCTCTGTGACTGGCTCCCAGAGCTGCCAATCAAGCTGCCAGGGGTATTTCTAGGGCTCCCAGAAATATACCCCCAGCACTGCTTGGAATTGATTTAATCAGCACTGGGTTGTCTGGGAAAACGAACTGTGAAATGAACCAAACGAAGCACCAAGGTCTGGACCGGTTCAGAACGAATCACAGCTTGGCCTGATTCATGCACAAATCGCGGTTTGTGGTTCAGGTCGTACCCACGTTTAGTAGGCAATATATAGTAACATCACAAGTCACCCTGGAATATTTTGTTGTATTTAATTATTTTTATGTTACAGATTTATTTTCACACTTATGATTATCTTAATGTCCCTGCTTTGGACACAACACAGTCTTGTGAAAATGTCATTATATGCTAAGATTGCAATCAACTTCAACTGTATATGCAGATTCCAGTTCAATAAAAGTTAATTGTGGTTAAGGTCTACTGAAATGAATGGGACATATTGGTCATGGCTGATTTAAGTTCCATTAATTTCACTAGGACTTAATCACAGCCAACTTGCTCTGAGTTGGAATGCAGTTGGAATTACAACTGGGAACAGCAAATCTAAGAATACAGAGCTGGTGAGACTACTTAAACACATGGGAACACTGAGCTTCCCCTTACAAAATGGTTGTATGTAAGAAAATTGTATGATTCACACTGGTCAGAAGAAGAAGAGGTTGGATTTATATCCCAACCCTTCGCTACCCAAAGGAGTTTCAGAGTGGCTTAACAAATCTCCTTTCCTTTCCCCTCCCCACAACAAACACCCTGTGGGGTAGGTGGGGCTGAGAGAGCTCTCCCAGAACTGCTCTTGAGCAGAACAGCCTTGAGACAACTTGTGGTTGACCCAAGGTCACATCAGAAGGTGTATGTGGAGGACTGGGGAATCAAATCCGGTTCTCCCAGATAAGAGTCCACACACTTAAACACTACACCAAACTGGCTGTCCGAAGTGGAATGCATTATAACAATCTGGTATTTAGAAGTGTGGGCTCAGTATAAACCAAGTCAAAAAAATACCCAATAAATATCTTATTGATTTTTATTGGGTATTTTCTCAGATGACCACCAAGGTGATTTCGCTATCTGAAAATGGCCACCCCCCCCAAAAAAAAAACTGGGATTTTTTTTTGGGGGGGGAGGGCCACTAGATAGCCGCAGTTACAGGGCATTTAAAGGGTTCTCAGTCCATTTAAATGCCTTCAGAGTGAAAGGCACTTAAAGGGACTACAGTCCCCTCAAATGCCTTTGGAGTTCCCTCACTGTGGCACAGAGTGGGCCATGACTTGGAGAAGGCATTTAAAAGAACTGCATCTTTTAAATGTCTCTCCCTATTGGAAACAATGGAGGATGGAGGCACCTTTTTCTGGGGCCCAGAGAATTGGACCTCTTGGTCTAATATTTTTGAAATGGGAGGGGTGAGGAGAGGCACCAGCAGCTACACTGCAAATATGGCATCTCTGCCTCCAAAAACAGCACCCCCAGAGCCATAGACTGATTTTTGGTTATAGCTTAATGAAACCATTGATTATAATGGTCCCCATATAAAAGAGCTCAAGAATTCCATAATCCTGAATATTTCCTGGATCTCAATACTATTCAGGAATTTTGGAAAATAGCAATATTTTTCAATATACCTGAACCTGAAAAATACCAAATTCCTTGATGCACGCTCCTAATGGTATTTGCTAAACACAACACTATATACAGATGGTAGCATTTTGAAACAATTTTACTTATAGGCTCATTTATAGCTATGAATCTAAGAGTGCAATCCGTCCAACTCTGTTTAGAATTGCACTATAAATGACTCAGGTTTACTGTCTGCTGTCTTCAGTGCAAAACTAAACACTCTGTCTCTCAAGCAGTTCAGAAAAGAAAAATAAATGGGAAAGCACTCTGTCATTCAGCAATGACCTTCAGTACAGCTATTTTCTACTACCCCTCCCCAGTTTTGTAGGATTAAAAAATTATTTTCAGATATTATGAACCCCTCTGTGTTAAGGATGAGAATTGCTCTTCATTCATTCAGGCCCTTTATTCAGTCAACGATGAAGCAGAATGGAGTAATCTGTTATTACAACTGCTCTTTTACACCCCAGTGCACCATTATTGGCTAATCATTTCTGCAGGATATGCTTGCAGCTGCCCTCTTACACTCAGAGACTACCAATGAAAGAGGTCAATATTCCACAGCATAAAGGACAAGGCTCATAAAATCTCCCAGTGAACACAACAGAAGCTCCAATAACTTGGACTCACCTAAATATTATGGAGGATGCAGAATGCAAAAACGACCTTGCCACAGCATTACAAATGTGCCAGCCACTGCATTAAAACAAATGGCAACCAATTCTTCCAAAATGCGGTAAAATGGAACTGAAGGCCAGTATAGCAAAATTGCTCTCAAAAACTTCTAGCGATAAATCTAAAATGGTGGCAGGTTAGATATAAATGTCTGATTAATGTTTCAAGAATAACATGCTGCATCAGATACAAAGTCACCAGTTACCATTTGAAGACAAGATAAGGACTAGCCACCGGATCTCATTTTCCAATTTTCCAATAATAAAGGCCCAAAATAATTCGTACAGAGAACCTATGAAAAAAGATTTCTTTCATCCTGGGTAAGCAACTGAACAAGGTCTCAGGATTTACCAGAAAAGGCTGTAAGTCTTCTAAAGATGGGCATTAAAGACATATAGCAAAGCCAGAAGCACAGGCTGAAGGCTCCATTTAGGAGCAAGTTGTATCACTGGAAGGCTCCTTCCTCTGAAGAAAAGCGCCTTTGCTAGCAAAAGGACTCCAGAGGAAACAGACAGTGGGGATATGACTGTATTCATTGTCCTGGACCTCTCAATGGCTTTCAAGAACACTGATCATGGTATCCTTCTGGACTGCCTATATGGACTGGGGTTGGGAAGTACTGTTCAGAGGTGGTTCCGGTCCTGTCAGGAGGGGAGGTTTCAGAGTGTGGTGCTGAGGGAGTGCAGCTCAGCCACTTGGCCTTTGGCAGGGTGGCCAACGGTAGCTCTCCAGATGTTTTTTGCCTACAACTCCCATCAACCCCAGCCATTGGCCATGCTGGCTGGGGCTGATGGGAGTTGTAGGCAAAAAAACATCTGGAGAGCTACCGTTGGCCACCCCTGGTCTATTGGATTCCACAAAGTTCCATCTTGTCCCACATGCTCTTTAACATCTACATGAAATTGCTAGGAGAGGTCATCCGGAGATTTAGGCTGGGTTGTCACCAATATGCAGATGACACTCAGCTCTATCTCACATTTTCGGTGGATGCCAGGGAGGCTGCAACCCTGATCTGGTGACTGGAGGCAGCTTTGAAGTGGATGCAAGTTAACAGAAAGAAGGCTAATCCTAACAAAATGGAAGTGCTACTGGTAGGAAGAAGGTCTGAATCAGGATTTAAGGTATCACCCATTCTGGATGGGGTTGTACTCTCCTTAAAGGAACAGGTCTATAATCTGGGGGTGTTCTTGGACCCAGACATTCTGCTGTATAAGCAGATGGCAGAAAACCACAAAAGGAACTGTGCTGAAATCAACCAATGCTTAAGAAAGCAGGTTGTAAGCAGCTACCAGCTTCAAATGGTTAGCCAACTGTGGACTTTCCTGAACAGAAAAGATCTGGCCACTGTGCTGCATGCCTTCATTACATCTAAATTAGATTGCTGCAATGTTCTACATGGATTTCCTTTTAAAAGTGTTCCGAAACTTCAACTCTGAACACTTTTCAAGGGAAGCCCCATGTAGAACATATTGCAACAATCTCATTTAGAAGTAACGCTGCACCCAGGATGTTGCCTGGAATGGGTTGTAGGGTCCTTATCACTATAGTCTTGGACAACCTGTACTTCCAATTTGTTTCTGGGCATAATTCAATGTGGTGGTCTTGACCTTCAAAGCTCTATACAGTTTGGGACCAACATTCCTGAAAGACCGCCTAATCCCTTATGAAACCTGCCAGGCCATTACAGTCATCTCCAGAGGCCTGCATCAGGTGCCCCCACCTTCTGAGATTAGGCAGGTGGTCCCTTGAGAGAGTGGCTTCTCAGTCTTGGTGTCAAGAGAGTCTCTTGTCATTGTTGGTTGTTTCATTAAATGCACTGTAGTAACCTTAGGCCTCGCTTTTGCTTGCACTCCCTCTGCATGCTATCACTATCTCTCTTCAGTACCAAACACAAGTATCATTCTGCCTAGCCTCTGAAAGAGCCAAGGTCATTGTCTGGCTTCCCAGGGATTATGTCTGCACCTGCGAAGGGACCGTGGAAATGGGACTATGGGGTGCGGGGGGGAGGGATGAGAAGCTTGGCAACTTTGCTTTGAAATGTAACGGTTAACCCGAGGTATATGAAGGGATGCGTTCCTGCCATTGTCAGTTTTTGCAAGCAGCCTCTTGCCCTGCGGTTTCAGTATCTCAATAAAAAACTCTTGATTGATCACTGAGTCTGTTGTTAACTGGAAGTCTGGGGACTTGATATTTGGTACCAAAGCTCCGGAAATTTCTCCCCAGGGATATTTGTCTGTCCCCTTCCACTGCCATCTTCCTCCAGTGGGGGAAGACTTTGCTTTTTTGTTTGGCATTCCTCAATGACCTCTCTTTGCTAAGCAATGTTTTTTTTTAGTATGTATTTTAACTGTTTTATATGGGTTTTAACTCTTTTTAAAAGTTGTCTTATTGATGTATTGTTTGGGAGGGGGATTGGTGTTAATGGCTTCATAATGTATTTTATTATGCATATCTGGCAGAAAGATGGGATATAAATTTTGTAAATAAAATAAATAAACCTATTGTGTCGCTTGGCAGAACAAAACAAAACCACCAAGTCTTCAGTAGTTATGGCTTATTTTCTTTGCAGTATATATAATCAGAAAAACAAGCTTTTGATAATTATTTTGATCAATAAACTATCAAACAAAAGAAAAACATGCCTAGAAGATACATAACATACTCCTGAAAATCATGCGTCAGTGGGCCGGGAGGAGCGGTGGGAGCCACCTCCATGGGCAAGATAGTGGCATTGCAGGCAGGTGAAGAGTACACCCCACTTTCAGCCAGCCAGGTTGGTGCTTGGGCGAAGCCAGGAGCTTTCCGTGCCCCCCGTCCCCCACTGTCAACTGATGGGGAGAAAGATGAAAGGCAGGGGGAAGATTGTGAACCACCACTGCTGCCTCTTCAAAACCTCCATTTAAGCTGCAAGCGGGAGGAAGAAGCTGCTAATGCTGTCCCCCCAACACTGGGAGCTGATGAATGGGTGAACAACGCTCCCTCTCACCTACTTGCCCATCTCCAGCACTGTCACCTCAGCTGCCCTCTCTGAACTTTCATCTTGGCTACTGATCACTGAGAATGAGGTGACAGCGCTGGATTTGGGTGGGCGGGCAAAAAGGCTCCTTCTCACACACTCACCAGCAGGAGTGGCTCTGGGGCATCTGGTGCCCTAGGCGATGCCCCATCCCCCACGGGCAAAGCCAGAGGGAAGGGAGGGTGCATGCAGTGGTGTGGCAAGGTGCAGAGAGCCTGTGCACCGCCCCCTGCCATCGCTTTGCTCTCCTGAAGCAGAAATGGAGTGACAGCAGCCAGGTGGTGCGCGGCCTCTTTGCACCGCTCAGAGCCTTGCCACACCGCTGCACATGCCCTCCCCACCCTCTGGCTTTGCCTGGGGGGGGTGGAAGGGTGTGGGCAGTGGGGTGGGTGCCTCAGAGGATGTGGCGTGGTGCACGGCCTCTTCCCGGCTCCCAGAGGGTCTCCCCTCCCAGGCAATATCAATTGCCCAGGAGGCGGGGGGGGGGGAGGGCCCAATTTGGCAGTTCCCTGGCCTGCTTCCTAGGTCTGCCTAGTGGTCAGGCTGCCTCTGCTCACCAGCCTCCAGAACCATTGCTTCCTTTTGGCAGCCAGCAGCTGCGGAGAAAGTTGGGGGAAAGCAGCACAATCTGCAACATTTTGTTGCAGGTCCACGCTTTTTGTCAAGTGAAAATTCAGCCACATCCTGCTTGGGAAGAAAGTGTAAAAGGAAAATGACAAGCAACAATGAGCATACAGCTGAAAATCCTCTTTCTTAAATGTATAAAACATAAATATTTAAGTTAGGTCCACTTCACTGCATGTTTAAGGTATGGTGATCAGTGTTCCCTCTAAGCTGAGTTAGTGTGATCTAGCTCATAGTTTTTTAGCTTCCAGCTCACACATTTTTGTTTCAGCTCCAGAAAAATGCCCCCAAAGCAAACTAATTTGTGCAATAGTTCACAATTTCAATGCCAGTAGTTCACAAAGTAGAATTTTTGCTCACAAGACTCCACGGCTTAGCGGGAGTGTTGATGGTGACTGAAGTATACACTTTTAAAAAGCGTATGGGACGCTTTTGTACTTGTTAAAACCACATACTATTTCGGTACATTCGTTAAACAGGCAGGACTGATAGATCTTTCTGTTGGATTTACAAACACAGCATTAATGCTCCATAATGTGTGGAGCAGTCCTAAAGTCCAGACGATTATCAGAAAATGTTCATGTTACCTTACAAGAGGGTAGGAGTGCTCTTATAGAGAAGTAAAATTTCTGGAAATTTTGAAGGGCATGGGAAAAATACATGAAATTGGTAGCTAAAATTGAAACATATGGAGTACTTACTTTCTTGTCATCCATAAACTTATTTTACTGCTTTTACAACATAAAATGCCTCATTTATAACTAAATCAGCAAATAAAGTTTTGCTGCTTGTTTATGTAATGCAACTGCCAATTATATATGCCTTAATTTTTCTCCAAGCAAAGCTATGAATGTAGCTAAAATGGGGGGGGGGCGAAGGGGGAGATACAAACTGCCATAGCTCACACTACCTGAGAGCAGGCCATCCGAGTGGTGACTGAAAATAGTTCTTCAATAGTTTATCATCATATACATTACAGTGTGTGAACAAACTTAAGTCACATTTAAACGGATATTTTATTGAAAACATGTTGTATTTGTCTGAAGTATACACAGAAGTTATGAGTTCAGTTCAGTACCTTTTTATTGGCATACATTTAAAAAAACACCGCGATGAATACAGATTGGAATGCTTCCTGAGATTTAAGATACAATAAAAAGTCACCCAGTAAGAGATCTAATCTTATGCTCCTGATCATCATAGAAATTGAAAGATACTTTGCTACTGGGTATGTGATATGGGGATGCCGGTCAGATAATAGAAAGAAACCAGCTTCTCTCCAGATAATCCATAAAGATTAAACAAGAGGGGGCTGATGCTGGAATTCCACACCTTTTCATAAAAATAACAGTAGAATAGAATATAAACTACGGATTCAAGTTTCCTTCTTCTTCATGGACAAAGCATTTCGTGATAGGGGATCTTTGCAAATCTCCCAGGCAGGACTGCTGATGGGAGGGCGTTGAATCCTGCAAGCATGAAGGCTTGGTGTAATTGGTGGGGGGAGGGGGGCGGAGAGGAATAAGTTGTGAAAGGTAAGCAGCAGGCGCACCATAGTCAGGGGTGATGCCAAATGCCAGAGGGGAGCATGTCATGTGCTAGAGAACAGAGAGTTTGTTTTTCTATGTCTAAAAGTCTCTGTTCCAATATTCTGTATGCTTGGCATTCATTTAACATAAAAGGAACCCCTAAAGATTGTATTTTCCGCTGAATCCAGTGTGCCCAACTAGATATAAAGGAACCATACAGCATCAAATAGACATAACTCATGAGTTTAGCCCTAAAATGAACACATAACCAAAACCTCAAGAGTTGCTCTGGTCTCCAAAATGTTCTCCATGAACACAGCTGCATACCTAATGCAATTAGGGACCTCCAAAATACGGTGCAAGAACATTGCCTGGATTTGTTCAACCTGTTAAAGACACCAATCCAAATGGGGATCCCATATAATATTCAAGAAATTGATTTAGTATTAAAAATGCGAATGGAAGCAGATGCATTGGTTACCCTTCACATAAAAGAATCTTGCAACTGCAGTCAAAATACAATTGGCCAAGTGCTTGTTTGCTATCCAACTATTGCTGTACTGAAAGTAAACACCCAGGTATCTAATGCAGTAGATTGTTTCACACAAAAGTCTTTAAACTGTACATTACAAGTTAGAAAAACCTTGTTTTAAATACACTTCCGTCTCTCCAAAAAAGTATCTCATAGGAATTTTTCCAGTGCTCCACAGTATTTTCAGTTTTCCCACTGGAAAAAGTACAAAACAAATCCCCAGGAAAGAGACCCCACCACACACACACACAAACCAGGCCTTCATATCTCTGATTTGTACAAAGGTCTGGCTTTGCACAATGAAGTATATGTTCTGTAACATAGCTACTGCTACCTGAATATATTAATACCAATATCCTTACCTGATGCAATGGACCGAGGCAACATAGAATAAAATATTTATGCAGTAATAAAAATCAGTGATGGCCAACTGGGTTTGAGACCATAGATCATATATGTTCTGGACAACTCAAATCACACATTTTCAATTTAGCTCTTTTAACGATGATTTCTTTATTTGTTACATTTGATTTCTTGGGAACTTAGAATGGTGATTTCCAAATGCCCTGAAGGTTATTGTCCTCAAGGAGAAAAAACAGGACTAGCTGACTATAGGGGAGGCTTATATATATTTAGGTAAAGAATAACTCATGCTGGAGAAAAACCTATAATTAAAATGCAGAGTCGCAGGCAGAGATAAATTGTCTAACAAAGTAAAACAAAACAAAACAAGAAATGCAGCTTCTTGATCCAAAAGGCAGAACACATCACACAGTCACCAAAACCAAGCCACTGACACAAGACCCTCCAACAAATGACTCCACAGAGCCTAGAACTCTACGTCCCACAGGCTGGAAGTAAATGCAAACCAAAATGGAGATACGCGGCTTTTTTTGTAGAAAAAGCCCAGCAGGAACTCATTTGCATATTAGGACGCATTCCCTAACATCACCATTGTTTCACAGGGTTTTTTAAAAATAAAAGGTACAGCAGGAACTCATTTGCATATTAGGCCACACCCACTGATGCCAAGCCAGCGGGAACTGCGTCCCTGTGTGTTCCTGTTTTTTTTTTAAAAAAAGAGCCCTAAAGGGGTGTCAAACATGTGGCCTGGGGGCCGAATCAGGCCCCCGGAGGGCTCCTATCAGGCCCCTGAGCAACTGGCTGTCCTCTGCTTCCTTCTCCCTCTCTTTTGCTTCCTTCTGCATAACAGCTTGCTTTGCAAGACCTGCTCAATCGCACAGGATCTACAGAGCAAAGCCTCTATTTTCTCCATTGGCTGAGGCTCCTCCCTTGGGGAGAAAGGTGGGGAGGCAGTTTGTTTTGCCAGGCTCTCTCTCAATCGCATAGCAGAGCTACTGAGCCAAGCCTCTCTTCCTTCTATTGCTGAGGCTCCTCTCCCTCCTGGTCTCCTGGGGAAGGAGGGAAAGAGCCAGAGCTTCCTTTGCCCAGTTCCCAGGATCCCATGGGAGAAATACAAAGAAAGAACCTTTAAGACCAATGAGCGCTAATATTTTAAGTGTTTTTTTTTAAAAAATCTTCAATTGTGTTTGTGTCCTGTATAAAGTTAATATCTCTGCTACCTAATCTTAAAATAGTTACACACATGGGCCGGCCTGACAAGGTCTCATTTATGTCAGATCCGGCTCTCATAGCAAATGGGTTTGACACCCCTGCCCTACAAGGCTCCAGATGATGCAGTCAAGTGAATGAACTTGCACCAACATAAAATACCATAAGTGATTCAGCTATCAGGCTTGAATTCTGTATGGCAAGTATGCCTCCTACCCCTCTTTGCACATACAATGAGTGGAGCAGCAGATGGTGATATGAACTCCCTCATCATTTTTTTTTTGGGGGGGGGCGAGTTCAGAGATATGCTCTCCCTTGCCTCTGCCCAATACAGCTCAGTCCACAAAAAATCTTCCTTGCTTCCTCCCTCTATTCACTCATCAATCACTGACATATGGCACAAAGACCATCTTTCATGGGTACAAACATAGGCAAAGAGCACTTGCCAAAACAACAAGGGTGAGAGGCAATCAGTAGAGCAGAAGAAACAAGAAGGCAAGGGAGAGTGTGTGGGAAAGAAACATCTGCCTAGCCTGTGCTAACTTGTTCTTCACTTATACCTTCTGATGGTCTTGGTTCTGGCTCTCTTACTTTGCTGCCTATGGGCCTGATGCAAGGTCACAACTACAGATTCTCCTTTTCTCAGGGGTTTTTTTTTTTTTTTGTAGCAGGAACTCCTTTGCAGGAGCTTACAATAGGTCCTATACTAAGAGCCCTGTAAGCTCTTGGGGGATTGGCTACATTGGGGGGTGGGGTTGGCCTAATATGCAAAGGAGTTTCTGCTACAAAAAAGCCTTGCCTTTTCTTATAATGTGACTGCTATGTCTCACAGCTTTGCTATATTGGGAGGGACTGCCTGTCACATACGTGTGTCCCATGCTACAGCCTGGGATTCAAGTTGGGTCCATGGTCAGGAAACATCTGAGAGCACTGTTTTACATCATGACTCTGAGCCTTCAGACTTACTGAAATATGCTATACTGTGAGCACTGGTCATTCAATATCTCATTCAAAAGCTGCTCAGGGGTATCGAACTCATTTGTTATGAGGGCCCAATCTGACATAAATTAGACCTTCTCGGGTTGGGCTATGTGTGTCACGAAATGCCAGGTAGTGGCAATATCAACTTTATAAAGGACACCAACAAACGCAATTAAAGATTTTTTTAAAAAAAACTTAAAAGATGCTTAAAAGATTAGGACGACTCTTGCAATATTTTCTTTATTTAACAGTCTCTGATAAATGACACTCTTGCTCTGAATTATTGCATCAAAATCTGGAGACAATGTCTGTGCAGTAGCAATCTTGAGCATGCTGTTCAGGTAGGGTTGCCAGGTCCAATTCAATAAAATTATGGGGACTTTGGGGGTGGAGCCAGGACCAAGGTTGTGGCAAGCTTAACTGAACTCCAAAGAGAGTTCTGGTCATCACATTTAAAGGGAACACAAACCTCTTAAATGCCTTCTCTCCATTGGAAATATGAAGGATAGGACTCATAGAATTGGATCTCTTGGTCCAATCTTTTTAAAACTTAGAAGGTGTTTTGAGGAGAGGCACCAGATGCTATGCTGAAAATTTGATGGCTCTACCTTCAAAAACAGCCTCCCCAGAGCCCCAGATATCCATGAATTAATTCTCTATTATACCACATGGGAATCGGTTTTCATAGGAAATAATGGAATGCCCAGCAGACATCCCCCTGCTTTCTGATTACTCTGAAGTGGGGGTAGAGCCACCCAACTGACGAAGAGAGAGATCTTGGGGTCGTGGTAGATAACTCACTCAAAATGTCAAGACAGTGTGCGATTGCAATAAAAAAGGCCAACGCCATGCTGGGAATTATTAGGAGGGGAACTGAAAACAAATCAGCCAGTATCATAATGCCCCTGTATAAATCGATGGTGCGGTCTCATTTGGAATACTGTGTGCAGTTCTGGTTGCCGCACCTTAAAAATGATATTATAGCATTGGAGAAAGTCCAGAAAAGGGCAACTAGAATGATTAAAGGGCTTGAACACTTTCCCTATGAAGAAAGGTTAAAACGCTTGGGGCTCTTTAGCTTGGAAAAATGTCGACTGCGGGGTGACATGATAGAGGTTTACAAGCTTATGCATGGGATGGAGAAGGTAGAGAAAGAAGTACTTTTCTCCCTTTCTCACAACACAAGAACTCGTGGGCATTCGATGAAATGGCTGAGCAGTCGGGTTTAAACAGATAAAAGGAAGTACTTCTTCTCCCAAAGGGTGATTAACATGTGGAATTCACTGCCACAGGAGGTGGTGGCAGCTACAAGCATAGCCAGCTTCAAGAGGAGGTTAGACAAAATATATATATATAATTTTTTTGGCCACTGTGTGACAGTGTTGGACTGGATGGGCCATTGGCCTGATCCAACATGGCTTCTCTTATGTTCTTATGTTCAATTATGCTTGAACAAATTAGGCTGGAATTTAAAAAATAAAATCTGTTAATATAGTTGGCAGCAAAGCTACTCTGTATTTATCATCAGGAATACTGAGAATGTTAGAAGAAGACGACGGCAAATCTATATTAGGGGTGTCCATTCGGTTCGGCCGAATCAAAGAAACCTCCGAATCACCCGATTCGGAAGTATATGGCACCGTATACTTCCGAATCCAATTGGAAGGCATTATACGGGAGCCGTATATGGCTCCCCGTACACTTCCAAATCAATATTCAGAAGTATATGGAAGTCCATAGAAAAGGTGGGAAAGGAGCTTCTGCAGCCTCAGGGGAGCTGCTTGCCTCCTTTCCCACCTTTGGAAGCCTTTTCCGGCCTCTCCTATAGCCTCCCTGGGATCAGGGAGGGAGGAGGAGTGGGAGAGGAGCCCCAGTAGCCAATCCAAAGCATGGATTTGCAAAATGCATTGCAAATCCATGCTTTGCAGAGCTGTTGTGTAATCCCCCAGCCATCAGCAACATGGTTGTTCTTTTGTTTACTTGGGTATCCAAGTAAACAGTGTTCTCTGGCCAATCACAGAGCAGTGGGTTTTTTTGAAACTGCTCTGGGTAGCGCCAGAGAACCTTTTTAAGGAGTCTGGCCTGGTTGGACTCCATTCCATTGCTGCTGTGTTGGTGTTGGTGTGAGAGAGAGATTGTGCTGCGCTGGCCCTTGGCCTCAGCTGCTGCTGCTTTCTCTCAGCCTTGCCTGACCTGCATGGAGAAGAGAAGACATCTAAGGTAAGACAGTCTTGGGGTTCTGGTTTTTATTTTAGTTAGTAAAAGAACTTTTTAAGACTCAGAGTCCCTTTTCTTATCCAGATTTGGGTGGGTGGGTACTGGGTAGCTTATTTGGGGTTAGGGGGTTCTGCTGGGGGTGGGGCCTGGGGTGGGGGGGTTGCCAATTTGCCTATATCTTACTTTAGTGAGAGGACTTTTAAAAGTTCAGTGTCCTTTTACTTTTCCTGATTTGGATGGCTTGGATTTCTTGGGGTTAGGGTGAAGGTTTTTTTGGGGGGACGGGTTGGTAAAGTTCCTGTATTGTTAAAAGTCAAGGGTTTTTTACTGTTTTAAAAGGATTCTGTGTTTGATTTGTTGCTGCTGTATTGTGCTGCTGTTGTTCCTTTACTCTTCTGGTTCTGGTTCCTGTGTGGGGGGGTGCTGTTTGGCCTAATTTTCATTGTTAAAAAGGTCACTTTTTTAACAGTTGAGTTTGTTGGCCTTTTCTCAGTGATTTGGATATTTTGTTGTTGGTTTTGCATCCTGTCCTGTTGTCCCTTTTCCTGGTTCTGTTTTTTTTTTGGGAGGGGGGCAGTTGTTGACTGATTTGGCCTGAGCTTTTTATTGTTGAAAAGGTCACTTTTTGACCCGTTAAGTTTCTTGGCCTTTTCTCAGTGATCTGTTTGGATCTGTTGTTGTTGGTTTTGCATCCTGTCCTGTTGTCCCTTTTCCTGGTTCTGGTTTTGGGGGGGTGGGGTGGGGTTAAAAGTTAAGTTTCCTTTTGTTTTGGTTTTTTTTAATTATCTCTGGTTGGTGTGGGGATTGGTGTGTGGGCTGTGTGGGGTGGGTCACTTTCATGTTTTTATAGAATTGTTTTTGGAGTCTGAGGGTGCTTTCGGTTTCTCTAGGGCCACTAAATAGGCTGCCCCACTAATAAGGGTGTTTTGAGGGATTGCGTTTTTTGAAATTCAAAAAAAAAATTAATCCAGTTTAGGGCTTTATCTCCTTTCAAAATTCAACAAGGCCAGATAGGGGCAATTTAAAAAGATTTTAGGTTTCTCATAAAAGGCAGCGTGACTACTAGGCCATATCAGGCTCCCTTTTAAAGAGACTAGGGTTGCAGTGCATCTTGCTTTCAGCCACTGAAAGCTGGTGCATCCTTAGATTTCCATAGGGTAAACCACAGCTTCTCTCTAGTTATAGGGGACACCTGATTTCCAATTTGCAAGGAAATCCGGTTTGTCCCAGGATCTAGTTAGGAGAAGTTTAACTAGGAGGATATAACAAGGATTGCCTTCATCTCAAGGTAGCCTTTTAAAAACTGTAGCAAGGTAGAGGCAGGATAACTAGTCTCCTAAGCTTTACCAGACTACTACTACCGCAACCCAAAGAAGGATAGGTTAGGGACCAAAAAAACAAACAAACAGGTTTTGGTGGGAGGGTTTTTAAAAAGAAGTCAGGGCACCTGTTGGTTCAGGGTACAGTGTAGTGAGTTTGGTTTGTAAAAAACCCCACTCTCAGTGCAGGTTGTGTGAGACTGGCCAAGGGTGACATGAGTGACAGGCAGCAAAAGAGGGGCCCTGGGGGCAAGGCCAAGGAGAAGACTAGAGGGGTGGAGGGGAGGACTCAGGTTTCCTCCCCACCTGTGCGTAGGGCCACTCCACAGCTGCCTTCCAGCACTCCGACCTCTGGCCGGAGTGTGATGAAGAAGAAGGTCCGCATTTTTGCTATTCTTACAAGATTTGAATGAGTCTGTGCTGTTTTTTATATATAGCAACATCCAGATGTTATAGAAGTACACATATTCAGGGTTTTCCTTAATAAATTAAATAGTATAAATAACTTTCTAGAAGTCTGATCTGGAGACAAGTTCAATTATTTAACATATTTATATTCTGCTTTTCTCTGCATGGAGATCCAAAGCAGCTAACAATACATAGGGTGAAAAATACAACATAACAGATAAGAAAGGGAAGGGAGGCTTTCAATTGGCAAGCCATTTCCTTATTTGGGAGTAATGAAGCTGCAGTATTTGAAATAATTTTTTGTTTGTTTTAAGAGAGCTAAAGGTAGATACTGATCACTTTGCAATATATGCATATGTTTGTGATCATATACAAAAATCATGGAGCTTTTTCTGATAAGAGAAAATATTGGTAATATTCATGGGGTCAACACTTAACTTTGAGGTTTAAAACTTTCTTGGTTTTCTCCTAAGCTGTTAAAGCTTAATCCAGGAGTATCAAGCTACCTGTGCCAGGCTCTCTCAATCACACAGTAGAGCTACAGAGCCGAGCTCCTCTTTTGGCTGAGGCTTCTCTTCCCTCCTCCTTCCTCGGGGAAAAGGGAGAGGGGGAAAGGAAATGAACAAAAGGCTGCTTTGCTCAACTGCCTCAATCGCAGGGGAGAAATACAAAAAGCACCTTTAAGACCAACACATTTTTATTCTACACACTTGATCTTAGGCCAAAAGGCCGAGAAGCGAGTTTTATTCAAGGTAAGAACTTTTTGCCATGCTACAGTGTGTGTGTATGTGTGTGTTGTTGTTGTTGTTGTTAAGCTTGTTTTACCAGGGCTGTTCTGGGTGCAAATGAGTTGCCTCCCCTTTTTCACTGTATCCATGCCCTCATGATCCATCTTTCTCAGTAGGAAAGCAGTGTAAACTGTTTAGATGAGGAATAACAACAAGCCACCAGTAAGGTGGATTCGGTACATTTCATTTGTAGACTGGGGATTTTGAACCTAGGCTCCCAGGTAGTAAGCTGATACTGACCACTATACGCTGTCTGTATTCTTGCACTGCCTCATAGAAGTTGCAGTTACTTCTCTGGGGAAGACTATAGTTTTGTAGAGAGGTGTCAGTTGTCAGAGGCTGTTAAACAAAACATTGCAAGTGTGCTAATGTTTTAAGCATATTTTAAGTTTAAAAAAATTAATTGTGTTTGTCTGAACCCTTTATAAAATTTATATCTCTGCTACCTGGCATTACATTTTATAACATGCATGGCCAGGCCCGACAAGGTCTCATTTACAATCCAGCCCTTGTAAAAATGAGCCCAATGCCCTTGGCTTAATCTGTTAAGGCATTTCTTTGCTGAGAATTTTTAAAAAAATATATACTTTGGAATAAAACAATAGCAAATACACTAAAACAGTCCTTGATTGATTTTGCTTTATAACTTACTGTGGAATGTATTTATCTACAGGGATTATATATTAAATGTAAACCCAATATATTCATCAACATCCATCTTATAAAAGCCTTTCTGGCAGCAATGTGATATGTGGAAATGAGTGAAGAAGTTGCATATTCCGTTTGCATAAAATATTTCGTGAAAATTCCCATACTGCAGAAATACTAGCATGATCTGAAACTGAAATAATGTATTTTTTCTGTTGTGAATGTTTGCAAAAGCAATTTGGGCATTAGTAAAATATTATTAGTCATTGAGTAGATTCTATGAGAAGCTGAGGGGAAAAGTGTATTTTTTAACGGGAGACCCGAGCAATCTGTTCAGTTCATATCTGCTCTTCCTTGGTTGGATTTAGACTTTATAATATTGAATTTGATCCTCCATGGAGCTTGCTAGTAATGTCATTCTCTTTCAGTAGCAAATTCTAGCGGATTGCATCATTTCCACTTTAGCAGCACTGTCTGATTTAATTGTCCAGTTCTCTTACTAACTATTCAACAAAATAAGTGCAAAACTCAGCTCTCAATGTAAAAGGTACTAGTTCTTTAAACTGCTCTAAACTGTGTTGAAGCTGCAAGTAAGTATTGAAAAGTTATCCCTTGAATTTACAGAATCTAATTTTGGAAAAAGTGTTTACCTCAAATAAGAATAAAAAATTATGTGTTTCTTCTTCAGTATGGCAGTTAAGTCTTCATTAATTTCAAAGGGATTACCAGCAACAATTATTTAACAACATATTTAAAAAATGATGGCCTCTAGCATCATACATTCTCTTAATGGAAATGCTGAAGTGTAGATCTGTGCAAAGATACCAGTGATTTATACACTTATTATGAAAGGAAAAGGGAGCTCAAGCCTTACAATTTTCAAGGCTGTTTAAATCATATTTGAAGTCGAGGTATGACAAGCTGTAAAAGAAAGATTTGATCACTTTGCTGAACTGCACTTCCATAGCATTAAGGTAGAAATCATATTCTGAGTCCTCTGCAAGTGAAAAGAACTTTTCGGTGGAAGTGACTGGAAATGCCTCTTCCTAATCGGCTGCTGCTGTCTTCCATCTCCCAGACACTGATTGGGTTAAGAGCAGCACACAGCAACACTAATCGGGAGTAGAAGGCAGAACAGTTGGCCGCCCTGAGCCCACTTGCAGAGAGGGTGGGATAAAAATCTAAATAAATGGCAGCCAGTTCCTGCTGCCTTTCTCTCGCAGAGGGTGCTGAGATTTCAAATAATTTCTGTTAAAACAAGGCATTTCCTTCCCTTTTTTAAAAATTCTTGAGGATGTCTTACAAATTACTGTGAAAGAAAACTAGGTTTTTATTTTTATTTTTAAAGATGCAGTCTCTCCCCACCTCCTACTCACAAGATGTAAGGATACTTGAGCACTCTTTGTTGCCATTGATTTCAATGGCCCATAGGGTATAATGGTGGGATCGGGGCACCCTCTTTGGGTGCCCCTAGAATGGGACCCCTGGCCCAATCTTTTTGGGACTTGGGGGGTTTGTAATCTATACCCCACGCTTCTCTCTGAATCAGAGACTCAGAGCGGCTTACAATCTCCTATATCTTCCTCTTCCTGTGAGGTGGGTTGGACTGAGAGAGCTCTCCCAGAAGCTGCCCTTTCAAGGACAACTCTTGCAAAAGCTATGGCTAACCCACGGCCATTCCAGTGGCTGCAAGTGGAGGAGTGGGGAATCAAACCTGGTTCTCCTAGATAAGAGTCCACGCACTTAACCTCTACACCCAACTGAAGAAGAAGACGACAACATTCATACTTCTGTTGTTCAAACTGCCTACTATTTGGAAGGATGAGCCTCTCTTCTGATTTTCTCACTGATTTATTCACATTAGCTACATTGCCAACAGTTTTGGATCTGTGCCCTGGAAGCATACACTGTGGTGGTTGGCTGTGTGGTCACTGATCATGCAATCCTATACCCGTCTAACCCTACTGATGTCACAGGATTATATTACTGTTGCATTCCTTAGAAAGAGCACAGTTCCAAGTGTAAGAACATGGACTTTGATAGCCGAAGAGGTGCATGCCTTTGGAAAATGCAGAACTGGAAGGAAAGGTTCCTGGGCTCTGGGAGCTCCATCACTACTGAGAGAGAACATGTTTTATAAGTTGGTATATAAATAAAATTTTATTATTATTATTATTATTATTATTATTATGGCAAAGAACTGCAAGACTTTTCACATGTCACTAGACCAGGGTAGGGACCAGTGGCTCTCCAGATGTTTTTTGCCTACAACTCCCATCAGCCCCAACTCCTGTGATAGCTATGGCCAACGCAAAGCCATTCCAGCAGGTGCAAGTGGAGGAGTGGGGAATCAAACCCGGTTCTCCCAGATAAGTGTCCGCACACTTAACCACTACACCAAACTGCACATCACAGTAATCTAGCCTGGATGGTACTAGAGCATGGATCTAGGGCTATCAGTTCAGTAAAGGGTTTACCAAATATTTACCAAATAGAAGCCTTTCAGTAAATATTCGGAAATAGGTATTCCATATAGGCTTTTGAGCCTATTTTGTATTTCCGAATACCTGATTTCCAAATAATTATGGTATTAATCGGAAATATTCGGTAAAGCTATTCCTTCCATAGAAAACAATGGGGAAAGGCAAAAGGCAGTCTGTGATTCCCTTTCCCTGGCTCTGCAGGACCCTGCAGGGCTGTTTCTGTTGTACAAAGTAGGGGGAAGGAGAAACTTCAATTCTCCAATGGAATTGCATGTTTTCCCCCTCAAGCCAATCAGAGAACAGAACAATTTATTTTCAAACTGTTCTGTTCTGTCCATGAGCAGAGAGAGGGTATTTATTTACCATCTCTTGCCCCCTGGACTCCATTGCTGTTCCTGTTACCACAGAGAGACTGTGAGCTGGTGTTGAGCCTCTGCTGCTCTGCTCTCTGGGGCCTGGTGTGGTGATCCTGATCCTGAATCCTGGACCTGGACTTCAGCAACTGGGTGAGATCCTTCCTTTTCTTTCCTTATCATGGGAAAGGGGAATGGGGAATTTTTATAACCAGGTTTTTGTTTCTATCTTTTAGAAAATCTTCTGTTTCCCCTCTGCTTTGGGTAGATGTCTGGGTGGTTTTGTGTTGGGGGGGTTGCTGGGGGGGATTGGGGGTGGCTCTGGCCTGGCCGGGTTTGTTTGGTTTTTTCTCACCATTGGGAACAGTGTTCCTTTTGGGGTGCCCACAGATGGGTGCAGTCTTTTTGTGCCAGGGGGCTGCATGTGAGGGAGTCCCCTGAAGCTGCCCTGCAGTTTTGGGGGCTCTCCCTCAAACCCCGTTCTGGCCAGAGCCACTTTTCCCATAGCAATTATAGTGGAAGAAGTGGCTAATTGTGCTTTCCCCAGCATTGGTAGCAATGGGCATTTTGGGGAGCTCACAGACAGGGACCCCCTGGCCCACTCTCTTGGGGATTTGTAGGGGAGAATCCCCTGCAAGCTTCCTGCAGTTTTGGGGGCTCTCCCTCAAACCCCCTGTACCCCAGCAGCTTTTGATTACGCCCATTTTGCCATTGAGTTCTATCACCCATACGGTATAATGGTGGGATAGGGGCACCCTGTTTGGGTGCTCCTGGAATGAAACCCCCTGGCCCAATCTTTTTGGGACTTGGGGGGTTTTGTAGGGGAGAGTCACCTGCAAATTTGGGGGCTCTCCCTCAAACCCCCTCCCCTCCAGGCAGCTTCCAATATACCCTATTTTGCCATTGACTTTAATAGCCTATAGGGTATAATGGGAGCCGAATACTGCATATATCCGAATATATCTGTATATTCGGATATATCCGAATACCACTATTCGGTAATATCCGGAATACCGAAACATTTATTACCGAATATTTCCGAATCTGGATATTACTGAATTTTTGTTGTTGACAGCCCTACTCAGGATTACAACTGCTCTCCAAATGGCAGAGATCACTTTCCCTGGAGAAAAGAGCTGGTTTGTAGTGCAGACTCTGTGTCATTATACCCTGCTGAGGTAGCTTCCCTCCTGCTTTGGTCTACACTGTGGAGAAAGACTGTATTTTTCCTAGATAGAGGCTGCCAGTGGAGGGGGAGGAGGAGATGGAAAGCTGAAGTCAGATCAATCCCCCTACAAAAAAGATACCTTGAAGTACATACTCTATAGTATACCATAATAGAACTAGGCCAGGTCAACAAAAACAACAACAAACAGATTGCACACAAGCCCACACTGATGCTAAATGCTGCAAAGCCGAATATGACAGGAAAAGGTGACAACAACACACTGCAGATGAAAGGAGGGCTGAGTTTCAGCATCTGAATGATTGTTGTCATGGTATGACACCACAGTAAATTAACGCTTGCTCAGAGCCTCTTTGTAGAGCCTGTTGTATTTATTTCCACAATAAGCCTTACTCCAGTCACATATTTGAAATACATGTGAAAAGTATTACAATGTAATTTCCCCCTTGTGTATTATTATTTTATGGAAGAAAAACGTTGTTGTGGTGGACTTTGCATGCAAGAACTTCCTGGTATAATCCCAGGTGTCTCCAGTTAAAAGATCTCAGGTAACAGCTATTGTTAAGACCCCGCTATACCTTGAGACCTTGAGAAGCTACTGCCTATCAAAATAAATACTACTGAACCAGAGACCAGAGGAATGACTTGGTATCATCTGGCTATTTTGTTCTTTGAAACACACTCCACTTTTCGAACCAGCCATTTCTTCCTGGGGAACCATTGTTACCAATTTCCAGGTGAGGGCTGGTGATCACTCACCATCTATGAAGAAAGGTTAAAACACTTGGGGCTCTTTAGCTTGGAGAAACATGGACTGCCAGGTGACATGATAGAGGTCTACAAGATTATGCATGGGACGGAGAAAGTAGAGAAAGAAGTACTTTTCTCCCTTTCTCACAATACAAGAATTTGTGGGCATTCAAAGAAATTGCTGAGCAGTCGGGTTAGAACAGATAAAAGGAAATTCTTCTTCATCCAAAGGGTGATTAACATGTGGAATTCACTGCCACAGGATGTGGTGGCGGCTACAAGCATAGCCAGCTTCAAGAGGGGTTTGGATAAAAATATGGAGCAGAGGTCCATCAGTGGCTATTAGCCAGAGCATATTATTGGAACTGTCTGGGGCAGTGATGCTCTGTATTCTTGGTGCTTGGGGAGGGGGCGGCAAAGTGGAAGGGCTTCTAGCCCCACTTGTAAACCTCCTTTTTTTTTGGCCACTGTGTGACACAGAGTGTTGGACTGGATGGGCCATTGGCCTGATCCAACATGGCTTCTCTTATGTACTTATGTGGCTACTTTGTACTTCGAAGTGGAAGAATTATCGATCATACTTCAGTTACGTGACAAGTGGCTTAGAGGTCTAAGGTAGGAAGAAAGTTTGCAGAAATTTATTCTGATTTTAAAAAAAAATTGTTACAAGTTACTAGATACCATGAGCAGGAATCTTGTTTGTTTAATGGACAAAACAAACCAGTTTTTGCTAGCTGAACAGGTACCATGGTGATTTTCAGTTTTAGCTTCAAATGAAGCAGTGCTCAAAAGTCAACTTAGCTTCTAATTGAATGCAGTGGTGCATCTCCCTGGTAATTTCATCAGTCTCCTTTTCTAGAGCATTTATAGATCAACATAATTAACAGACGACAGAATACTAGAGAAACTTCTTAATATTAGGCCTTCAGTAAGAGATGTCTAAATACATTTTTCATGAAAAATCCACCTTAATGTATATGGCTTTCCTTTTTTAAAAAGTGTGAAATGCATGTGTTAATTGCTGTCTATTTTTAAAGGATTATGATAATTAAAAGTTGAAAGGATATTGAGCCAATCTGGCACGAGGAAACAAGATATTAATCATGTCTAATTACAAAGCACCACCCATGCATATTTTTCAAAAACTATTTTAGGAGAGGCTTTGGTGCACACAATATGGGAAAGCTTAGTTTGAAATGTGAGTTAAAAATAAAACCACAACACAGCATATTGAGAATCTCAATATTTCCATAACAAATTGGACATGATCCAAACGCTTGAATGTTTGTGCTGCGGAAAACTCTGTATATTGCCGTTTAGCTAATGGTTCATAAGATCATTCAGCTGCTGATCCAACTATAAATAGGAATATTTGCTAGCCCTGAAGTGTTTGCAAATAAAATGGTATTTTATAACGTTTGCTTACAGGAGAATCTAAAAGATAAACACACCTTTCCCAGATGTGACATTAAAAAAGATTTAAAGCATCCATTTCAGCTTTCCTCCCACAAGGCCTACCAAATGATAGAAGCATCCAAAATAATAAGGGGTGGCTCCTGTCATGCCTGAGAGATGTTAAGATGCTTTGAAGCTTATCAAGGGTCTCCAAAGCTCTGGGAAACAACCCTCTACCAGGGAAAAGGGCTATAAAATGCTCTCCCTGCCAACAAGGGGCAAGATGGATGGCTATTGCCAACACATGAGCTGGGCAGTAAGGCTTGTCAGATGTGCTTCAGGGTGACTGGGATAGGAGCAGGGGTGGAATTCTAGCAGGAGCTCCTTTGCATATTAGGCCACACACCCCTGATGTAGCCAATCCTCCAAGAGCTTACAGGGCTTTTAGTCCAGGGCCTCCTGTAAACTCCAGGAGGATTGGCTACATCAGGGGTGTGTGGCCTAGAATTCCACCCCTGGATAGGAGTGCTAGGGTCCCACAAGCAGGTAGACTCCAAAACTTAGGATTGGGTAAGGTGCTTGCAGCCAACTAAGATAGGAAAGGTTAAAAGATCTAAGCAACCTGTTAACATTGTTCAAATGCCAGGTCAAGCATTTCTTCTAGTTATACACGTAAGGGAAAGATGCTGAGGTAATGATTGCAACATTAAGGCTGGACTAGTGAACGTGCTCATTTTGTTTTCTGCTAAAGACTTTTGTACACTATATTCATTTTTCCCTGTATGATGTACTCTAAACCAGTTGTGGCCAAAATTGCTTAATGTAAGAGTAACATAAAATAAATGTTAGATGTCTGAGAGCTGCAAGACGTGAAAGGCATGTTCTCAGTTTAACCCAGACTTGCAAGCAACAGAGCAGTGAACAGTCTCCATTTATTGCCTTATGACACTCTCACCATCATTCTCCCATTCTGACATGTTACTATTTTGTTGGTTTCCTAAGCAAATGCTATCCAGACCAAATGTTCTTTCAGTTTGTTAATTTCACGATGAGTTGTTTTTTCTAAACTAAAATCTCAGTATTCAGGTTAAATGGCCATGTGGGCACTTTGTGATAAATAAGTGGGTTTTGGGTTGCAGTTTGGGCACTTGATCTCTAAAAGGTTCACCATCACTGATCTAGCCCCTCACCAAAGAAATTCATACCTTTAAATGGCACAGCAGTTACCTTAGCTTGTGCTGCTGAGTTCACATCACAATTTCTAAACCAGATGTTTCTTCTAGCTGCTACACTGCAGGCCATGGACCTGGCTGACTGTTATGAAGTGTCTAATGATGCATCCACCATTAATGCAGTTGCTAGGACAATTTTCTTAAGTTCATCTTTGAACTCTTTAGATCAGGGGGGTGTCAAACATCCATCCTGCGGGCAAAAACCAGCCCGCCCAGAGCTCTGATCAGGCCCACAGGGCTCTTTTCTCCTCCCCTCCCCTTCCTGTCCTTACACTTTGAAGCTCCCAGGCTGCATCTCTTTCAGTTCCCAGGCTCTTTGAAGCTTTGAGGCAGTCTCTTTCGGCCTCCCCTTTAAAGCTCTCAGGCTGAGTCTCAGTTCCCAGGTTCTTCCTGTCTTTCTTTATTGGCTGCTGCAGGGAAAACATGGGGTGGATATTAAGGTCAATTCCATATTTTTCTTACATCTTTGTCTTTGCTCTGCAATGGTTTCAAATGGAGTGGAGATGGTTACATTTTCAGCGTTCCTATAGCCAGCTGAAACTCATGCTTCCTGGAGTTGTGTCCTTGCAAATAAAAGGCTGATACTTTCAGCCAGCTTATCTCTGTTGAATGGCCCTAATAAACAGGTTGCTTACCTGTAACTGATGATCTTCGAGTGGTCATCTGTGCAGTCACACACATGGGTCTTGCCGCAGGCAACGGATCCATTCCTCGGAGTTCCAATAGCTCGCCTATAGCGCTTTTTGGCGCGCTCCCCTCCCGCCCTGGGGAGCAGGCAGCGACCGCGCATGCCTGGAGCGGGGGGGGAGCGCCTATCCCACTCAGTTTCTTCCAGCCGCCGCTGACACTGACAGTGTACAGAGTTAAGCAACAATCACAAGAGGCCAGCAGCGGGGAAGGCTGGGTGGGCGTGTGTGACTGCACAGATGACCACTCGAAGATCATCAGTTACAGGTAAGCAACCTGTTTATCTTCTTCGTGGTCTCTGTGCAGTCCCACACATGGGTGACTAGCCAGCTGAATGACCTGGAGGAGGGTGCTGGAAAAAAGGGAGAGTTAGTCACATGCCACACGATCATAACACCATCTACATGCAATGAAGAGATGAAAGCGAATGCACTCACCCATAACTTCAGTGGAAGATGGATCTGAGGACCGCTTGGCCGAAAGAAGCGTCTCGTCTCGCACGCACGTCTAGGGCGTAGTGGGAGACGAACGTGGATGAGGAGGACCACGATGCAGCAGCACAGATGTCCTCTAGGGAGACGCCCTGCAGGAAAGCCGAAGACGTCGAGACCGCTCTGGTGGAGTGGGCTTTGAGGCCCTCAGGCAAGGGCTGCTTAGCCAGTTCGTAACACAACCTGATGGCACTAACTACCCATTTCGAGAGTCTCTGAGTAGAAATCTTGTGCCCTCTGTGAGGCTTGCCGTAGGCCACAAACAGATTAGGGTCCTTACGGAAAGGTTGCGTACGAGCCAGGTAGAATGACAGGGCTCTCTTAACGTCCAAAGAGTGCAGGGCTCTTTGCCCTGGGTCTGATGGAGAGGAGAAGAACGCAGGTAAGGAAGTTGAAGCTGACAGGTGGAACTGGGAAACAACCTTAGGGAGGAAAGCAGGGTCTGGACGTAGGACCACCTTATCCTTATGGAAAATGGTGTATGGTGAGTCATGTCGGAAAGCACATAGGTCACTTGCACGCTTCCCAGAGGTGAGGGCAACCAGCAGTGCTGTTTTCCAAGAGAGAAGGTTGAGATCTATGGTAGCCATAGGTTCAAACGGGGTTTTCATTAAACATGAGAGAACGAGGGAGAGGCTCCAAGCCGGAACGAAAGGCTTGATGGGTGGGTGGAGATGCAGCATTCCCTTAAGAAAGGATTTGGAAAGGCTATGAGAGAACACCGTCTTGCCGTCAACAGGGTCATGAAACGCAGAAATGGCGGAGAGGTGAACCTTCAGGGAAGAATAACAGAGTCCTGATCTCTGCAGGGAGAGCAGATAGTCGAGAATCAGATTTAGGGGCGCCGATTCTGCTGAAGAGTGATTAGATGCCGCGAAGGAGCAGAAGCGCTTCCACTTGCGTTGGTACGAAAGTCTCGTGGAAGGCTTCCTGGCATTGAGGATGACGTTGGCTACCTCTGCAGAGAGGATGGAGGGCGGATTCTCCACGCTGTCAAGGCCAGGACCTGCGGGTTGTGATGTAGTATCTGGCCGCTGGCCTGCGATAGGAGATCGTGCATTAGAGGGAGACGGCGGTAAGTGTGACCAGACATTTGCAGTAGCCGCGTGAACCATGGTTGCCGTGGCCACCAAGGAGCAATTAGAATACAGTCCGTGCCGTCTCGTGAGATCTTCATGAGTACCCTGGTTAGTAGAGGGGTTGGAGGGAAGAGGTAGTGGAGGGGACCTCTCCAAGTTTGTAGAAATGCATCCCTGCCCCTCCTGGTGTAAAATCGAGGGCACTTGGCATTGTCCGTGGATGCAAAGACGTCCACCTGGGGTGTCCCGAAACACCGAAAGATGGGACGAAGGTAGGTCGGGTTGATGGACCACTCGTGGTCGTCTAGGCGCAGTCTGCTGAGAGAGTCGGCCAGAACATTCTCCACACCTGGGAGGTGGATGGCAGTCATTTAGATGTTGTGTTTGACACACCATTCCCAGAGAAGTATGGCTATGCGGCAAAGTCGCAGGGATCTGGTGCCCCCTTGCTTGTTTATATAGAAGACTGTTGCCATATTGTCTGTGGAGATCTGAACGTGGCGACCCCTGATGAGAGGGAGGAACGATTGGAGGGCCCTGTGTACAGCAATCAGCTCTAAGCAGTTTATGTGCATGTCCCTCTCTGAAGGAGTCCAAAGACCCCTGACAGTTCTGCCATCCAAGTGGGCTCCCCAGCCCCACATGGAGGCATCTGTTGTCACGGTAGCTGTTGGGGGAGTTGGTAGAAACGGCATGGCCGCCAGAAGGTTGTCGGGTAGAGTCCACCAGGTGAGAGAGAGAAGTGCTCTCTGGGGAACAGTGAGCAGAGTGCTCTGAGGTTGCACGTGAGGATGGTAGGCACGTACAAACCATAGCTGAAGTGGCCGCATTCGTAGTCTGGCGAAGAGGAGGACTGCTGTAGTGGCGGCCATCAGGCCTAAAAGGCGTTGGATAGTGAAGGCCGTTTGGGTGGGTTGCAGCTGAATCGATCTGGCGAGGTTGATGATTGTCAGCGCACGGTCCTCCGGGAGGAAGGCACGATGGAGGGAGGTGCAGAGATAGGCCCCTATGAAGTTGAGGTCCTGAGTTGGGGTGAGGTGTGATTTGATAGCATTCACACGCAAGCCTAGAGAAGATAGGAGGAGAAGAGTGGTGTGAAGATTGGACTCGAGCTGCTGCTGTGTGGGAGCAATGAGGAGCCAGTCGTCGATGTAAGGAAAGACTGGGATGTTTCTGATTCGTAGGGCAGCCGCCACCACCGCCATGCACTTGGTGAAAACTCTGGGTGCAGTGGAGAGACCGAATGGTAGGGATGCGTACTGGAAATGATCCTGGCCCACTGCAAACCGGAGATACTTCCGATGTTGAGGTCGAATTGTGACATGGAAGTAAGCGTCCTGAAGATCTAGGGAAGCCATCCAGGAATTCTTTGGAATCAAGGGCAAGATGGACTGCAGAGAGATCATTCTGAATTTCCTGTACTCGATGAATTTGTTCAGCTTCCGAAGATCTAGAATAGGACGCTTGCCTCCATCCCTCTTGGGGACCAGGAAGTATTTTGAGTAGAAACCCGTCCCCCGATGTTGAGGGGGGAACAGGTTCTATGGCATTTTTCTGGAGCAGGTCCAGAATCTCCTGATGGAGGTGAGGAGAGGGGGGGGGGGGGTAGTTATAAAGTAGTGGTGGTGAGGCGGTGAAGTGAACTTGATTGCGTACCCTAGGCGTACGATGGTGAGTACCCAAGAATCGGTCGTGATAGAGCTCCAAGTCCGATAGAATGGGGAGAGACGTGTTGGGTAGGACGGCTGCATGGGAGGGAAGTCAAAGAGACTGTTTGGTAGAGCTGGAAGACTTTTTGGTTTGCTGAGGGCGCGGCCTCTGGTGGAAAGGAGGTTTTTGTTGTATAGGCCTTCTTTTCCAATAGTCGCCCTGCTTGGGAGAACGTTGGCGTCTCTGGAAGGTTGGCTTCCAGGACTTGTTGCGATTGAATGGTTGTGAGGATGGTTGAGACACCCCCAGGCGTTTGGCCCTCTTACGACCGTCATCGACCGAGGTCAAGACCTCATCGGTAGAAGCGTGAAAGAGGCCAAGGCCGTCAAAAAGGGAGATCCTCTATTTTCTGTTTGATGTCCGGTTGCAGATTGGTGGACCTAAGCCAAGCATGACGGCGTAGGGCGACGGAAGAGGCGAAAACTCGGGAAGAGCAGGAGACCGCATGACGAATGGAATTAATTTGTAGCTTGGAGACCCTGGACAGTTCGGCGACCAGGGAGGAGGCTGTTTTCTGAGAGGTGTCAGGAAGCGAGGGTATAAGTGGCGTAAACTGGTTGGCCAAATTAAAGGTGTAAGCGGCAAAGTATGCTAAATAATTATTGAGCTTCGAGTTGGTGGAAGGCAGAAAAGGCAATGGCTATGGCCGTCTGTGGTGGGGATTTTGGCTCCACAGTGCCTACAGTTTTTTGAAGGTAACCTTCCCTTCCATACGCTCCGGACAGGGGCGGGGGGGGGGGGGGAAGGGTAAGAAGAAAGGAAAGGAAAGCGCAGAAACGGTTTCTCTGTTTTTTTTTTTTTTTTAGGGACGAAGAAAATTGGGGAAAAGAAGATACGATACCAGATGAAGAGAGAGAACGAGGCCGAGAAGAGACGAGGCGAGCTAGGAGAGAGCGCAGCGAGGAAGGTGTTGTCCGGGCGGCGGAAAGGAAGAAACTGAGTGGGATAGGCGCTCCCCCCCCCCGCTTCAGGCATGCGCGGTCGCTGCCTGCTCCCCAGGGCGGGAGGGGAGCGCGCCAAAAAGCGCTATAGGCGAGCAATTGGAACTCCGAGGAATGGATCCGTTGCCTGCGGCAAGACCCATGTGTGGGACTGCACAGAGACCACGAAGAAGATCTAGTGAGTACTGCAATGTGGGAATCCACAGCCAAAGGGGGGATATTATACTGGAAAACCATTGCCAATCTGAGTAGACTTGGGAGTGGGGTGTGAGGCAGAAGCTTACAATGTCATTTCATTGTTTCCATTGAGTCAGAGCCTTTGTGCTTTTTCTTGACGTTTTATTTTAAAAATTGCACTGCCAAATTCCACTATTCCCCCACCTTTCCAACTTAAACAAAATATTGGAAGAGTTTTAAGCATGTTTGTATTTTAAGTTTAAAAAGAATAACTTTAACTGTGTCTGGGTCCGTTATGAAGTTTGTATCTCCACTACCTGGCATTATATTTTATGACACACATGGCCTGGCCCCACAAAGTCCCATTTGTGTCAGATCCAGTCCTCCTAACAGATGAATTTGACACCCCTGCTTCAGGTATTCCACTTTCTGTCAAAGATAAAATCTGAAGCCCAAGTGTACACTGCCCTTGCAAATGAAGATCCTCCAGTCAGTGCCCTAATGGAGCAAGCCGATGCTTCAAAGCCTTTCCAAAGTGCTTGTTCCACTCTCCTATCACAGGTGTTGTTAGGTAAACTGTCAATGTCCATCAGTAGAACTAAACAGGAAGTCAAGCTGTTAACAGGGTCATCCACTACTGGCAGCTTAAGTCTCTTGGTAGCCTCTGGAATCAAAGAGTACAGTTCAGAGAACAGATGTTGATTAGCTTTAGACTTGGATGGAGGCTCCCGCTCTGCCTTTATTATACAATAGAAGAATGCAGCAAACCCCCAGTTTAGGCATCATTTTTCCTGACCCTACTGGCAGGTATCAAGATTGTCCTTCACTTTGGAAGAGAATTCTAAGGTTCTGAGTACCTTGGGAAGCAGTTTATATAATACAACTCTTGAGGAAATAACCTGGCTTAAACCACTGGTACCATTTCCTCTTCCTCCTCCGACAATTCCTCTTCTTCCTTATCAGATGATGGAATTATAGAGTCTGAGTCTCTCCCTGGAGAACTAAGATGTTATCCCTTGGGGTAGTCTTGTGTGGTCTATTATTTTTTGGTCTTGGTGGAGGCCAAGAATAACTTAACTCCCTCCCCTCCTTAGGAAGCAATCTTTTCTGTTGTTTGACCCTAGTTTGGGAGGGGGAAGCTGAGTCTGTTCCTAGGTTAGAATCCTGAGCCAGCTCTTTTCCTCTCAGCCACTGCAGCAGATTAGATCTGGTATATTCCCCTGATAAGTCTACCTCCTTGCTGTCCAAGGCATCTTGTGTAGAATGAGATGCTGAATATTTGGGTAATGCAAAGTTATTTGGTATACCCCCCCGCCCCCCCCCCCCCCCCCCGGCTACGGAGTTTCCTAACTTATTGGCCATTTTCATCCAGACATATCCCAGCAGGCTGAAAATAAAGCCAAAAGAGAGAAGACCCACTATGAACGACCCTGGGATCAAAGATTGCCACTGCCATTTCCACTGCATTTTTAGGGCTTTCTTTGGGCCTGCACTCCACCACCTTGGAGTCCTTGCTTGGCTGGATTGAAGGGTGAAAGAAAGAAAAAGAGGGGGGGCACTTCTTAGATTAGTCCCGTTACCCCTACAGAAGAGGCCTGTTGGGTGCCTAGGGACTCTCCCTGGGATCCCTTGTCTTTCCTCTGCTGTGGAAATGGCTTATCACAGGGGTTTCCCAAACTCCCCCCCCCCCCCCGTGGCCTGGTTATTTTTACAATTCACCTTCGTGGCCCACTAAAATTTGGAGGTGGAGCCAGGAGACTTTGGGGGTGGAGCTGGGAGACAGGAAATGATGTACAAACATGCTTAAAACACTTGCAATATTTTGTTTAGGAAAGGTAGGGGAATAGTGGGATTTTGCAATGCAATTTTAAAACTAAAACATCAAGAAAAAGCACAAGGATTACACAGCAGAAAACAAACATGGGAAAACATGAAATGGCAGGACATTTCAAGCTCCACCCCCCCCCTCACCCCAAGTCTACTCAGATTGGCAATGGGAAGGAAGGCAGGGGAAAAGACTGAGACATGAAAAGACTGACAGAAAGAAAGAGAGAAAGGAGAGAGGGGGGGAGTGGGAAATAAAGCAAATAGGGAGAAAGAAAGAAAGAAAGAAAGAAAGAAAGAAAGAAAGAAAGAAAGAAAGAAAGAAAGAAAGAAAGAAAGAAAGAAAGAAAGAAAGAAAGAAAGAAAGAAAGAAAGAAAGAAAGAAAGAAAGAAAGAAGAGAGAGAGTTGGAAACAATAGAGAAAAAAAGAAAAGAGGAAGGAAGGAAGGAAGGAAGGAAGGAAGGAAGGAAGGAAGGAAGGAAGGAAGGAAGGAAGGAAGGAAGGAAGGAAGGAAGAAAGAAAGAAAGAGAAAAAAACCCAGAAAGGAATGGGATGGGAGCAACTTACCTTTAAAACTGCTGACTCTTGCCCAGCATCTTGGCCCACTGAGCCCTGCGGTCAGCAGGAAGTAGGGAGCTCCCCCCCCCCCCGTGTGGCTGCATGCCCCAACTGGGATGGGGTTGGGAGGACCCGCGCGGGCGCGGTTGTATCCCCCAACATCTGCTGGCCTGGGAGGGGGTCGGGAGGCCCCACGTGGGCATGGTTGCGTCCAACGTCCGCCGGCCCTGGAAGAGGGTTGGGAGACCCTGCGCTAGTGCAGTTGCGTCCCCCAACGTCTGCTGGCCTGGGAGGGGGTTGGGAGGCCCCGCACTGGTGCGGCTGCATCCCCCCAACATCCGCTAGCCGGGGGGACATTGACGGGAGGCCCGGCAACCCGACATCAAGGCTTCCATGGCCCGGTGCCTGGTTGCGACCCTGCCAATGAGAAATGCCGGCTTATCGCATACAAGTGAGAGATTAAGGCGCCTAGCATCCTGTCTTCTCCACCAGGTTCTCTCTGGCTGGTGTAGTTGCCTGATGTGGTGCTGCACTGCAGACTCTACTGCTCCTCTAGATATCATTGATGGAGAAGGGAGCCTCCATGCAAGGTAGAGGCCCTGCATGAGTCTACCATCACAGCCACAATTGTTGGGAACTTCCCAAACCTCTTGTTGTTTGATGCTGATCATGGCTTGAAATGAGTAAGATAGTCATCACACCACTCTTTTTTCTTTGAAGATCGTTGTCTCCCTGGATTTTTGTACTCTGGAGTGCCGAAACATGTCCTGCTCTCACAGAATGGCTGGTGAGACTGGGGTGTTCCTAGGGGACAGGCCACTCCTCCTCCTGGATTGATTCAAGAGAAACTGACCCTGTTCTGGATGGCAAGCCTATTTCCATGAGTGAAGCACTGCCCCACTCCCTGGACTGCTGGAGAAGTTTTTTATACTCAGCTTCTCTCAGCCCTAAGGAGTTTCAAAGTGGTTACAATAGCCTCTCCTTCCTCTCCCCACAACTGTTGCCTTATGAGGCAGGTAAGGCTGAGAGAGTTCTGAGAGAACTGTGACTGGTCCAAAGTCACCCGGCAGGCTTCATGTAGAGCGAGAAATCAAATCTGGTTCTCTAGATTAGAGTCCACTGCTCTTAACCACTACATCACACTGGAACCAGCACACTTCCTGACGTGAGAGTCTCTTCCTCTGGCATTATGGACATACAATCAGACCTATAGCTACAGGGGTGTGCGGGGGTCAGGCCCCACAAATCTCCTCCGTTCTACCTTTCTGGCCCCTCCACCATCACTTGCTGCCATCACTCTCCTGCTGCCTTCCCCACTTGCCTGCCATGGTACTGCCTTCCCCGCTCTCATGCCGGCTTCTCCGCTTTTGTTCTGCCTTCCCTGCTCTTGTGCTAGCTTTCCCACTCTGCTGCAGCCTTCACTCTCCTGCTGCTTTCTTGCTCACGTGCCACCTTCCCCATTCTCCTGCTGCTTTCTCACTCTCATGCTGGCTTCCCCATTCTCATGCTACCTTTTCTGCTCTCGTGCTGTGGTGCCACCTTCCCCGCTATCCTGCCACTTCCTCACTCTTGTGCTGCCCTCCCCGCTCTTTTGTGCTGCCTTCTCTCCTCTCGTGCCACCTTCCCCACTCTCCTGTCCCTTTCTCATTCTCGTGCTGCCTTCCCTGCTCTTCTGTCACCGCCTTCCCCAGTCTCCTGCCGCTTTCTCGCTCATAAACACACTGGTGCACACTCTCATGTACCAACCTGCAACTGCAAATGGCCCCTACAGTTGCAGGTTGGTACAGGTACATGATGGCTCAACAGGGGAGCAGGCTGTCCAGATTTTTTTTGTGGTATCATTTTGTGCCTTGTAGCCCCCCCTACCTAAATCTTATCCCCTCCCCCCCCCGTCTAAAATTTTCTGGCTATTGGCCTGCACGCAATTTGTTTTATTTGATATGCTAATGAGTAAGTTTCTGTTTTTAAAAGTGAGCAGATGAAAACAACAAGAAGCTACAGCATCACCATTTTAAAATGGAAAAAGGCCAGACTAGGAAGAGGCAAGACAGGCAGGATGCCAGACCATACCAGTTCCATCAATGATAAACATGCACAGGTTCAAGCCTGCACATTTATATGAGGTTAAAGGTTTTATGCAAACACCCCCCCCCCCTCCCCAAGCAAAGGAACTAACTCTTGTACAAGTACTCTGCCTTGAACTGGGCAAAAATCTGCCTTTGTGAGCAGACCTGGTTACAAATCAGCATAAGCAGACAGAAATCAGGCCATTTAAAAGGTATAAATGTATGCTGCAGGGGGTTTGAATTAATAACAGCCGGTTCTAAAGCAATAACTGCATTTCACGATGTAAAGTTCCTGGTCCCAGTTGTACTAATTAGCCATACAACATTAATAGCAATTTAACCTTCTCATCCCTTTAAATACACATGCAACAAGCAACTAATTGGAAAACAGTGGAGAACAGTCTCGCCAATGAAAGCTAGCTGAAAAGCAATCTACTTGCTATCAGTTGTCCAGCATTATCTTTCTGATGAAAGCAGCCATTACCATCACATAAATAGGCGTGAAACACAGCTAGCACTTCATTTCACGTCATGCTACTCTTCTAACACTACTTATGCAAATTAAGGCGCTATAATGACTAACTAAAAAAATGTGCATAAGGGAGATGCAGGTTTTGCATTTAAAATTGACACACTTGTGCTACCAGCAGAACGCAGATGGTTTGTGCTACCAATCTGTGTTGATGCAGATAGCCTTTAGGTTAAATAAATAAAGGTAATCCATTTAAACTGCTGACAGGGCAAAAAATGGCCCCTACAGTTGCAGGTTGGTACAGGAACAGAGAGATTTCTGTCAACACGGGGCCTAATTAAAAAGCTAACATGTGATCCAGGCTTAAGGGAGTCTACATCAAGCAAACAGGATACACACAAGAGTACTTTTTGCTGTCTAGTCACTAATAGCTGTAGCCTAAAGGACTCCACAGAATTTCAAAGGAAAGCCAACTGCACATGGTACTGAGGTCCAGTCAAGCAGATGTGCTGTGTAAATTCCCAGTTGAAACTTAGATTCTCAAGTGAATGAGGGCCAATTTGGATTGGAACTGTGAACTGTGGGGAGAGTGGGATTAAGTGTTTCTCCCCTGGGAGCCACCTTTTACTCCACTGGACAAACCCACATTTAGTCCACTGGTGCATATATGTTTCCCCACAATGGGATTCATACCAACTTCCCAAGGCCATTTCAGGTTGGAAAAGTGGAGCATGGGGAAAGGCTTAAGCCCCCTCTCTCCATGCACCATGGTCTCAGTCTGAACCCACTCCCCATGTGAGAATGCTGTTCCAGCTGGGAAAACCCAGAGCATCTGGGGTGGATGTACTGACTAGTTAGGCTCTGAAGCCTTAATATTATCGGCTTATTTACCATAATCAAAAAGGGGCATGACAATCAGTTACAAACAAGGGAGTATTGATCGCTATGCATATTTTTTATCATCTGTGCCATTTTACAGTTCTTTAATAGAAAGCGCAACAAAAGAAGCAATAAAATCAGCAAACTGGAATTACAGATCTATATAATCGGCAGCTGCTTTAATAGTGTTTCAGCCTACAACTCTGGATGTGTTTTATATATGAAGGCGAATGTCAGCAATTATTTGCAAGACCTAAAGAGTTTAATTAATTAGAAAATCTTGGTTTCTCAAAACTATGCAGAGGAGAAGCTGAGAAGTGGCCATGGCTCAGCAGTAAACCATCTCCTTGAAAGGAAGTCCCAGATTCAATTCCTGGAATTTCCAGCTAAAAAAAAGATCAGGGAGTAGCTGATGTGAAAGTCCTTAATTAACCTGGTAGACTGCAAAGCTCCTACCAGTCTGAGGAGACAATCCTTACCTTGCTGGACCAAGGATCTGATCCTGTAGAAGTGTCACTATCCATATTCTGTCTCCTGTCATGTTTTGCTTTCTTTCGCTATCTTGCTCTGCTGACTGTTATGCCTGTGTGTTAGTCTGATGAAGGTTACTGGGCCTCCCCCCTCCCAAGAGTGCTTGTGGAGATGGTACTAACGGCTTGGGAATGCAGGGGTCTACTTTGTACCATCTGACTGAGGATGACTTTTGTTTTTCAGGCTAGGATTGTGAACAACATTGTAAATAGCTAGACCTTCAAGGATTTAAGGAGGAAGGGAAGCCCACGCTTTTTGGAATTACTTAATGCTGCCCCATGCTTATTGGTCTCACTTCAGGCAATCCTTTCAACGAAAAAGTATGCACTTCAATAAAATCAATAAAGTATGCACTTCAATATCAATAAAACTTTCCTATGTCTTCATAGTCGAAGTCTATCTGAGTATTACTTGGCAAAACTTCACATTTTGCCTGAAGTCTTCATTTCCTCACACCTGATCTAATTGAAAGAACCGAGACCCGAGCTATGGCAGACAATGGAGACTTAGAAGCCAGTGGATCAGAGCAAAGCAAGGACATGACAAAAGTCCCCACAGGGCCATGCGAGTAAACCACAAAACTTCCCACAGACAAGCGTGGGCCTGATGAGTCGAAGCTGGAAGGTCTGGTGACAGGGGCCCGACCCTGAGATCCTGAATGGAATATGACTTGTTGGATCAGTTCTAGAAGACCTCAATGGTGTGGATGCCTCAAGTAGCATTGGCCAAAAGGGATGCTGCATACTGGGACCAACAATGGGGCCAGTTCTTCAAAGACATTCTGTTTCCAGGAGGAATACTCTGTGTGAAATGATTTCAGAAGTTCAAATTGTATATCAATCACAAAGGCTGAATAATAAACAGCTCAATGTCTTCATACAAACTGACTCAAAGACTCTGTATCTTAGGGCATAACATACACCACGCTTCAATACAAATATTTGTGCACAATCTTACTCATCACACCAGAGCAAAGTCTTTACAGTGGAGATCTATTCCCTTCTAATAGCTCCCATGGATGTCCACGGATGATCTCTGGTGTCCCCACATGTTCCAATGATGGATTGCTAGCTGTGTTAAGCCATTTCACAATAGCTTCGTCTGGTGAACAACTCAAAAAACAAACAACATCCATTCATACATAATCTCATACACACTGAGTCAAGCAAGTTAAGCTGGCATCTCTGAAGGTGGAAGGTCTGGTGATGGGGGTCCAAACCTGAGATCCTGAATGGAATATGGGCTTGTTGGATTGGTTCAAGAAGACGCCACTGGTGTGGATGCCTCAAGTAGCATTGGCTAAGAGGGATGCTGCTTACTGGGACCGATGAGGGGGCCATCTCTTCAAAGCCTGTTCCCAGGAAAAGGAGCAGACCAACAGGGAACTGATGGAGATGGAGCCCGGGGAAACAGTCTTAAGGCTCTTGTCAGAGATAGCAGTGTTGAGGGGGAACACGATGAACCTCATGGCAGCTGTTCAGAACATGCTGACAATGCAACTCATGCAGCAACCAGGCCAGGCTCCCCATTCTGGGATCCCGCCATCTCCCCCTGGTCCCCCAGCAGAACTGCAGCAGCAACAGCAGCCACTGCCAGGACCCCCAGAAGGAGTGCCACTACAACAACTACAATCGGCCTCCCTGGTGGGGGTGCTGCCACAACTGGGACCCCCACTGGGAGTGTCACTGCAGCCAGTAAACCAATGTGAGTTGGAAGCCAAATCTGATGGGGATCCAGATGAACTGAATTACTTCACAGTGCAAATGCTGGAGTTCCTGCATGACTGGGGCTATACCTTCCCAGACGACACCAGCCGGGTAAGTTACCTGAGTTCTAAACTCGGAAGGACAGTGGTGAAGTGGTATGTTACCCTGTATGGAGCCAGGGCCCTAGAACTGTGAAGCATGAAGGATTTCATATGTGCACTCTGAGGGCAGTCTGAAAACCCACGCAAAGAGGAGAGGGCGCAAACCAAGTTGAAACATGCAGCGGGGGAACAGGTTGGTACAAGAATTCTCCACTGAGTTCCAGGCATGTGCTGCCAAGGTATGAGACTGTATGGAATCAATAAAGGTTGAGTTCTAACATGCTGGCTTGAATCCTGATCTTGTGGTGAAAGCAATGGTCCAAGAATGGTCCGCGCACACTTTTGGGATGGATTGAACTGGCCTGCAAAATTGAAAACTGAACAAGTAATGAAACTACTCTGGCTGCAGCACCAGGCAAGTGGAAGAGCAAACTCTAAGGACGGGGAGAAACAGTGGCTGAGCCGGGGCACAGTCATTGCCAAGAAGGCAAGGAGAACGAAGCAAGGGCTGTGCCTGAGATGTGGGGCTGACGATCACTTTATGGCTGAATGCCCCAAGCAGCAAAAATCCACCCTGGACAGGAAGGAGCCCAAATGGAAAACTTCACAGCGAGTCAAGCCAGACGGGACTGTCATGAGAGTGAGGGAGCAACAGTAGCTGGGATCCCCAGCAATCCAGGAAGCTCAGGATCAGGAAATTCCTCCAGCAGCAAAGGACTGGGGCCACAGCTGTCGGGGATCATCCAAGACCTGCTATGAAGGGTGCCAACCAGCAGGTCCAAAAAATCAGAGCACCACCTCAGGATTTATATCCCCATAACCTTAGTGAACCCCCAGCAAGGAATTCACATCTGGGTCTGAGCCTCTGGATGTAGTCAGGACTTAATCAGTCCAGCGTTAGTTATGGGGCTGGGACTAAATTTTGTTAAATTAAAAGTGGCTATCAGTTTCGAGCAGATGGATGGGACCCATATGAGTGGAGACCCTTGCACTTGTGAGACAGAACTGGGCATGGGGAAGCACTGAGAAAGGAGGACCTTTAAAGTATCACCCACTGCCAGCTTCCCTGTGGTGTTAGGAATTTGTTGGCTTGTTGACCATGGCCCCTATGTACAATGGAATATGGGTCAATTATGCTTCCCCAATGAGAGAAGCAAACAGCACCGGTGCAGGCCAGAATGGGATTCTGCCCCCCTCTCCTCCCTGAAATTGTGTGCTTAACTCAGGAGGAACTTAGCCGCCCTGAGCCTGCCGAGGTGGGGAGGGCGGGATAGAAATAAAATTTATTATTATTATTAAGTAAAATCCCTCCAGAGTAGAGAGACTTAAGTCAAGTATTTGAGGAGGGGGGAGGCTGATGCATTACCACCCCACCGTGCCACAAATTGTGCCGCTTAATTGATTCTGAGGGGAAGCACTTCCCAAAACAAGGGAAAATTATATCCCATGAGTCTGGCTGAAAGGGCTAAGTTGCAGATGTTTATTGCCAAGAACTTGGAAAGAGGTTTCATAGGCTTAGCCAGTTCCTCACATGCTGCCCCTGTACTATTTAGGAAAGAGAAGGATGGGGGCTCTGATTGTGTACCGATTATAGAAGGATAAATGCTATACCTATGTCCAGCACATACCCCATCCCCCTGATACAAGATCTTCTAGGAGTAGCAGCTTATGAGAAGGTCTTTTCCAAATTGGATATGAGGAATGCGTACTTCCGAGTTCACATCTGTGAGAGGGTTGAATGGAAAACTGCGTTTAGCACCCCCCTGGGACAATTTGAATACTTGGTGATGCCATTCAGACTACAACACCCCCTGCCTGGGGTCTTCATGAATTTAATTAATGAAGAGCTACACAGATTTCTATTGGGGGGGGGGTCATAGTTTATCTCGATGATGTCCTGATTTATTCCGATAATTTACCATCATGTGTGAAATTGGTGAGAGAGGTTTTGCACACCTTCGATGAGAATAAATTATATGCAAAGCTATCTAAGTGCGAATTCCACAAGGAAGACTTGGACTAGGAATGGACCCTGCCAAGGTCCAAGATGTGTTGGGGTGGGATTTCCAAAAAACTAGACAGCAATGCCAGTCCTTAGGGTTTGCCATTTTTTGCCGGTCCTTCATAAAAAACTTTGCCCAAACTGTGTTACCTTTGATAGACTTACTAAAAACGAAGGGGAAGGGGCTGGAAGGAGTTAAGCCGGGGCTAAACTGAGCTGGACCAATGACTGTCAACAAGCCTTTGACAATCTTAAAAGGTTGTTCACCTCTGAACCAGTGGTCTGCCACCATGATGAGAAAAAGCTCATTGTTCAGGGGGATGCCAGCGATGTTGCTATAGGCAGGATGATTTTACAAGAGGGTTCTTGGAAGAAATTACACCCTTGTGAGTATGTTTCCCGGAAGTTTTTGGAGACCGAGAGGCACTTGTCTGTATGAAACAAGGAGGCTGCCACTGTAAAGTTAGCACCTTCTACCTGGTGGCACTGGCTAGAAGGCTCTAAAGTGCTGTTTGAGGTGTGGAATGACCCTAAGAATCTGGAGGCTCTCCACTCCCCCCAACAATCAGGAACTACGTAAGTAACTCAAGACGGGCAGAATTTTTTTCCCCCAGAATTCCAGTTCACTCTGAAATACCTTCCATGGAAATCAAACTTTCTAGCAGACACCTTGTCCTGCCTCCCTCAACATGAAAGCAGAAGGGAGAAAGTTGTAGATATTATGTTTACACTGGCTCAGTTGGGAGAAGCAGTAGTAACTCATAGCAAGGCGTGAAAACCTGACCAGCCTCACCCGAATCCCTGGATTGAGAAAATCAAAAAAGCATTGATAGAAGAGGGAGAATTAAATTTTAAAGAAACTCTTACCACCGGGGATGACGGCTGCCTCTACAAAGGCAAAAAGCTGTATGTGCCAGAGATTCTGAGGGGGGAGGTTTTACAGCACTGTCACTACAGTAAATTAGCCAGACATTTTGGGTTTGAAAAGACAACTGTATTTAGCCCAAAGGCAATTCTGGTGGCCAAGCATGCACAAAGACATTTCTCAGTACATGACCTCTTGCCAGACTTGCTGAAAGGAAAAAATGGTTGGGGGTACATTGCAGCCCCTGGAAACCCTCTCCTGTCTCAATGGCCGTTATCACAGACTTGCCTTCCAGCAAAGGGAAGACGGAAACATTAGTCATTGCGGACGTGTTTTCTAAACAAGCTCATTTTGTGCCACGTACACAGCCCAAAAGCTAGCCAAACTATTAATGCAGCATGTGGTCCGTTTACATTGTTTCTTGGACAAAATAATTTCAGTTTGGGGCTTCCAGTTTTGGCCAAATTCTGGAGGGAATTCCTTAAACTGACTGGCGCTGAGCAAGGGCTCAGTTCAGCCTACCACCCAGAGATTGATGGCCAGATGGAAATAACTAGTCAAATACTGGAACAATTCCTCAGATGTTGTATCAATCACCAACAAGACAACTGGGTCAACTTTTTATCTTGTGCTGAGCATTGCTACAATAATAGTCTGCACAGTTCTATCGGGACCATCCCTTTCCAAGTGGCACAAGGGTTTGTGGGCAAGCCCGTAGCCAGAAAATTTTAGACAGAGTGGCCCAGGGGATAAAATGTTAGGTTGGGGGGGGCACTGTGGGGCACCAAATTACATCACAAACTTTAAAAAAAAACTTGGGCAGCCTGCATGCTGGAAAGAAAGTTTGGGGACTGGCACAGCTTCTCTTGGGCAGAGTAGAGTGCAGGGATTGGCAGGAGGAGGCATTTCGCTGGGATTCCAGCAGCTCCTGGCTCAAACAGCAGCAGTTGGAGGCAACGCTGGGCACGGGGAGCCTGTACAAGGACAAGGCTGGGGGAGCCGTTTGGGTGCTGCGCTGGGAGAGGATACATTGGGAGGCTAGATTATCATGGCATGTTTACACACAAAAGCATGCGTGGAAGCCCCAGAGCTGGCCAAGCCACTGCACTAGTTTCTCCCTGCTGCCAGGAGGGCTTCTCTCTCCAGATGAAGAGTGGCTGGGCCTGGGAGGGAAGCAGACCCACACCGAACTCACCCTCCTTCCACCCCCGCTGGCTCGGCTCAGTTGCATTTCCTTTGAGCCCCTGGAGCTGCGCAAGGCAGATCCACCTGCCTCACTGGGGATCTGGCCACTGAGCCCCCTGCTCCTGACCACTGCAGAGTGGCGAAGGTCCTGCTGGGCTCCCCCCATCCTCTGCCGTGTGAGAGGGTGGATCCCCCTCCAGAAAGGAGCCCCCACCAGACTGCTGCTCCATGCCCTCCCTGCGGCCAGCAGCCACCTCCTGATGCTGCTGCTCTGGAGCCGCTTGAAGGCTCTCCAGTGGTGGGGCCATACAGGTTTAATGGAGCAGCCTGTCCCCCCAGGGCCCCACCATATCTACAGGCCTACCACCGCCTGGTTTTGGAGAAGTCCCTAAGGATAAGGGGGGGGGGGATTTACAAGAATGGTGGTTCAAATTAGTCTCCCAATGGGACATGGGGAGGAAAAACTTTTGAAAAAGCAAAACTGGATTATAAACAGCAGCCTGTCAAGAAGAGGTTTCTGATAAGGGACAAAATTCCTGCAGATTTATACAAGTTATTGGGCACAGGCCAACCACCCACTTTTGTGCAGGTGTTCGGAGTTATTTGGGAGGGGGGGGATTAACACTTGCTCCCCTTATTTCTGTGCCCATGCTATTGGCATTCCAGACCAAAGGGAAGCTGCACAATTAAAAACCATTTTCAAGGAGTTTCTGAGCTGCATGGAACCCTGCTTGGATGACTGCTTTGCTCACATCCTGCATCTTTCACAAGTTGCCTCTTTCTGCCTCTGTGCTTCTATGGAATGTGTGACATGGTCCTACACAGGCTAACTAAACAGGATTCATCTTCAGTGAAATCCGGAACGAGATAACCGTCTTGCTGAACCCCACACTCTTCTTCCAGTTCTGTCACAGGTTATTTAATGCTACTTGAATTCTGTACTTCCAAATGTACTCTAACATGGGCTATTCATTATCCATGCAACTAAAACACAATCCATGAAATGAATATAAAGTGTAGAACAATAAAGTAGCAACACATATGAATATTCACTAAAAGTTCAGCCTAGTGGTTTATTATAGGTCTGGAATACAGCTGTGCTTAGATATTCTTATATACTTGCTGACTATAGAACAGTCAACATGTGGGCATATCTAAAAAGACTGCAATGCAAAGCAGCAACCAATTCACATTTAAATATCTTGAATGCTACATGTGACACATTCCCTGGCAGTCATTCTTCAAACACCTGTAAAGACTTTTGTTTAGCACATGATGATGATGAAAAGACTGTATTTAGTTAGGACACTCGAGTTTTAAAGAGACACCATAACCGAAAAGAGTTTTGTCTTAAATAGCTGTCTGCTAGTAAGATAAGACTTTAAAAAAAAAAATCTAAGAATAATTTTATTTCTACAGTGGTTCCTTGCAGATACTACTTCTGCAGAGACTAAGATTGATTCCAGTACAGTAAAACCAGAAAATAGCAGCAGTGTGCTGCAAATATTTATTTATTAGATTTATTCATCGCCCATTCCTGCTATAGCAGGACTCTGGGTGATGTGCAACAGAGATAAAAGGATTAAGCATAAATAAACAATTAAAATAACGATTATTTACAATCTAAAATCAGATGGTGACATTTTTATCATTAAAATTGCAAACTGCCAGTCATTTTGCAGGCAGAGGGGAAGAGGGTGAAATGAATATGGAGAGAAGAGGGTGCCAGCAGAGATGGCAACTGTTGCTGTCCTCAACCAAAAGCCTGAAGAACATCTGTGCCTTACAGGCCCTGTGGAATTGCAAAATATCCTGCATGGTTCTGATTGTATTCGGCGGAGTTCCACCAGGTTGGGGCCAGGTCCAAGAAAGCCCTGTCTTTGGGTCCAGGAGCCACCAGCAGATTGGTCTCCCAGGGACATAATGGAGGATATGGTCCTGTAGATATGCTAGTCCCTGACTGCTCAAGACCTTGAAGATCAATATCAAAACCTTGAACTTGACTTAGTACTCCACTGGGAGCCAGTGTAGCTGGCAGAATGACGTTCCCATTATGACTCACACGGCCACATTCTGGATCCGTTCGGAGTTTCTGGGTCAGTTCAAGGGCAGGCCAGTATAGAGCGAGTTACAGAAACCTAGCCTGGAGGTGACCATTGCATGGATTACTGTGGCTAGATCAGGGCACAAGACAAGAAGCCAACTGCTGAGCCTGGTGCAGATGAAAAAATTGCCAACATGGCAACATGCATGACTTGGGCCTCATAGTCGAGGAGGCGTCCAAGATCATCCCAAGCTCTTGATGGACTATGCTGGTATCATCATTTCATTTACACATATCAATAGAGGAACAATATTAAGATGTGGCTTGAGAAATAACTGGATCAAGATTCGGACATCGTCCATGGTGAGAGGTATCCAGCTCCTCAGCTGAAGCACTGTAAGGTCTTAACCGTGTATTTATTATTGGGGTATTCCCACAGAATCTAAGTACTAGCAAGCCATCATGCTAAGACCCAGGAGACATCATCCTCTTCCTGCATCAAGCTAGGATCGTCCACTTAACTTAGCTGATTATGACTCTATGAACCAAACAGGGTGCCAGGCTGTAACTTGAACCAGTAGTTCTATCAGTCTGGGTCCAGTAGCTCATACTTTCCAAATACAAGAGTGCATCTTGCATAGAAAATGCCCGAGTGTCTCAAGGGGCATATGATTCAAGGGGTTAATTTCAAAGCCTCAAGTCCTATAAAGGGTAAACATATAGGTTGCCTGTCAGGGTAGTGTTTCCTCTAAGTTGAGTTAGTGTGAGCTAGCTCACAGTTTTTTAGCCTCAGGTTCACACATTTTGTCTTAGCTCAAGAACAATGGCCTCAGAGCAAACTAATTTATGTAGTAGCTCACAACTTTTCATGCCTGCAGCTTACCAAGTAGAATTTTTGCTTGCAAAGCTCCACAGCTTAGAGGGAGTATTGCTCATCAGTAAAGTAGGACCTGGCCAGACTAAGCTTGGCTCTCTTTCTCTGCCTGAGGTTTGTATAACTCGACCTTGTCTGCCACAAACCATGCTTCATGCCTCTGGCCCTGTGTAGTTGGGATTAATTGTTCAGAATTCTGACTCCATTGGCTACTCCTGACCTTTCTTCTTTGCCTCTAGCCCTACATTTTGAACTGTACTGAGGAGGCTGACAGCTTTTGATCTCACCAAAACACTCATTTCTACCTGGTAATGGTAATCCTGTTATGGATTGTTCTAGTCTTCAAGTAAATGACTGCACACAGAAATTCCTCCCCCCCCCACCCCCCAAAATACACTGATTTCACAACTGCTGCTCAACCTTGCCTCTACTGCAAAATCCACCAGAACAAATGATATTATCAAAAAAACTATAGATTATATTTCTGGGAAACAACAACGCAGACCAACATGCACACATTCACAAAAGGCATGAATTCCAAGAAATAAAACTTTTATTTACATTTCTTGTTTAAATTAATTTAAACCAACCCATCCTGGTTGTCAAAGATTTTACTTATGTCACAGGATCAGAACTAATCCGTCTCTTTATTGAAAACATTTTTTTCAAGGCTTTCTTATTTATTGAAGAATAATGGAAGATTCTGTTCACTTACCGTGAAGTCTTCCTTCTCGGTGGTCCCAGAGTGGGTTGGTCCTGACCTATGGGAATATAGCTCCTCCTCTCCATAGGCAGAACCAGCAAAGCAAGTTCCTTCCAGGAGGGGGTGCTATTCTCCTTAACTTTCAGTACATTTTCAAGCCAGTCGACTCCTAACTAAAAACTAGAAAAACTGCAACCAAGGGAAGAACACCACAGTAATATCTGCCAGACCTGGAATCGAGGAAGCATACACAGAATCATCCAGCTTCCTTTATTCATAACAGTGGAACTGGACAGTTTGGTACAACCAAACCAGAACGCCCATAACCAATAACTCCCGATGTGCAATTACATGGTCCACAGTAAACTCAGCAGAAAGACAAATGCCCGAACTCCCGGGCCTCCCAGTGTATTGATGCAAAGACTGAGTCAATCCCAAACTGGGTGGGGAGGACTGACCCACTCTGGGACCACCAAGAAGAAAGACTTCATGGTAAGTGAACAGAATCTTCCGTTCTCCAGTGGTCCCAGTAGCGGGTCAGTCCTTACCTATGGGACTTATAACAGCAGTTCCCAAGGGTGGGCCCACTCAATCGTTTGGATCAAATAGCAGCCTGCAACACCCTCCTACCGAATGCCGCCTCAGCCGAAGCGAACTTATTAATACAGTAGTGCTTCGTAAACGAATGAACAGAGCGCCAAGTAGCCACTCTACACACCACCTCCATAGAAGGGAAAGCTCTGTAAGCTGCCGAAGTGGCTGCTCCTCTTAAGGAGTGAGCTGTGATGCCTGATGGAGGCTCCAATCCCCTGGCCTTATACGCCTCGATGATGCAGCCTCGCAACCATCTACTAATTGTAGATTTAGAAATGGCTTTACCCAGGGCTCTGGCACTAAAAGAAACAAATAAGGAATCAGAAGACCCTAGAGGCCTCAAAGGCTTAGTTCTGTCCAGGTAAAAGCTTAAGGCTCTGCAAACATCTAAACAGTGCCATAGTCTCTCCTTTTCGTGCTGCGGATTGGGACAAAAGGAAGGAAGAATCAACTCTGCTGATCTATGAAACAGTGAATTAACTTTTGGGACAAGACCACCTTATCTCAGTGGAAAACACAAAGATCTTTGTGTATAGACAATGCCTTAATCTTAGACACCCTGCGTGCTGAAGTAATCCCCACCAGGAAAATCATTTTAAAAGTAAGCATCTTTAAACTGCATGAAGCCATAGGCTCAAAAGGCTTGTGACTTAATGCCTCAAGCACTACATTCAAATTCCAAGAAGGGAACCTGTGTGCCTGAAGTGGATTAAGGAGAGACACCCCTCTTTGATGTGTGACTATTTGGACAGCAACTTGCCCTTCCTATCACCTCTCTCCGCTGAAATGGCCGCTATCTGCCTTCGGAGGGTGTTGGTACTTAGTCCCTTCCCCAAACCCGCATGAAGAAAGGCTACCACATCTGCTATCTTAGCAGCCATTGGATCTGCACTGTTCTCCTGACACCAGGATACAAAGGTCTGCCAAGCGGTATTGTACACTCTATTAGCAGACATTCGTCTAGAGGCCAGCAAGGTATCTACAACCCCTTTTTGGTACCCCAACTCAGTTGCCTCCGTTTAACTTCCACGCTGTGAGTCTTAGCATCTCTAGTCGTGGACACAGCGCCTCTCCCTGTAGCAGAAGATCCTTCCTTAGCGGAAGTATCCAGGGTTCGGCCACCCTGAGACGCATCAACTCCTGGAACCAGACCCTTGTCGGCCAAAAAGGTGCTATTACTATTACCTCCGCCCCCAATTCCTGTACCCTGAGCAAGAACCTCTGCAGCAGCTGCACTGAGGAAAAGGCATAAAGAAGAGTCTTGGGCCACTCTGCATGCAACGCATCTGTGCCCATGGCCTTTTGAGTTTTTGTTCTTGACAGGAAGTTTGGAACTTGATGGTTTAGTTTCGACGCGAACAAGTCCACCTTTGGAAACCCGAACCTCTGGCAAACTTGACGGAAGACCATCTTGTTCAGCGACCACTCTGCTGGATCCAGGGTCTGACAGCTGAGCCAGTCCGCTAACATGTTGTCCTTTCCCGCAACGTGTGTCACCTTCAGGGACAGAAGATTTGTCTCCGCCCAGTCCATCAGTAGAGTTGCCTCTCACTGTAAGAGTTTCGATCGCGTCCCCCCTTGCTTGTTCACAAAGGCTTTCGCCATCATATTGTCCGTTTGGACTAGAACATGTTGGCCTTTCACTATGTATGAAAGGCGGAGCAGAGCTAGTCTGATCGCCCTCAGTTGCAGTACATTTATACTGTTGGAGGTCTCCTGACTGGACCAACGCCCTTGAACCATCTGTCCTTTCGCATGTGCCCCCCCAGCCAAACAAGCTGGCATCCGTCGTCACGACTGTTCGAATTAGTTCTCACAGAGCCTGTCCGGCTTGGAACCGCCGTGGTAACAACCACCATTGCAAGGCCACTTTCACTCATTTTGGCACTCCTACCTGGAGCGGCTTCCTCTGAGCAATGGCTGTCTGGAAGGGATGTAGGAAGAACTGGATGGGTCGTGTATGGGAACGTGCCCATTGCACAAGGTCCTGGCATGAGACTAAGGGTCCCACCAATTTTGCTAGAGTCATTACTTGCGTGGTTTTGGCCTGCAACACTGAATGGATCAGTTGTGTCAGTTTTGCTTGTCTTTCCTGGGTGAGGAAGACTCTGTCTTGCCTGGTATCAATCTGTACCTCCAGGTGAAGGATGGATTGAACTGGTGTGAGGGAACTCTTCTCCCGATTTATGACAAACCCGTGGGAGGATAGAACATCCATTGTCTCCTCCAGGGCCACCTTCATCTGCGTAAATGATGGTGCCTTGAATAGGTTGTCGTCCAGGTATGGGAACAATGACACTCCCCTGAGACGCAGGGCTGCCACTAGAGTCACCAGTATCTTTGTGAAGACTCTGGGTGAGGACTTTAAGCCGAATGGCAATGTCTTATATTGGTAGTGGCTGCTGTCGTAAGAGAATCTCAGAAAACGGAGGTGCCCCTGCCAAATTGGTACAAGAAACTGAGCGTAGTTATACTGGATGTCTGCTGCCCCCAATGTTTTAAATGGTTCAATGTTTTAAATGGTTTAATGTTTAAATTTAATGCTCTATGTTTAACGCCTATTTATGTCAGATTCCTGTGTTGTAAGCCGCCCTGAGCCACTTGTTGGGAAGGGCGGGATAGAAGTCATAAAATAAATAAATAAATATAAAAATAAATAAATGTGTAAATAGGCCTCGGATAGATCTATTGATGCCAGAAAATCCCCTTTTTGTAGGGCTAGGAGGATCGACCGCAAGGTTTCCATCCAAAACTTCTTTGCCTCCACCTTTCTGTTGAGCCATTTCAGGTCTAAGATTGCGCTCATATCCCCATTCTTTTTTGGGGACGATGAAGAAGATCGAGTAGACACCCTGGGTCCTCTCCTCCTCCGGCACCGGTTGTATAGCCCCTATCTCGAGGAGATGGAGGATGGCTGATAGCAAAAGCTGATGTTTTTGAGGAGACTTGTTCCTGAGAACTTCCAAGAATCTGTTCCGTGGAACTGTCTTGAATTCTATACTGTAGCCCTTGGACATCGTCTCCACCACCCACCTGTCTGTTACTGTCTGTCTTCACACTTCAGCAAAGCGTTGGAGACAGCCCCCTAAGCCCCTGGGGGACTGTTCTGGGCATAGTCAGGTGGTATTGCCTTTCTTCGGGCCTTTGGAGGACTGCCCTTTGGTACTGAAAGATGAAGATCTGGAACCGCGGGGCTTCTGTTGCCATCTTCCCCTATAGGATTTGGAGTAATTAGACTTGGAGTCCCTCCTTTGATCCCGAAAGGGCTGGAAGCGTCTCTTATCTCTGTCCCGCTTTTTGGATGGAAGAACCTTCTTCTTATCCTTGTCCTCCACCAGGTAGCCCTCTAGGCCTTGGCTGAAGAGTAAATCGCCTTTTAAAGGGACCGCTGCTACTTTGGCTCTTGCAGACGGAGCTGCGTCCCAGTTTCGCAGCCAAGTGTTCCGTATGGCCATCACACTTGAAGCTATGGCTCTCGCAGATTGTTGCATAGCGTCCAGAGTGGCGTCCGCTGCAAAGGCCGCAGACAAGGCAATCTTCTTTAGCTCATCTTTAATTTCCTTGGGCAACTCTTGTTCCGCCTTGGCCAATTCTGAAGCTCACAAATAAATGGCTCTGACAGCCAAAGAAGCCGACACTGACGCCTGCAAAGAGGTGGCTGAAGCTTCAAAATCCCTTCGTAGGGCTTGTTCAATCCTTTTATCCGTGGGGTCCTTTAATGTGCCATCGGCATCCAATGGTAGGATGGAAAAGGAGGCGAGGCTGTTAACTGGGTCGTCCACTCTGGGCAGCTTGAGCCGTTTCATGGCCTCTGGAATAAGAGTGTAAAACTTGGGAAAAACTGAATGGGTCGCCTTTGGTTTGGCTGGGTGTTCCCATTCTGCCTTCATAATGGAGAAAAATCCTGCTGGCAGTGGTTCCAGCTGTGGCTTAGATCTGGCCTTAGGAATAGTTTTCTCTGACCCTATTGGGAAATCTGTTTCCTCTTCCTCTTTAAGTTTAGGGTCATAATTCAGTTCCAAGGCTCTGACAATTTTAGGGAAGAGCTGTGAATAAATGTCAGGGGGAAACAACCTATTCTGGGATGGTTAAATTATCTCCACCTCTTCCTCAGAAAGCTCCCTTTCTTCCTTTGAGTAAGACAGTTCTGATTCCTCAGTCTTCCCCAGCTCAGACGCTTGAAAACTTTCCAAAACCATGCGTCTCTTCTTTCTCTGGGAAGGGGCAGTCTCAACTTCCTCCTCTACCAGATGCTTAGTCTTTTTTGTGCATTTTTTAGACTTCCGCTTGGGGGTCCGACTAGGATACTCTTTGCTAGACTGTACTTCTTGTTTAACTATCTGTTGGATCCAGGCAAAAAGATTTGCCTTGGCCTCTGTTCCAGATACATCCACCATCGGGCTTTCTGTCTGGTCCTCTTGAGAGGGGGAGTCAGACAAATCCAAATCACAAATAGCTGTGTCCTTGGCCTTGGGGAATTCAGATGGGGTAGCCATTTTGAAGTGCCCAGAATACTGAAAAAAAAGAGAGAACACAAAATGGCCGCTTTTCCCACCTAAATTTTCCTTCGCCTTCCACACCCTGTAGGCCCTGTTCATGCCTTGCTACTGGACTGTGGAACTCCCTTTCATTCTCTGGACCTCCTCTTTGCCTGGTCTTCCTTTATGGAAGTAATCAGCCTCTGGACTAGTGCTGTTGTGCCTTCTGGAAAAACTCTGGCACTAGGGGCCCTTGAGGCTCAGTTATGCCGGCGAGAGGAAGGGTTGGGGGAGCGGACTATTCATTAAGTCCTCCCCCAGGCAACCTTGCACAGGCCGCTCTACTTTCCCCCATTCCTGAACTTCCTCCTCCTCCATGGATCTCTGGGCCCCTACCTGTTCCTCAGAAGGCAGGAGGAGTTCGTCGCCGTCCTGTCTGCCCTGTGTGTGCTGCCGGGTCTGGACAGAGGCTCGGGATGTCCGCGGGGTCACTGACGCATGTGCTGCTATCTCTGCCCCAGTCGTCTGCAGTCTCTGCCGCTCACTGCCATGTTCAGAGGCGTGGGGAAAACTGCAGCCATGTTCCTGGGTCTCCCAGCTTCTGCAGGACTCCAGGAAGCTTCAGGTAAGGGGAGGGGGGAGAGTAAGCTGCCCAGTCCCTTTTCTCATTGCTTCTGCGGTCTTATTATTAATTATTTTTTTATTTTATTTTTTGCAAAGTTGAGCCAAAGCTCAGCTGGCACATTCTGCTCTGGAGGCAGGGCCAAGCAAAACTGAATGTTAAGGGGAACAGCACCCCCTCCTGGAAGGAACTTGCTTTGCTGGCCCTGCCTATGGAGAGGAGGAGCTATATTCCCATAGGTCAGGACTGACCCACTACTGGGACCAGTGGAGAAGGGTAACAAGATGACCTGCCAAACTGTTGCCTGCTAAACCCCAGCAGTACCAAAAATTAGAGTGAATTCTAAGGAACATAATCCACACCTATGAGACTATGGTATTTAATTTACTGATTCCAAGATGCATCTAAGTTTGGAATGGGTCTTTGTTCACTGCTTTTCCTCATAATTTGCTGTCTCGAATACTTATCTTTATTGTACTGACTTCTGCATCTTAATAAACCAACACTCTTAACACAGAAATCTGCCCATTTTAAGGTTACACCTACTCCAAATGCCACCCTTATGTAACTTTGTCTATGTTGTGGAATTTTGGGTTGGGTCTCTTATGAAATGGGCACTAACACCTTAAGTTTCTATATGTTCTCTTTGAGTTGACTTTCATAATTATTTTAGATGCAGTTATGGAATTTGGCCACTAGAGGTCTCAGTCTTTCACAGCCATAGAACTAAACTATCTAAGGCTTAAGTGGGTTACTGGGTGAAAGTTCAACCAGGATGGCAGGAAACAAGATGGAGGAGGCAACCATTTGCAAAGACCCAGAAACTGGGTAAAAGGTTAAAGTGAACTGGGGACAATCTCAGCCATGATTGTTTTGAAGTTAGCTCTGATTGTTGATAGTTGGCCATGAAATTGATTACAGCTCAGTGACGCAGTAGATGTGTGTATGAGGTCACTAGAGCCTATATAAGCTGTGGATTTTTTGGTCCACACTGCTGATCTGGACCAGTGTAGCTACTCTGCCTCTGTGTCAGATTATGCCATACTAATTGGAACTTAGACTCAGGGGCTGCTCTGCAGAGACAATTCTTCTGCTGAACAGCCTAAGAGGAGAAACAGCCTTTGCTGATTTAAACCATCTTCTGTTTGGGGCCTCAAATAATAGCTTACTGCTCAACCTTAGATTCCAGGATATGACTTAGGATTTTCATAGAATTAACTCTTTTTAACAAGTATCAGATGATATGACAAGGGTAAGCGTAACTGTGAGAGACTGTGTAGAGTTCATTTGATTATTACCATGCATAATCTTCTAATTAAACTACTGATATTTTATGTTTTGCCTTCTGTATGTCTTTAAGCCTTCTGTCTGTCTGGAGTCGTGCGGAATAAAGTTTATCTGCATTGTTTGTCTGTGATTGTTTGGGTTATTGGGAACCAGGGAAAGTATAATTCCTGCGTCAGTCTAAATATCCAATATGCAATTTTGGTAAATCAGCAATTAATTTAATACACTGGGAAAAGAAACCAAAAAATTTGTTTGGGAGTGATGCAGAAAGTGATTAATTAAGAAACAGCATCTTCTAGTTGCAATTACTGTATCAAAGGCAGTACTTAATGTAGAAAAGAGGAAGGAAGGATCAAGGTTAATGCTGATTCTGAAGAGAATGTACATTACTTAGGCCTTGCCAGTGAAGTGATAAACTTATTTTGCCAATGTATACAGAAAACGGAGGAAAAATATTAAGACACCTTCTCTCTACACCTTCTAGACACATCCATTTTTTCTTAAGCAGAATTCACAGCAATAGCACAAATTATTTTATTTTGGTCCCAGTTTGTACTATCTTCATTCTTGCCTTGTTTTAGATTTCATGCCTTTTAGTATACTAACAAAAAAACAAAGACAAAGGCCTTTCTGTCTTTTATATCAATTTCTGAAATAACTGGAAGCATAAACACTCTAGGAGATGTATTAGGCAGCTGAAGAGTTTTCATTAAAGGCACCTGCCTTCCTTACTTTGTACTATTGGCAAGACAAGATTCCTCTCAACGTAGTTGAACAGCACTAAAGGCATCAACACTGAGGCTGTATTAATTGACACTTGGCTGGAAAGGACACATTGTTCAGATGCGTGACATCCAAATGGAGCAGGTGTGAAGCTGGCAGGTGGCAGAATGAAGCAAGCTGCATAATAAAAGCTATAAAAAGGACTTAACAAAAGAGGCTTCTGTGGGGCTCAACATGGGCTTTTTCTATCTCAATTCTTGTTTGTCAATGGACAACAAGAAGAAGCAAATTGAACAGCATTGAATGATGCTGCCTCTATATTACCTTTGCCTCAACTCTTTATGCTAACAGTGCCCACCCACTAGCTTGTAAAAATCAAAGGCACCTTGGTTCAGAATCCTGTTTCGCTAATTTTAAAATGTAAAATATGCTGAGGGCACTATCACTCTCTCTCTCTCTCCAGTTGCTGGCAGCTTCTGGTGACGGTTTTTATGGCTTCCTGCATGGCATACAAGTCCAGACTGGCATATGTGGTTGCATAACATTAAAAATATAAGTAGGAGCTATGTATGTGATAAAAGTGTGTAGGCAAGATGTGCAAGTCTGTTACCACTCCAGACCCCTTGGGTTTGGCCAACATGGGCTATTTTTCTCAACTTTGAGAGTAGCTAGAAACAAAACCAGCAGGGATTTTATTTAAACTTACAGGGCTCTGTACAATGACGGTATTGACACAACCATCACTGTACACAGCAGATCTTTGAACTATAGCACCATTATCTTTGTGCTAAAGCTATCCTTGGTTATAAAGGACTAAATACACATGTTCATAAAAGTCATACATGTGGGGGGCAGCAGACATCTAACAAAGGTGTGGGCAAAGCAGAGAAACAAGTCAAGGTCAGTTCTCAAAATACAGTCTCAACAGGTGAGGAAGATGTGGACAGAGAGAAGGTTATAGCCACGGCTGGGAAAAAGAAGACTTGGGGTGCCAGGCAGCCATAGCAGTAACAAACAGCAGGGCCTGAGCTTCATGTGGATGTGACTCGTACAGCCTCAAAGCCAGCTTTGCAATAAGATGAAGTGAGGCAGTTCCCTCAGGTGTTGGTTTGCTGGGGCTGGCAACCAGTCTCCCATTGTTCCTCTTTCCTCCAGCTGCCTCCCACAGCCCACGTGCAATTCCTGCACCATGGAGAACAAGCACACTCACTCCTGCGTCTCCCTTCCCTTCATTCAGAGACCCTGGAGGCTGCAGACAACTTGGCTTGGAACAAGTTGCAGTGTTTTGTAACATCTGACAGTGCGAGCCTATGCAAAGTTACTGCAGTCTACACCCACTGACTTCTGTGGACTGGAGTAACTTTGTATAAGAATGCACTAGGTATAAGGCAAAAAAACCCCTCAAAGCAAACCCCAAAACAACAACAAACCATGGTTTGCCTAATATCCAGTTATAACATCACAACAAACTCTAGCTTGCCTCAAGTCAGGAATTACTTACGTTCTTAAATGACTCACTGAGTGAAGAAAAATATTAAAAGAGCCCTGCTAGATCAGACCACTGGTCTCTCTAGTCCAGCATCCCGTCTCACACAGTGGTCAACCAGTTGCTCTGGAGGGCCAACAACAGGGCAGAGAGGCCAAGGCCTTCCCCTGAGAAGAACATCAGAAGAGCCCTGTTGGATCAGACCAGGGACGGTCCATCTAGTCCAGCCCACTGTCTCACACAGTGGCCAACCAGTTCCTCTGGAGGGCCAACAACAGGGCAGAGAGGCCGAGCCCTTCCCCTGAAAAGAACATAAGAGGAGCCATGCTGGATCAGACCAGTGAGGGTCCATCTAGTCCAGCTTCCCGTCTCACACAGTGGTCAACCAGTTGCTCTGGAGGGCCAACGAAAGTGCATAGAGACCAAGACCTTCCCCTGGTGTTGCCTCCTGGCTCTGGGATATGGAGGTTGAGCACGGAGGTTCTCCTCAGTCACGATGGCTGGTAGCCACTGACAGACCCCTCTTCCATGAATCTATCTAACCCCCTTTTAAAGCTGTTCATTCCTGTGGCCATCACGACATCAACTGGCAGCAAATTCCACATTTTAATGCAGAATTCACTGCCATTGAATGTAGTGATGGTAATGAGTATAGATGGCTTTTTAAAAAAGGAATACTCAGATTTTTGAAGGTTAATTTCATTAATGGCTACTGGTTATGGTGAGTAAAAGTGACAACCACTATGAGAACCTCCATACCTGAAGAAGGGTTTATACCCTACCTTCACTTGGAGTCTCAGAGTAGCTTACAATCTCCTTCCCTTCCTCCTCCCCCCACCACCACAACAGACACCCCGTGAGGTAGGTGGGGCTGAGAGAACTCTCAGATAACTGCTGTTGAGAGAACAGCTCTGAGAGAACTGTGACTTACCCAAGATCACTCAGCTGTTGCATGTGGAGGAGAGGGGGAATCAAATCTGGTTCTCCAGATCAGAATCCACCCCTCTTAACCTCTACATCAAACTGACTCAAAGACAGTCATTTTCTGAATGGCAACACTAGGAGGCAACACTAGGAGTCTGTAAAGATCTGGATATCATGGATGTTGCCTGGGAACTTGGCCACGAGGTCTGTGAAGATGTTCCAGTGGTCACAGGTGGCCTGAACACTGAGGCTGCAGAAGTGGTGATGATATACCTGTAGTTCCTCCCAGGGGGGCAATGAGGACTATGAGCATGCAGTCCATCGTCCCCATGACATTGGGGAATCAAATGAAGACAGCAAACCCTGCCATAATGGGTGCCAGGTCCCCTTCTTGATGGGAAACCCACACATGCTCCCAAAGATGGGCAAGCATAACATCCAGGAAGTTGTGCATGCAGTGACTGGCTAAGTTTGGTGAGAGCTAGTGTGGTGTAGTGGTTAAGTGTGTGGACTCTTATCTGGTTTGATTCCCCATTCCTCCACTTGAAGCTGCTGGAATGGTCTTTTGTTAGCCATAGCTATCGCAGGGGTTGTCCTTGAAAGGGCAGCTGCTGTGAGAGCTCTCTCAGCCCCACCCACCTCACAGGATGTCTGTTGTGGGGGGAGAAGATATAGGAGATTATAAGCCACTCTGAGTCTCTGATTTAGAGAGGAGGGCAGGGTATAAATCTGCAGTCTTCTTCTAAAGACTGGGACACCTTGAGCTCTGCGAAAACCTCTGGAAAGATCTTGTAGCTAGGAATCTCAGGGAGAGCAGGAGCTTCTGCAAGATGAGGATGGCATGCGAAGTGGGAGCTTGGCCCTGGAGGACTGGACCCAGCTCCTTGCACAGAGGCTGAATGGCAGCCCTATCAAAGCAGAAACAATCAAGAAAGGTGCTGTCCGACATGCAAAGGGTACTGATTCGGGCCCAGTATCAACGGGCCTGATGCCTCCTCTGCCGCTGCTGTGGCAGCTAGACATAAAGTGCTGGTAGAGCAAATGGCGAACTTCTGGAATGGGTGGCATGGGCAGCAGGGAGCATCATCCCATCAGTGGCTGACCAGGCCCTATGGAGACTGGGATCAATGCTGATGAATGTGACGTGTGTACAGGGCTACCTGAGAGCATTCAGCCACACCCCAACCCCCGCCTGCTCCCTTTCCCAATGCCTGTCATCTGTGAGCCCCCGTGATTGGCTTATGGTCATGACTGTGGGTCTTGGGACATTTCACCTGGTGCCATTTGAGGCCAGCGCTGAATTCTGACAAGTCTCCTTCCTCCCTGCAGGTGACTTGCAGGGTGGGGATGATGTTGCAGGGCCATCCTCCAAGGTCGGCAAGGAGGGCCAAGGATGTAGCAGTGGCCATAGCAGTCAGGGATTGACCCCAGGGAGGAGGGTAACTCCACCATTGACTGCCCCCTTCTCCACAGTCATTGTCCCTCTATAACATCAGAAAGAGCCCCAGCCCCACATTGGCAGTTAAGAGGAAATGGATTTGAGTGTTGCTGAGGGGGACCGGGGCAGTCAAGCATCCAGTGACCAAGGAGGGTAAGGAGACCCCATGGAGAGGTGTCTGGGATCTGTCGCATCAGCTGCCACCTGGGTGCTTTCGTTCATTGCCTACTATGTATCCACCCATGCCTAGGCCTGCATTCCCTAATGCTTAGAGCTGATGTCATCAACCACCACCTCTGTGCTCCGTGCCACTGCCACCTGCTTGGCTCAGCCTCCTCTATTCTTTATTCTTAGTGATCCTGCCTGCCCTGTTTGCCATGCCACCTGCCTAGCAACAATGCCAGGATGGACTGCTGTGGCAGAAGCACCATGGACACCAACATGGCAGCACTCGCCAAAACTGGCTGGGCACCTTGTTTTTCCTTCTTGGTTGCCACGTAACTTTCTCCTTTGGGAGGCAACAAGGAGCGCCAAGGCTTGCTGCAGTAGCACAGCATTGCTCTATAAAACACACACATAAATAGATGATATATAAAAATGTTTTAAATGCATTACTTAACCTTTACCAAAACAAGGGTCATAATTTGCTAGGCCCTGAGAACAGACGTCAGCTCAAAGATCGATTTCATGAAAGCCTTCTGAAGTGAATATTATTACACTCTCTCCGCCCACCCCCGCCATTACAAGACACAACAAAATCTGGAGGCTTCCCTAAAAACATCTAGGAAACTTTCTAATCGACTTAAGCCCCAGCTCACAAACAAAAATAGCTGCATGTGCACCACAATTTGAAAGTAGAAAACTTCAGCATGTCCAGTAAGCACAAGAACAGACATGTAAAGGGCAGATATTTTTAAAGCATTCTCATTTACAAGCCTGCTTTACATAGAAGGGTTATTAAGAGACACTGCACCATGCCTGCTTAATTAATCTTTGCTCTGCAAAAAAAAAAAAAAAAGATAAAACAGACGTGTTATTATGGGCCTTTTCCCCTCATCTGTGGAAGGATGAGCCGATTATTTATCTCCACACAATATCAACTCCTATACAACAGCAAGATTAACTCTCCCCCCCCCCAAGAATATCTGGATTACAATCAGTAATAAGCTTCAACTGGCCTTGTGTACAACCTGCGGGTGCCCCTTGATGCCTGCAAGAGGAACTGCTCCTGAGCAAGTCCCAAGGAAAAAAAACTGGAGGCAATTCCAGTGCTAAAAACTGGAGACAAAATGCAATAGTAAATTGGGAATCAACATGCAGCAAGTTTTTATTTAATTATGGAAAGATTTCTGGGCTTACAGATGAAGACTCCTAGGAAGAAGAACGGCTAAAACAATTTCACTACAAAGTGCAACTAACAGTGCAATCCTAATCAGAGTCATGCCTTTCTAAGCCTGCTGACTTAAATGAACTCAGAAGAGTGTAACTCTGCTTAGGGCTCCGCTGCAAGGCACTCTAAACCTTGCTCTGGAACAGAAATCCCCAACCTCGCACCTGTGGGCACTATGGCACCTGCTGACACCTCCCCTGGTGCCTACTAAGGGTTTTTAGAAAATGGGCGTGGCTAGGTAGGGTTTTTGCCCAACAGGGCTTCTGATTGGCTGTGCAGAGTAAAACAAATTGCCTCAGCAGATGACACCACAACACAATAATCTTTACATAAGAACATAAGAGAAGCCATGTTAGATCAGGCCAATGGCCCATCCAGTCCAACACTCTGTGTCACACAGTGGCAAAAAAATTTATATATACACACACTGTGGCTAATAGCCACTGATGGACCTCTGCTCCATATTTTTATCTAAACCCCTCTTGAAGGTGGCTATGCTTGTGGCTGCCACCACCTCCTGTGGCAGTGAATTCCACATGTTAATCACCCTTTGGGTGAAGAAGTACTTCCTTTTATCCGTTTTAACCTAACTGCTCAGCAATTTCATCGAATGCCCACGAGTTCTTGTATTGTGAGAAAGGGAGAAAAGTACTTCTTTCTCTACTTTCTCCATCCCATGCATTATCTTGTAAACTTCTATCATGTCACCCCTCAGTCGACGTTTCTCCAAGCTAAAGAGCCCTAAGCGTTTCAACCTTTCTTCATAGGGAAGGTGTTCCAGCCCTTTAATCATTCTAGTTGCCCTTTTCTGGACTTTCTCCAATGCTATAATATCCTTTTTGAGGTGCGGCGACCAGAACTGCACACAGTACTCCAAATGAGACCGCACCATCGATTTATACAGGGGCATTATGTGACTATTATGTGACTGAAGGCCAGAGGTATGCAAGAACGCATATAAATTATATGTTTATTTTAAAAGGCATCCTGTTAAGACTTTATGCCTGGAATTCTGAAGAGTTACTATTACATTTGTGCATAACCTCCTTCCCTGACATTTTGTGGATGCTTCTGCCTCCTGCAGCAGCCATTTTGTGGCTGCACCCACCAGCCTGAGTCAGGATTCCAAAAATGCCCACAAGCCCTCAGGGTAAGTCCATACATTCCAATACCTTTAACACTACAAACTATATTCCTCCAAAATTATTACAATGCATCCTGTTATTTTCATAAAACCAAATACCATCTAAACATTATCATTTGTTGTTGTTCAGTCGCACAGTCGAATCCGACTCTTTGCGACCCCATGGACCAAGTCACGCCAGGCCCTCCTGTCTTCCACCATCCTCCAAAGTCTGCCCAAATCCGTGTTTGTTACATCAGTAACACTGTCCAGCCATCTCATCTTTTGCCGTCCCCTTCTTCTTTTGCCTTCTGTCTTTCCCAGCATCAGGGTCTTCTCCAGTGAATGCTCCCTTCTTATTTAGTGGTCAAAGTATTTGAGCTTCAGCTTCAGCATCTGACCTTCAGGGAACAGTCTGGGTTGATTTCCCTTAGGACTGACTGATTGGATCTTCTTGCAGTCCAAGAGACTCTCAAGATTCTTCTCTAGCAACACAGCTCAAAAGCATCTATTCTTCTGCGCTTGGCTTTCCTTATGGTCCAGCTCTCACAGCCATACATTACTACTGGGAATACCATCACTTTGACTATACGGATTTTTGTTGCCAGGGTGATTGCCTCTACTTTTTATTATACTGCCCAGGTTCACCATAGTTGTCCTCCCAAGGAGCAAACATCTTTTAATTTCATGGCTACAGTCACCATCTGCAGTGATCTTGGATCCCAGAAATGGGAAGTCTGTCACTACTTCCATGTGTTCCCTTTCTATACACAATTTCAAAAATATTCTTGAGGCCGGTTTTCCCAAAGGCAATAATTTGAAATTTGTGCATTTTATCAATTGAATCCATTCTTCAGCATGCTAGCTGCTTTCAGTCTTTCAGTTAATTATTGTTTTATTTTTAATATTTTATTTATGGAAATTATTAGCCTATTTATTCACTATATACTGCTCTAGGTGTTCCATGGAATAAGGACAATAGAGAAATCAGTTAAGTCATAACAACACTTTTAATTTCTGCTCAAACTCAAAGCTTCAGAAGAAGTGATATTATCAAACATACAAGGCAGCAACACTAACATATTGAATAGAACAGACCATAAATACTTTAGCACAACATACTGAACTCAGTACAATTAGATCTGTCCACAAAACGAAGATGATAAACTATTTTCTCCTTCCAGAAGACAAAAAAATGGATTAGATCAATTAAAATTGGTGTGACATTAGTGACTGCTTCCTACCATCCTTAGTTTGTAAGATGAAAAAAAGCTCCAGTTTAATAGGAAATTTCTCGCTTCCTTCTTTTTTTATTCACACCAATGGCAAGCCTCGATGCTATTATACCAGTAATTTGCTATAAAAAGTACAGCCTGCTCATTTTCTTGAGTGCAACAGCAGGTTCCCTCAAAGTGCCACATTTCATGCTGAAGTGCTAACCAAAGGGACCATGCTGCGTTTTCTGCACCATTTCCACTTCCCCTTGAATGGCTCTTGCCATATTTGTCATGAAAGTTTTAAAGAAATAACAAGAAAATTAAGGGTTTTCAAAACTTCTCTTAAGTATATGGTACACTTAGATTGAGTGAGTTGCTGCAAACTTGTTTTGGTCAGCCTGGGAGGTAGATTATATGAGTAGCTGTCAAAGGCAGGGAGAGACTTCCAAGAAATGCTTGTTTCAGAGACCAGCAAGAACCCAGACAGCACCTACACAATTAAGAATGTGTTTGGGTCTGCTCTAATAAATTACTGGAATGGATGGAACTGCCCAGCAACTATTTAAACAACACCGAAGGAGAAAACACTCCTTAAGAAAATCAGCTCTTCCTACACTTTTCAGAAGAGCAACTGGGAGGCAGGCAAGCCATTCCTCTGGACAATGAACCTTTTAAAAACAAGCAAGCAAACAAACTGCTAAAGAGGGCACGATGCCCTGAAAACTCCTCCCTCAAATGTCATGAAAATGACAGGGAAAACACTCAGGTTCTTCTATAAAGTTCAGAAGACCCCAAAGAAAATACCAAGACTATAGTACTCAAACTGGCACACCAGCGAAAGGAAGGGAGGGAGGAAATCATTATAGTAATGACAGGGTCTGGGAGTAGAATATGGGGATTAAACAGCATCACAGCTGACCTATTCCTTCAGAAGATAAGCAGTGTTCCTTCCCAGTCTACAAAGAAGACCCCACAGACCGTTGCCATTGGGAAATGGGACAGAAAACCCCCTAACTTAGATCTTCTTTTGAAAACATCAGTTTATCTGAATCTATCAAACATTTTGGTTTGAAATTGCAGAGAGCATGAAATACATTGCTCTCGCTGTATTTAATCAGCACATAAACTTTGGGCATTAAGTAAGAGCACTGTAACTGGAGCTTGCCAGGTGCAATCTATTTGAGACAGAAGAGAAAACCAATGATGGGGGAATAATCTGTCACATTGTTTGGGTTTTTAAAGGAGGACATTTTGGTTATTTAAACTCAGTTTCTTCGACACTCAGCTGGAAGTACTGTGAAAATATCATTCATTATTGTGACTAAGTCACATCAGATTAGCATTCAGCCTATCAGTCTAAGAAATCCAGCTATAAATATGAAAATGCATTATTAATCAAATCAAAGGATAAGTTATACCTTATGGCCAAATTTCAGTTAGAGAGAGTGATGTCCAACACTTTGCCTGAGAAACCCTTCCCCTCACGAGTAAGAAATGCAAGTCCAACATAATGCAGAACTGGTAATTCTATAGTCATGTTCAACGCTGTGTGCCACACAGTGGCCAAAACCCAGCTGACATCAGGAGGTCCACCAGAAAGGCCAGAACTCCAGAAGCCCCTCCACTGTTGACTCCCAAGCATCTAGAATACAGAGCATCACATAGTGTTCCATCTATATGTTGTGGCTAATAGCCACTGATAAACCTCTGCTCCATATGTTTATCCAATCCCCTCTTGAAGCTGTCTATGCTTGTATCTGCCTTCCACATGTTACTTACACATTGGGTGAAGAAGTACTTCCTTTTATATGTTCTAAGCCTACTGCTCATTAATTTAATTTAGTGCCCATGAATTCTTGTATTGTGAGAAAGGAAAGTATTTCTTTATCTTCTCTACCCATGCATAATTTTGTAAAGCTCTATCATGTCACCTCTCAATCATCATTTCTCCAAATTATGAAGCCCTAACCTCTTTAACCCTTCTTCATAGAGAAGGTGTTCCATCCCCTTAAGCATTTTAACTGACCTCTTCTGCAACTTTTTTTATTGCAGTTGTGCACTGAGTTGACATCTTCAGTGAGTTATCTACTACCATGATTCCAAAATCTCTCTTCTGGTCAGTTACTACCAGTTCAGACCCCATCAATATATTTATGGTTAGGATTTTTGGCTCCAATAAGCACTACTTTGCATTTGCCCATGTTGAACCTCATTTTTACATTGATGGCCACTTGCCCAACCTTGACAGATCCCTCTGGAATGCCTCACAGTCCTCCCTGATTCTCACCACCCTGAACACCACCCTCACCACAGTGTCATCTGTGAACTTAGCCACTTCACTGCTTACTCCCAACTCCAAATCATTAATGAACAAATTAAAATGAACCTTGCCTAGTACTGAGTCCTGTGGCACCCCACTGCTTACCACTTTTCACTGTGAAAACTGCCCATTTGCAATCATTCTGTGTTTCCTATCAATTAATCAGTTTTTAATCCACAAGAGGACTTGGTTTCTTATCCCATGACTGCTGAGTTTACTTAGGAGCCTTTGATGAGGAACTTTATCAAAATCTTTCCGGAGTCTAGGTAAACATCTACTGGGTCACCCTTGTTCACATGCTTTTTTACCCTCTCAAAGAATTCTAAAAGGTTAGTGAGGCAAGATCTTCCCTTACAGAGTCCATGCTGACTCTTCCTCAATAATTTTTGTTCACAATAACCATACATAAGTCAGTGCTGCAAATACCACAAAAACAAAGGCAGGAAATATCTGGACAGGAAGATGCTCCAGGAATAACACTACCTGCACTCAGGAAAAAAAATGAGAAATAACAGCTATTATTTGTTATTATGTATGATGAAACACTTTCTATTCACAACACTATGATAAGGGAACCAGGATGCTGCTTGGTATGAAACAACATGGTCTCCACTCTCCTTTTGCCGCACAAAAAGATGGTTACACCACGACTTGGTAGCTAATTGATGGACAAAGAATCAAGTTCATACCCTCCAAAATACGAAACAAGTCATGCAGTGATGTTAGCAATGTTCTATGCAAACTCAGGTATCCTTGGTTCAACTCCACCCACCCTTGATGAAAAGTTCTCTCACACACTCTGTCATAAAGGTTGCTCTTATGAGGAAATCTCACAACATAATGGGAGAAAGCTTATGACAGTCTCTTAAAGCTGCTTCAAACACTGAAAAGAACTGTGATGTGAAAAGAGAAATGTGCTTTTATAATGAGGTCTACCAGATTGGGTTAATCACTTGGCCAATCATATCTCAGGTTATGTTTTTCTAAACATGCCAAAACCATAATTTAAAAATGGCTTAAGCAACATATTTTGTAACAGGAGATATAAACTTTATACTTATCATAAGCTCAGACAGATTTAACCAGCACTACAGAGCAAAGGATGTATGGGTTGGGAAGACAAATGCAAAGAGTTCCACATGCTGAATAAGCAACATACATAATGAAATCAAGAACACCCCCAAAATGCAGCAGTGATTTAGCCTGCTGTTCTCCCTTTTAAACCTGAAGAAATGTTATCTTAATGAAAAAGGAACCTAAAGATAACGTAAAAGAAACCCCAAACCAATAATTTAACAGTTATACAAAGTGCATTCACCTTTCCATTTCAAGGCACAAGCTCCTTGCTTGTCAATTGTGGGGATCCAAGCAAAAGTGGTGCAAGTTCAAAGTGAAATAAGAGAAGACAGGCTGTTTCCAGAAAACATGAACAGAAAACCTGAAAGATAAAAGTCCTAGGTAACTCACACTGAATATATACGCCCTTACTGGTCTATAAATCTGCTACAGCAGTGGTTTAGAAAACCCTTTTATCTTCAAGGTTCCCTTCCCACGTCAATTTATCAGCTAAAAAACCCATGGACAGCGGCTATAGAATCTCCATCTTACAAAAGCCATTACTCCCTAGAACAAACTATATGAGGTTCTCTCATATACATCCATAGTCACACTCATTTCTAGGTAAGTCAGAGGCCCAAACTATTATATCTAAGATGAAGAATTAGAATACAGAGTGAAAGGCCTCCCTAGTGCACCTCTCCCTCTCATGGATTGCTGCCTTGACGGGGCGAGAGGGCTTGCACCGTTCAGTGAGGCTGTGGGCTATGCCATGCAGGGCCACCCAAGATGGACAGGCTACAGCTGACAACCCAGAAAAATGTGATCCACTGGAGAAGGAAATGGCAAACCACTCCAGTATCCTTGCCAAGAAAACCCCATGGACAGTAAGACAAGGCTAAAAGATATGGCGTGGGAAAAGGAGCCCCTCAAAAAAGAGATGGCAAGACTGAACATCGACATCTTGGGAATCAGTTTACTAAAATGGATGGGAATGGGTGAATTTAACTCAGAGGATCACTACATCTATTACTGTGGGCAAGAGTCCCGTAGAAGAAAGGGTGTGGCCTTTATAGTTAACAAGAGAGTGAGGAAAGCAGTAATGGGATACAATCTCAAAAATGACAGAATTATTTTGGTCTGTATCCAAAGCAAACCATTCAACATCACAGTAATCCAAGCCTATGCCCCAACCACTGATGCACAAAAGGCTGAAGTACACCATTCTATGAAGATCTACAACACCTTCTAGAATTAACACCAAAAAAAGATGTCCTCCTCACCATAGGTGACTGGAATGCCAAAGTAGGAAGTCAAAAGGTAACCGAAACAACTGGCAAGTTTGGCCTTGGAGAACAAAATGAAGCTGGGCAAAGGTTAATAGAGTTTTGTCAAGAGAACAAGCTGGTCATAGCAAACACCCTTTTCCAACAACCTAAAAGGTAACTCTAGACATGAACATCACCTGATGGGAAACACAGAAATCACATTGATTATACACTCTGCAGTCAAAGATGGAGAAGCTCCTTACAGTCAGCAAAAACAAGACCTGGAGCTGACTGCGGCTCAGATCATGAGCTACTCATCGCAAAATTCAGGCTCAAACTGAAGAAAACTGGGGAAGCCATTAGGCCATTCAGGTTTGACCTTGACCGCCTCCCCTGCCTCCCCCTTTTCATTGCATTCATGCATTCATGCCCTCATGATCCAGTCTTTCTCAGTAGGAAGGCATGTAAACTTTTTAGATGAGGAACAACAAGAAGACAGTGAGGTGGATTAGGCTGAGAGTGCGTGTCCAGACCAAATTCACCCAGCACATTTCCTTTGCAGACTGGAGATTTTTAACCTAGGCTTCCTAGAGAAGTAGGCTGATACTGACCACCAGGGCTCTTTTTCTAGCCGCAGCTCCTCTGCATATTAGGCCATGCCCCCCTGATGTAGCCAATCCTCCTGAAGCTTACAGTAGGCCCTGTACTAAGACCCCTCTAAGCTCTTGGAGGATTGGCTACATCAGGGGGCATGGCCTAATATGAAGAGGAGCTCTTGCTAGAAAAAGAGCCCTGCTGACCACTGTACATTGCTGCCTTGCACTCTTACATTCTTGCACTGCCTTGTAGAAGTTGTAGTTATTTCTCTGGGGAAGACTACAGTTTTGAAGACAAGCACATAGTCCTCAGTTGTGTCATGGTGTCTTCACATGTTCTTGATCAGCAGATGAAGCAATTTATAAGCTCCCAATGCCCAGTCATTTCATATTTTTATCTGGGTCTTAGGCTCAAAGCACTGACCATTTCTGTAGTGAATGTCAATAAATCAAAAGTAGGTTTGCAACTTACAGATGCACACTTGACCAACACCTGAACAGCAGACTCAAGATTGCTATAGCACAAACATTGTCTCCAGTTTTTGATGCAATAATTCAGAGCAAGTGTCAGTCATCCAAGACTGTTATATAAACAAAATATTGCAAGAGTGCTAATGTTTTAAGATTTTTAAAGAATCTTTGTGTTTGCCTGTGTCCTTCATAAAGTTTACATCTCCACTACCTGACATTACATTTTATGACATACATGGCCTGGCTTAACAAGGCCTCATTTATATCAGATCCGTCCTTTATAACAAATGAGCTTGACACCCCTGAAGGTCTCTGCCATCCAAATGCTGCTTACCATCCCTCTTGTCTGCAGGGCAACCAGGAAGACTCATACAATGAGCAGTATTCACATACATATACCTGAAAATGCCCCTCCAAAAGCCTCATGCGTGAAGGGGATTTCTCATAATGATGCAAATATAGGACAAAGATGTTTATTTAATGCTCTTGATGGATGTTTGCTTTTATTAAAAAACCCCAATATTTTAAAGAATTTTGATCTTTTTCAAATAATAGCAAAATATTCCTAAAATGTAACGGAGAGTGAGCATTTCTTGACAAGACTGCCATCTACTGCATATTCTGAAACAGTATGGTAATACTGATTTCTCTGAAACAGTATGGTAATGCTGATTTGAACAATATTCAAGTCCAGTAGCACCTTACAAACCAAAAAAATGCAGAATAAACTTTCATAAGTCAAAGCACATTTTGTCAGATGTCAGTTCATGAGTCAGCTTTGGCTCATGATAGCATATACCCTGAAAAATACTGTTTTTTTATGGTGCTGGTGGACTTTAATTTTGTTCTGTAACTATAGACTTAATACCCACCTAAAACTGATTTTAATAGCATCTATCAACAGAGCTTGTATACTGCATCAAGCCTTTCACTTAGAACAGGGGTGTCAAACTCATTTGTTATGAGGGCTGGGGAGGAACCTCAATCAATTGGGAGAGACTTGGCTCAGTAGCTCTGCTATGCGATTGAGAGAGCCTGGAAAAACAAGCTCTGCCTTACCTCCTTTCTCCCCAAGGGAGGACTCTCAGCCAATAGGGAAAATACAGGTTTTGCTCTGTAGCTCCTGTGCAATTGAGCACAGCAAGCTATTATGCAGAAGGAAGCAAGAGATAGGGAGAAGGAAGCAGATGACAGACAGTTGTTCGGGAGCCTGACAGGAGCCCTCCGGGTGAAACCCTGAAAGACACCCCTGGTCTGAAACCCTGAAAGATACCCCTGAACTGACACCTAAACAATGCACCCCTGGAATGTGATATTGCAATGTAACCCTAGAATATGGATATTACACAGCAATGCCCATCTGAACTGGGATGGTCTCTTTTCCGCATAAGAGGCAAATCCAGATTCAATCTAGGCCCTAGGCAGGCTAGAATGATATCAAGTCTGCTATCAAGACATTTTGGCTGTGCTGAAAGACTAAAGAGCATCCATCTTTCTGATCCTGGAAATGAACAAATCCAGGCCCAGAGAGGGACATATAGTGGGCAAAGCTGTAAAAATCCCTTCAACCCTTTTGGCAACTTCTTTCAAGTCCTGTTCTCAAAACATAAAAACAATATAAAGGATACAAGAGCCCCTGCAAAACAAAAACAAATGGTCTGTATGTATGGTCTGCTATTCCTCAGGAACGACAGCAGAAACAGAAAGGTTAAAGGCCAAGAGCCATATTGTTGTGTGAATGCGTGTTATATCTGTCATCTGGTTTCACATTTCTGGCAGGGAATCTGAGTTCTATGGAATCTCTATTTTTCTTTAATTACTGCCAAAGGCTATCAAAGTCAAACAATCTCCTGAATTTGTGATTAATGGAAATCCATCCTGACATGTAGAAAGAAATCTATCACCTCTGGTGAGCTTCAAAGGAACTAGTGTCAGCAATAACAGGGCCATAAACCCATTTGGCCAATATAATTAAGATTCCTCTTTGGGGGGTTTGCGCGTATGACACCCTGACTTTTCATTGGATATTTGAACATGACACTCTGATTTCCCATTGGACACTTGATATATGACATTCTGCTTCCTTACTGGACAATTGGACCTCTTAATGTGATGTAACTTTCTCTAGAAAACAGGCCACCCTACCTGTCAAGAGTAGCTTCCTAGCATTCTTCCCATCCCTTTCCATCCTCCCCTCCCTCCCACCTCTTCCTGCCTTCACCCCCCCCCCCCTTCTCAGGAGGAATCTCTCTCCAGAGGCCTCTTGCCATCTCTGACCAGCCTACTCTGCAAGAACTAGGTAACTGTATCACCTTCCCCCCACACACTTATTCAGCTAACCTCTGTGATTCCTTTTGTATGCTTGAAAATTATTTGATTGGGATGTAACCATTAGAAAATAATTTCCTATAATAAAATCCATTAATTTAACTAAAGGATTTTCAGTGATCCATCTCCATAAATACTGACAGAGATCCTGCTTTACCTCACCTCTCACAGCCTATCATCTTGAGCTAAGAAATTCCCCAATTATTCCCCAATAAAAAGCTGATTGAGGTAACACGGGGGCCTGTTCAGCCCCCAGGCTGTGTGTTTGACACCCCTGAAGGATCCCAAACTGCTAAAAGTCTTTCCCAGCATCCAACTCACAGTCTTTTAACTGGAAGTACACCAGGAATTAAATTTATAAATCTACTTATGAAGTGCCTTTTATAGTAATGATTGTATTTTATTGTAATCATGGTATACCATGTTCTGTGAGCCGCCCTGAGCCTGCCTTGGCGGGGGAGGGCAGGATATAAGAATAAATTTATTATTATTATTATTATTAAGTGTATGCTTTACTACTGAGCTACGCAACACAGTAACTCTATTAAATAGATAACCAAATTAATATGACAAGGTTTGATCAAATTCCCAAAAATGTCCCTTATGTTGTGTGGCTCTGCTATTTAGTTACACACATTTTCAGTATTTCCTGGAAAACAGTATTAAGGCCTTACCATCTTTTAAAATTGCTATCAACATGACATACATATATTTAGAAATCACTTTGCATACATTTAAGAGCTGTATCTAAAAGTGATATTTAGGCAAAACAGGCGAGATCATTTGTCTTATTCTTAAAGACCTGTTCAAATGGTAGACAGAAAAAGTCATGATGCATTTCTATGCCCAAAGCAGCATACATTTAAAAAGAAGTAAAAATATAGTAAGACATTAATATTTTAAAACAGAACTAAAATCCGGATAAAAAAATTAACACAAAGGCCTTCTGAAAAAAAAATCAGCATTAAATGTTAGAAAGCCAGTTCTGATGGGAGGATAAACTCAGTTTCTGGTGAAGGAAGTTAGAGAATAAAGAGGCAGGTGTTGATTCCAATCAACTATATCTCAGACACAGCAGGTTTCCACACAGCACATCCTCAGGATTTTTGATCCACAGGCAAATATAGCTGGAGGGAGACAGTTCTACAAGTTCTTTGTAACTTATCCATTTTATGCCTTTGAAGATTAAAATTGGCATTTTGTGGTGGACCAGGAAACAAACAAAAACCAATGTAGCATTAAAAAAACAGAAAAAGACCTGGAAGGGACCTCAAAGGTCATCTAGTCCTACCCTCTGCACGATGCAGGAAATTCACAACTCCCTTCCCTCCACCGTTTTCCCAGTGATCCCTGAGGAAGGCAAAAGACCTCTGGGGTCTCTGGGTCAATCCGGCCTGCAGGAAAATTCCTTCCTGACCCCAAAGAGGGCATGTAAGAAAGGGCCACAAGTGTGAGCGCCAGCTCATCCCTTCCTGCCATCCCTCTCATGATCTGCCTAAATTCACAGAATCAGCATTGCTGCCAGATGACCATCTAGCCCAGGGGTGTCAAACATTCAGTTTGGGGGCTTAATCAGTCTCCCGGAGGGCTCCTATCAGGCCCCCGAGCAACTGGCTATCATCTGCTTCCTTCTTCCTCTCTCTTGCTCCCTTCTGCATAACAGCTTGCTTTGCCAGGCTATGTAGCTCAGCATAGGAGCTACAGAGCAAAACCTCTATTTTCTCCATTGGCTGAGGAGAGGAATAGCTTGCTTTGCCAGGCTCTCTCAATTACACAGCAGAGCTACTGAACTAAGCCTCTCTTCCTTCTATTGACTGAGGCTCCTCTCCCACCCAGTCCCTTGGGAAGGAAGGAAAGAGCCAGAGCTTCCTTTGCCCAGGTCCTGGAGCCCATGGGAGAAAGCACCTTTGGGAACAATTAGTGCTAACGTTTTAAGCATATATATTTGTGTTTGTGTTCTTTATAAAATTTATATCTATGCGACCTAATCTTAAATAGGTACACATGTGGCCTGGCCCAACATGGCTCGGCCCAAGCAGACATGGTCTGGCCCAACAAACTCTTTTAAGTCAGATCCGGCCCTCATAACAAATGAGTTCGACACTCCTGATCTAGCCTCTGTTTAAAAACCTCCAAAGGAGAGCCCACCATCTCCCGAGGAAGCCTGTTCCACTGAAGAACCACCACAATTGTCCTTCCAGATGTTTAGTCACAGGGGTCGTTTTGTAGAAAAAGAGGTGGTGGAGCTCATTAGCATAACTCATTAGCATATGCCGCCCCCCCCAACCAGCCAGCTCAAGCAGGCCTCACTCACCTGGGGCTCTCCTTGGCCATTCCCCCTCACAGTCAAAAGGCCAGCAAGCCACCCACCACTCACAATCACACAACAAGTGGAGAAAGGGTGGTGTGGGCTTCTCCAGAGGTTAGCGAGGGCTGCTGATGTCTTCTGTTCATTGATGTTTCTTTCTTGCAGTTCATTGCTGCAAGCCTCAGTTAGCATTCTTATTGGCATGTACTGAACCAACTGAAGTTTCAAGCCAAAGACTGTCCTATGTAGAGCATGTTACTATAGTTCAGACTTGATGATACCAAGGACACATCACAGCAGCCAGCTTTTTTCAAGATCAGTTAAAACATCAGATTGTGAAAAACATGGACTTAGGAATGCCACATTTTCTGCAGTACCTTGCTTTTAAAAAGGTAAGCTGGACACCTTCTGATACTTTAAATGCTTTCCCCCCAAGAAAATGTTTCACCACCCTCTTTTAAGACCAAAGGTTCTGATCCTTCCACGAATGAGTATACTGATGATGTTCACCATCCATGAAATAGCCCACTCTGGCAGATTCTACTTGCCGAGAAGGGCATGGATCCAATAGGTTAATGGTGGGTATCAGAGATCCAAACATTCTGACTGCTTCCTTGGGTTATATTAACTGAAAAGTATCTATAGAAATCTTGTCACGAGGAGCATTCTAAACCTTTGCAGTTAACCTGGTGTTCAAGTCAGATCAGAATTAAGCAACTTTTTTCACAACTGCTAAGCTAAACTGCTTCCCTGTGCATCTTCCCTGAGACATTTGCAACTTGCTCTGAGAGGGTGAGAGGCAACAAACACTGCTCAGAATTGCTTTGCTGAATCAATGCAGGCAACTCTTCTTTGTCGCAATTACCACCACAGAGTAAGATCTAAAATTACATTTATCTGAGATTCTGAAAGTGAGATTCTGGAAAGAGATCAGCTGAGGCAGTCAAAAGATTTAAAAAGGCTTATGTCATTATAGACAGAAGCGGTGAAGTATGAGAAGGGTACTTGTAGCTCAGAAGTTAATCACAAACCTGGCACCAGAGCTTAAACTGGTCAGTTGCCCAGGACTAACATACATTAAATATTAAATATTTATAGTTCTCCATACTTGTGATCTCTCCAGGGTCTCTGTGTCAGAACAGGAGATCCATGGCATCCTTGCAATTTGTGTTCCCTGCTTCCCTTCAGCCAAGCCTCTACTTTTTAGTTTAGGGGCATTCCGAGGTGGTTCACAGGCCGCCCCCAAACCCTGTAGCCCTAAAACCTGAGTCATGAAGTCAGAATTGTCTAAGTGTAAGCATTCAATGCAGAAGGTACCAGGTTCAATTCTTAATAAAAGACCTCAAAAAACCATGTCTGGGAAAGATTTTCTGCACAAGAGTAATTGGCATATATACAGATAAACCACTTCGTTCAAACTATAGCAATTCCCTATAATACTTTTGCACACAGCAGCTGAATACAACATGGGAAGGGGCCTTCAGTATGTTTAGGTGCGAAGGCTCTATTTAATGTGTAAGCCAGACTCTGCTGTAACCATGGAATGCTGATCCCCACAAATCTGTTTTCATTCACTAGGTTATGCTGCCACCTAGCGAAAATTCACTTTGTGAGGCTTATTTATTTATTTACATTAGACTTTTATCCCACCCTCTCCGCAAGCGGACTCAGGGCGGCTTACAACAGTCGTTTGCACGATTTAAAACAATAAGTCAATAAAATCTATAAAACATTAATACAATTAAAATTTAAAAACTATTCCACGGTGCTGTACCATTACTATGTTGGCGGTTCTGCTTTTCAGACGGTTGGTCACCGGGAACTCTAGCTGGTGTCAGGTGGCAGCTCTCTCTCCGTTTAAGCATCGAGGCTAAAGATATTCATTTAGGAAAAACTCCTCTCTTGTTGAGAAGGCCAAGGGAGTTTTATATTTAGCAAATTAGGGCATTTGCTAATTATCTAGCCAATTTCTGAAATTAGTGGAGAGCAGACAGCAGAGAATCAGAGTTCCAAAACTGATATGAGGGTTTAAAAGACAGGGAAACATGAATGGGTGTACAGGTGGGATCTCACCTGTTATCTCCTCAGGATTTTCACCAGTCCCTCCCCCTGGTAGCCAAAAACACTTCCAAAATATTGCTCACGGGACATGGTGAATGCCAAGAATAGCCTAGCCAATTGTAGCTATAATAAGTTTCTGTTAAAAATAATTTAAAATGAAAACTGAATGTAATGCAAACAGAGAACCTCTTCATGCCAAATTTAGGAATGTGTTATAAATGTTTCCTTTTAATTATGGGTACATCTTTGTCAGCCATCACACAGCACAACTGTTTACATATCAATCAATCAAAAGTTTATTTAGGATATACCCAGCATGATCTCTATGTTGAAATCACAGTAACATTGTGGGTACCATCTTAGTACAAAGGTTTAAAAGTTCGACTGACTTATCTGCAATTTATATACTTAAATTCTGGCTTCGTAGTGAGGGACAGAGAGCAGCGAGTCATCATGGGAGCTGCCTACATCCATTTGGGTGACCTTTTACTCCTGATGGTAACTACTCCCTGAAGCCAAAATTTCTCCACAATATAACCTTAGTGCCATGAAACCTAAGCAAGGGAGACAAACAACTCAGGGCCTGCAACTCCCCAACTCTCTGTGCAGAAGTGATGCCCAGAAAAAAAGCTGTCATGTATGATAAGAAACATAGGTTATATGTAGCCATTGGTACAAAGAGTTTATATAACAAGGCTGACAGAACAAAAGACGCCCAACTCTGGGATGGGAGGGAAAACTGGAGAGTACATACAAAAACAAAAATTTCATGAACATCTTAGAAATCTTACATGGAAAACTGAATAACCAGCAACACTGTCATGAAAAGCTGAAATAGCCACCAAATGTACCAATGGAGCGCAGCTGCATTGCAGTGCCAGGAAGGGAGGGAGGGAAGGTGGGTGATGGTAGGGACACAGTGGAGGGGGGCCAAGCCTCGTCATGCGGGGGGGGTGGAGTGCGGCGCCACATTGTGGCAATGCAAGGGCCAGGGGGCGGCAGCAGGCAGGAAGCCTGCCTAGGGCGCTATGCGCTCTCAGGCCAGCACTGTCAAAGGAAGCATTGTTTGTTCCCACTTGGAACTCACTTGGCTGTGAAATGAAGGGGGGGATGGACACACCATTTAGATGAACCCTTAGCAGCCAAACTGCTGACAGATTCAATTTCTCTTTACGTATCTGAAAGAACTTTGCAAATGGTTAAACGACAACAACTAATAAGAACAATCCAAGCTTGTGATTATTTTGTAGAGAAACCTCAGCAACACAAATGTTTGAAATTTATGTTAAGAACCTAAATAGTAAAAAGAATTTAACTCACCTGGGAAAATATATTTGCAGTTGAAGCAACTCTGTAGTCGATAATGCTGTGTAATATTGCTAACAACCTGTCCAAGGGAAATGCCTTTGGCCCAAGAAGGTGACTGCTGGTCTGTAAAAAGGCAATATATTTATTAAGATATCCTTTCCAAAAGCTCCTATTATTTTATGTGAAACCCAATCAGTTCCATTTCTGTTGAATTGTTCAACAGATTGTTCCTTCCATTAATCTAACTTTTATTCCATAAGGGGAGTTCAAAGATGGAGTTGTTCAAAATTCTTCAAACATCCCCCAAAAGGTGGTCATTTACATTCACACACATTCATTCCCTACTTTTTCCATATCAAGATCTATTAAATCCCATGGAAATATAGCCCAAGATTCTCTTTCACTGTTTCTCCCTTAAACTTTGCTGATCACTCTCCATTCAGCAGAAGTAACTGTAACAGAACTCTTTCCAACAACAGCATCATCTCTATAATAGACAGATGTACCAAAAAAGGAGCACCCTTTCACAAACAAATAGTTCAGAAGTAGGATTCATATTCCTCAAAGACAGAAATATAAACTCCTGTAGCTTCAAATTCTCGTTTTTAAAAATTAAAATTCTAAGTTTTAAAAAAGAAAGGAAGCCAAACAAAAATTAAACACACATTTTATAGAGGGCAATACCAAAAGTTATTAGAAGCATGGCCTTGGATCCTCTTTGCTCATGGAAAGCATAATCATTCATGGAACACAGCAGTTTTCAACACCTTCATTCTTCCACTTTAATGCCCACCCAGCAGTCCACCATGGACAGGAGTAGTGGATTCAGTGAGAAAGGAAAAGTGTGCGTCTGCTCACACTAGGTAGGATCCAAGCCAATTTTCTTTCCTGCTGACACACAATCTTTAACTCTATATTCCCCTACTTACGTATGTGCAAAAGTCACTAGTAAGTTGGCCAAGCTTGTGGGGGAACAGAATCTGCAGTTTGGATTGCATTGTGGTAAAGGGGAAAAGGCCAGGTATGTATGATTCCTAACATCTTGATTCTAATATACATGATAATTCATTGTTTTGTCAAAAAGCATTTCACTTTCCTAGACTTATTCTCTTTCATGAAGTTACAAAGGAGGAGAACCTTGTGGTTACCTTTCTACTCTCCCTCTCTTCAATAAGGTTGCCATGTATACTTACAGAGACTTGGTCATTTCTTGCACTAAATATTACTGAAGACCTATATGGCTTCCTGGGAACAGGACTACAGAGTGGAGTACATAAATAAGACCAAGAAATCTACAAGCTGTCATTCATCAAGGAACATAATTTAGGAATACATAGAGAAAAGTGTAAGCATGTTTTGAAATTTTTGCACAAATTGCGGTATAGCAAGGCATTACTGCAGTGTAAAATAGTACAGGCTTATGGCTGCTGGTAGTGGTGAATGGCCATGATTTCCACAATGGAGGCCAAAGCTCTGGTCCAGATACTGCTATGAACCCAGAATAACTTTTAACCAACTCCAAATCTGAACAAACAGCTTTGCAATGTAGGGCTTTCATATAGTTATAACAAATGTCTGATTTTAATTATATATTGTGAAATGCTAATTTAAAGTGTAATTTTATATTTTTATGTTAGTTTTATATATGTTGTAAGCCGCCCTGAGCCACTCGGTGGGAAGGGCGGGATATAAATCCCAGATAAATAAATAAATAAATAAATATAACCCTTGCAAAAGTGCTTCCCAGAGGTTGAGGAGAGGGACAGGGGAAAGGTCCTGCTACACATGTGCTCCTGTTCATGTCTCAAGGCCCTGTGATGAGCAGGCTAGATAAGCACACAGCTGCAATGAACTTACAAAGTCAGGAAACTCATAATTTGGGAGGGACGGTAGCTCAGTGGTAGAGCATCTGCTTGGGAAGCAGAAGACCCCAGGTTCAATCCCTGGCATCTCCAAAAACGGGTCCAGGCAAATAGGTGTGAAAAACCTCAGCTTGAGACCCTGGAGAGCCGCTGCCAGTCTGAGAAGACAATACTGACTTTGATGGACCAAAGGTCTGATTCAGTATAAGGCAGTTTCATATGTTCATAATCATGTTTGAGAAATTAAAGTTACACTACACTGTTGTGCTATCCAACTACTGCAGTTAAAATATACACAAATTTGGGGCCATCTGCATATCCCAGATAAACAAGGCAACATTTGGGAAAGTATTTATTATAGAAAAATCAATAGGAAAGATTAGCAAGACAAATTTATTTTAAAAAATCAGAAGTTACCCCTGAGTAGTTTCTGTGGTCATTCTGCTACGAAGATCTCATAGGAAGGGGACACACAGGAACTCACTGGAAAGTGGAAATCTCATTTTCTTCCCTCCTGCCCCCTCATCTCACTGGCTACAGGTTCCACTGTCTTCACTGCTAGCTCTGGCTCACCTCCCTCCAGTGCTCTGGTCACCTTGCCCCCACCTTCCCCTTCAAGGCACTACCACGGGCTCTTCTTCATTATCTTCGCCACTGACAGTTTTCACGTGCCATTTGCTGTGGCAGCCCAAATGCTGCCCAAACTTTGATGGTTTTATAATCCTTCCATCAATAAGGGGGTGTAGAGATGCATGTAGGACACAGCACCTGTTCACTAGAATACTGGATGCATAGGGAAGAACTGATGGTATAGCCATAATTTTGTTTGGAAGATTATAAAACAGCAGTTTCCCATGCTGAAAAGGCAAGCCACTACCAAACTAAAAAGGAAACTCCTTGCGCAAAACCAACAAAATTTATACACGTCCCACACCCATGCATTTCACAAGTTTGGATCCTGGCTATATTTTCTTGATACATTGCTGTTTTGAATTATGGATCAACTAGCTGCTGCCCGGCTGTTATTAGGGCTCCCAAGATGGGAGCACATTCGACCGGGGCTCCAGGGTCTGCACTGGCTGCCAGTAATATTCCGAGTCCGGTACAAGGTGTTGGTTATGACCTTTAAAGCCCTATATGGCCTAGGACCTGCCTACCTTAGGGACCGTCTCTTCCCACACGTTCCCCAGAGAGTACTACGTTCAGGTTCACAAAACCTGTTGGTAGTCCCCGGGCCAAAGGAGGCCCGCCTAAAATCCACCAGGGATCGGGCCTACTCAATAACGGCACCTTATTGGTGGAACCAACTGCCGGAAGAGGTGCGGGCCCTGCGGGATCTAGGGCAATTCCGCAGGGCCTGTAAGACAGTCCTCTTCCGGCAGGCCTATGATATTAACTGACAATGCAAAATATCCTGGATGAAAAAATGTATCTATAGGCCGCCGGTTTTTACTCTATCTTGTTTTTACTAAATTATGGTTTAATGGTATTTTAATTGTTTAAACTGAAATTGTTTTAATTATTGTGTTGTAAGCCGCCCTGAGACACCTAGGTGAGAAGGGCGGGGTATAAATCTTAATATAAATAAATAAATAAATAAATAAGAAGAGAATTAATATATTTCAGGAATAGCAAGCCCAATACCTTTTCATGTTTTTTCTGATTTTTCTTCTTAATAATTCCATGATGCTGTGAATGAAAAGAAGTAGCAATCAGTTGTGCAATACTAACAGTTGTTCACAATTTAGAGAGAGAAAACAGACCTAGTATCTCATGTATCTGCAAGATAAGGTAAAGCCTTTCCACCCTTCCTGGAGCTCATAGCTATAACACTTTCAAAATATTATTACTTATTTCATTTATTTCATTTATTGATTGAGGAAGAATCGCACTGCTACAGCACCAACCCTAAATCAGACTTTTCCCTGCAGCCACTGTGGCCGGACCTGCCTGTCCCGCATTGGTCTTGTCAGCCACCAGCGAGCCTGCAGCAGACGTGGACTATTGCACCCTTCTTAAATCTTCGTTCGCGAAGCCAAGCCGAGAGAGAGAGATTTCATTTATATGATGTTTTCCTTCCCAATGGAGACCCATAGCCACTTACATGTTCTTCTGTCCTCCATTTTTTCCCTCACAACAACCACATGACGTAGGTCAGGCTGCAAGTGTGTGACTGGCCCAAGCAAGCTTCCATGGAACAATGGAAATATAACTCTTGGTCTCCCAGATCCCAGTCCAAGACTCTAACCATTACATCATCTTGGCATGACTACATGTTTCTCCACCAGATTCCTCTAAAACTACCCTTACCCCAAACCTTTGGCAACCCAACCTTGGCTTCAGAAACTAAGGGTCAATTCACAAGTTATAAAGATGTGTTCTGGAGTTCTCTGCCTTGGAATCAGCACCATGGCATGTGAGAAGAGGGTGCTTAAGCCTCCCTGCCCCTCCTCACCCTACCATTTTTCTGACTTGAAACAGCCCTGGAGGGATGCCATTTGCCCTTCTGGGGAAACTCGTATACTGATGGCTACATGTAAGTTTCCCCAAAAGGAGAAAAAGTGGCTCCCCCAGACCTTCAAAAAATGGCACTAGGAAGGGTAGGAATGTTACATACAGCGCTTTGGAGAAGATGTAGTTGCAAGCAGTCGGTCAGTCAATCAACTTTATTGGCATAAAAGTTGCAAGCAATCAGATTCCACTCTAAAACAGCTCTATTATTTGGATTATCTCTGCTTAAACCTTGTTTCAAAAGGGAAACTTTTCTTGATTGAATATTTGTTTGAGCATAAAACTGACTACTGAATACTTAACATGAAAGATCCTTCTCCTCTGAGGAAAGGGCTGAGGCTAAATCCGGCGAAGACAGAGGTCCTTTGCTTGGGCCGTCGGGGTCCGGGAAGGGAAATACCCCTTCCGGTTTTTGACGGTGCGCCGCTGACTGCGACGCATAGAGTCAAGAGCCTGGGGGTACTTCTGGAGCCTTCCTTAACAATGGAGGCCCAGATAGCAGCCACTGCCAAGTCCGCATTTTTCCATCTTAGGCGGGCAAGGCAGTTGGCTCCCTTCCTGGAGCGCGATGATCTAGCAACAGTGATCCATGCTACGGTCACCTCGAGGCTGGACTACTGCAATGCCCTCTACATGGGACTGCCCCTGTGCCGAACCCGGAAATTGCAGCTGGTGCAGAACGCCGCCGCCTGGTTGTTATTGGGGCTCCCAAGGAGGGAGCACATTCAGCCGGGACTTCGGGCTCTGCACTGGCTACCAATACCTTACCGAGTTCGGTACAAGGTGCTGGTTATTACCTTTAAAGCCCTATATGGCCTAGGACCTGCCTACCTGAGGGACCGTCTCTTCCCACACGTTCCCCAGCAAGCACTGAGATCGGGAACTCAAAACCTCCTGGTTGTCCCCGGGCCAAAGGAAGCCCGTTTGAAAGCCACAAGGGACAGGGCCTTCTCCGTAATGGCTCCATCTTGGTGGAACCAGCTGCCGGAAGAGGTAAGGGCCCTGCGGGACCTTACCCAATTCCGCAGGGCCTGTAAGACAGCCCTCTTCCGGCTGGCCCACGGCTAACCGGCATCGAACATCGAACACTGAACACCGAAATACTGAATCTGAAATCGAACTTGAATCGAGTGTAGCTTTAAGACCGCTGTATGATTTTAATGTTTACGTATATAATAATTGTTTAGATTTTTAACTATAAATTATGAAATGTTAATTTTAATGCTTAATTTTATATTTTATGTTAGTTTTACATGTTGTAAGCCGCCCTGAGCCACCTAGTGGGAAGGGCGGGATATAAATCTTAGATAAATAAATAAAAAATAGATAAATAAGAATGAAGTGTCCCTCCAGTTTAGATTAGTAATGGTCTATCCACCATCACAAATATGGGAAACATGGCACAAGCAGAATAGGTCTCATGTTCATTAGAACAGAGGGGTAAGTAACTGGTGCCAAGTACGGTAGCACTACCTCTACAGCCCGCGTCCCTAACCTTGTTGAGTCAGTGAGCCCTACTGGAATTTTGAGAAAGGGTAATGGGAGGTCACCATAAAATGGCTGCCATGAGAGGCAGGACTAATCACAAAATGGCTGCTATGGGGAAGCAATTTCAAAAGACTGGGAAGTTCCAAGTCAAACGACCTCCTATGATGGAGGCTACTGTTTCTGAATGATGCCTCCTGAAGCGTCAAGGAAATCTAGGAAAGTCAAGATTGGTTCCTGCACTGCTGAAGAGGTGTTGTTGCTGAAGAGGGAAGAAACAAGAAGGCACTGGGAAAACACAACAGTGAGCACAACGGCTGTCATGGGCCACATTAGGGCTCACGGCTCTACAGATACAGAAAATACCACAATATATTTGTACACCCTGAACCAGCTGTTTGACATTTGCACCTTTTAAACCGCTATACAAATCAGCTTACAAAAGACCTAAAACAGTCCCATGGACCTTAATTCAGGATAAAATACTGTTAGCAATGAACTGAGCCTGCCTTTAGATTATGGGACAAAGAATGAACATTATTACCTTCACGAAGAACCTTTTATCTGTTCTGGCAGGGTTGTAAGAAGCAAGGTATGCTGCTATTAGGAGGAATTTGGAGTAATATGGAAGTTCTACATGAGCATGGGCTGAAAGTCCTAGGGAAAATTCACAGACAAAAAATATTTTGAACTGGTCAGACTTACAAGCAAGCCAATGTAATTACCATTCATAAGGCAGGGGGGAGAACTTCTAGCATTTTTTGCTGTCTGTTCAGTGTCTTTGAACTGGCCGGTTTACAGTTGTTTCCTAAGTGACAGAGCCACTGTAAATTGCATGGGTAACTATAATTGAAATTACTGTGCATGCAGATACCTTTCAGCTGTCCAGATTCTCCATCTTCTTGTAATTGTTCCCATTGAGAGCTAAAAGAAAATGCAACCATTCAGAGAGAATACATCACCAAAAAAGCAGGACACGTTTCAAAATTTAAAAGCTGAATGTTTTTTCAGTATTAAAAGCATACTGCAGTTAACATGTTCTCTAACACAGCACTTCTACAAAACAGAAGTATAAGACAGTTTTGGCATTAGACTTGTCAGGGCAAGGATGAAATGAGAAGATTAAGTGCTTGGCATTAAGTGCTTGTGTAGTTCACTGGATGCCATTCCATTCTTGATGAGCCATGCAGCCACAGCAATAGACAGACTCCCACATAAATATAAGTGTCTATCAGGGGAGCCCTCTACAAGGAAAGTGGCAGGAAAGATGCCAGGAGAAACTCCAAAGTCTGGCTCACCAGCGGAACTGGTTGTTAAGCATTGTGCTGTTCAAAATAGTTAAGTCTGGGCAAAACAGAATTATCAGCTACAGTTATTTAGAGAAGGCCTGTAACAAGAGCCATCCTACCCACAGAACAAAATTCTGAAAATATTGCACAACATGATTCCAAAGCATGCCAAAGATTTGGTAGTTCCTTGAAGGTTTTTTAAGGAGCAAAAGTATCAAAATTCTGCAAATATTAATTAATACAATCCCCTCATCCAGGTATGGAGGCTGACACAGCATTGCCTCTAACAAAATAATCCTATGCAGAATTGCTCTAGCCTAAACCCAGTAATTTCAATGGGGTAACTCTGTACAGGATTGCACAGTTAAGCTCCTTTGTATCAGCTGTCACTGTAAAGCACTGCTATATTCCTAAACACAAGGCTTATTGTTTTTGTGGGGGGAGAGGGGAATATACATCTACCATGGTAGGAACAGGCATGGTTCAGAAAAGGGTTTGTTTAGATCTGACCCTCGCCCATACTCAGAGACAGACATGAATCCAATGAGCTGTGGAGTACTTAGCCAGTATAATCTCATTCATTTCAATGGCAAAGCCTTAAGGGTACAGCAGATCAAATGTACTGTTCAGCCAAAACAAAATGCTTACAATATCATATACAACAAAAAGACAACATACACATTTTAAAAATATTGAAAACTACAAAAGAAATTGGAAAAACACTAACAATAAACATTAACCAACATTCCCGTGCAGTTCAAGCGTTTAATTCTCCTGCTGAAATAAACAAGATTTAACTTTGACTGCACTGTGTCCTCAGCCCTCTTCATTATCTCCTTACAATTTATTTATTTGTGTCATTTGCACCTCGCCTTTCTCCCTAACAGGAACCCAGTGCATCTTACTTCATTCTCCTCTCCTTAATCCTCATAACAGCCATTTGAGTTAGGTTAGACTGAGAATGCATGTGTGTGTTTGCTTATTCTTGTCTTAAGACTAGCATACAGTTTGATCAGACATAAAGTACAATAGAAAAAAAACTGAATTTAAGAACTTTTAAAATACGATTCCCATAATTTAAGAATTAATGCACAGAATTTAGCAACTAGACATGTAATCTAAGAATTAGTACCAGATAAAAACCAGTAAAGCCTTGCTTTGTTTGCATTTATGTGACCAGGGATCATATCAACTAACGGGGTAATGATTCTAAGACGAGTCGCCCTATTGGGATAGGTGGTCTTTGACTGAACATTAAGGCTGAAGATTGAGCAGATTCTATGTGATCTGGCCTTGACGGTCTAACAGTCATACATACAAAAAACACGGGTTCAGCCAAGAAGAGGAACAAGGAACATTTCATACTCTGAGTAAAGAGATAAAATTCAGTTTGTGACCATGGAAGAGCTGATGCCAGATGTATTATGAACTGAGGTCTCATTAGAGTATATGGTTTACTCTGAGTGAAATTGAGTCGTGTGAAATTGAGGGAATTATCGAGTGAAGGAGAATATTGTTCTGAAATACGTCTGATATCTGCAATACATGTACATATTGTACACTATTACATCGTTGGAATTCATATTATTCTGGAGGACTGTCTTCATTCAATTGTACTAATAGTAGGGGTTATTCAATAGTGCTTCATAATCACAGCCTTTTGCTTTGATATTACTGATTTACCACTCATACGTAATATTTTATGTAAGCCTCAGATGCAACTTTCTTAAAAGAAGAGTGAGGGAGAGGGAATACAATTACCTTGATATTTCTCGCAGGTAAACAGTCTGCATGGCTTTCTTCAAGTGGGATTCAATATTCTTCCAAAGTCGGCGTGTGTCTCGTTCATTTGCTGCACCAACAGCCCCACCGCAAAAGAAAAAAGAGGAAGAGAGAGAAGAAGAATTAGTTAATATGAACAAGTGAAAAGTGTTCAGCTGAGCATAGTCTTCAGAACAATCATTAGAGTAAGAAGCTCAATATTCTTTTGAGATGCAAGTACTGAAAATGAATGTGCACCCAACCTATAGCCAGCTATCGGTTACACTGCAAATGCAAAAATACAGCATACTGGAAAACCCAGGGACAATCTGTAACCAGTTCTTTCAGTCAGGTCACTCAGGATTCTTGTCCTGCCTCGACAGCTGAATGTTGATGCATTCTAATCCAATCAGTTTATTACAGATCAAAATCTGGATTTCTCTGCAGGCTTGCATACCCTCCCCCACCCCACTCATTTCACCCTCTTGAAGTTTTGGTACCAACAATGTAGAGTATTATATCAGTACCAACATTAACAATAAACACACCTAGCCCCAATCCACACTACACAGCTATAACTAGAATTGTAACAGCCCAAGAAGACACTGTTCAGCCTGCCCCACACTACATCCCAAATAACTCAGTTTTACAGCCCCTCCAAAGGCTGTATGTTCAGACATAAGACTGAATACGTGTCAATTCCAAAACCGAATGAGGGGAAGACTGGAACACATACAAAGAGGCCTTATACCTGTCAGGCTATGTTTCATTGAAGTTGCATTTGCTTTCTGAATTTATTAATTACTGCTTATTAACCTGAATGCTTAATAAATCTTTATGCTACTAACCAAAGTGCCCGCATAGCACAAGGGGGGGGGGGTGAGAACAGTTGTTACCAAAGTTCTAAGAAGCCAGGCGGGCCTTTGAAGTGCAGAATGCTCAGCCAGTTTCCCAGGCGCCTCCTGGACGGAGCAAGGCTATCACCGGAAGGGGGATGTAACCATCGCTGGGAAAGATAAGTGGGCATGTGAAAGTGTTACTTGCGGGGACATACTGTAGTTTTATTATGGGAAGTAGTTTAAAGCACCAATCCTTTGAAGTGTATCCATAAATGCCAATGGTTCAAGCAATGTGTTATCAGTTCCAATGAATCCATGTAGAGAGTAACATTGTAGTTATCAATAAAGGCAACTTAGTTTTGTTTTATCAAAGACAAGTCTGATCATTTTGAAACTTCAATGAACCCTCTGCTGACAATACCAAGTCAATTCATTGGTCCACTAAGGTCAGTATTGCCTGCTTTGACAGGCTGAAGCAGCTATCAAAGGTCTTTCACATCACCTGCTACTTTAATTCTTTTAACTGGAGTGGCTGGGGATCAAACCTGGAACCTTCTCCATGCAAGGCAGATGCTCTGCCCTGAGCCGTGTCCCTGCCCTTCAAGCCTATGGAAGAGAAGGACCTCCAAACTTCCTAACCATGGCTTGGCTATAAGGCAGCATTATGTTTAGGGTGGCTATTGGGGGTGAGCGTTCCCAGAGGCACACACTTGATTGTGGGGTGCCTCAGGGAGCAGTTCTCTCCCCAATGCTGTTTAACATTTATATGCGCCGCCTGGCCCAGATTGTCCGGAGGTTTGGGCTGGGTTGCCATCAATATGCAGATGACACCCAGCTCTATCTGCTAATGGACGGCCGGCCCGGCTCCGCCCCAGGGAACCTAGATCGGGCTCTGCAGGCTGTAGCGACGTGGCTCAGATTGAGTGGGCTGAAGTTGAACCCAGCGAAGACAGAGGTCCTTTGTGTGGGTCGCGGCGCCCTAGGAGGGGAAATAGCTCTCCCAACTTTCGACGGCGCACCATTGAAACCAGTGCGCCAGGTAAAGAGTTTGGCCGTTTTACTGAAGCCTTCATTATCAATGGAGGCCCAGATAGCAGCCACTGCCAAGTCAGCATTCTTCCACCTGAAGCGGGCAAGGCAGTTGGCCCCCTTCCTGGAACGTCCCAACCTCGCAACAGATATGCGGCGCTAGGGATTAGATTACAAAGACATTTCAAAAATGCTATAATTTCGAAAATAGTTGCAAAAACAAAAGATGTTGGTTCTAAGAAGGACTATAAAAAACAGTCGCTGGTGGCAGAACTGGAATCTACCAACACTGTATTGATCTTAGATCAACCAACTCCTTCTAATTTACCCCCTCCTTTGCTGGAATCAGCTCTGAAGCCCTCTATTACCTCCATTAACTTAGACAAAGAGGCACCCCTAACAGGAGATATTGGGATCGGACAGAAAAATCTGGATTCCAGTTGGCCAGAGGAGGAACTCGAGAAACAACTGCTTGCAAAATTTACATTGTTACAAGACTGTGAGCAAGAGTCCTTGATAGACCATTTTGAACAATTGACATCTACCCTGAAGGGTCTCAGAGGTTCTACTGATTGTAGGGAGATGGAAATAGAGGGAAGTACTAATGCCTGTGAGCTGAGGAAGAGTGAAGGTGAAGGGACCCATTCTGCAGAGGAGGCCCATCATTTCCCATTAGAACCAACTATAATAATTAACAAAGGAAAGCATAATTCCAACCTGATTGTGGCAGCTGATGACCCTGAAATATGCGAAATAAGGGATGTCCTCCATGCACCTGATGGAGGAAAATGCAAATGACTGTCCTCAACGCAAGACATGGGGATCACCAACAAACCTGTTGAAATTTTGTCATGGAACGTGGCGGGATGGCTAAGATGTCTTCATTCGTACATAGAGGTTCCTTTTTTCCAGAGAGACTTTGATATTATTTTATTGCAGGAAACGTGGATGGCAGAAACTCTTTTGCTGGACGGTTATTCCTCCTATAGTTTACCAGCAGTTCCAGGAAAAGGTCCAGGGAGGTTAAGAGGAGGTTTGGGCATTTTTATTTCCAATGCCCTTAAGGTTCAATGCGTGTTGAAACCCTCGCTGTCCCATTTAGCTATGGCTATATTGGTGAGATGGGATAGGGGAATCCTGATTATTATAAATGTATACCTCCCACCTCTAACAAAACAGACATCTATAGAAGAAAACTGGGCGTCACTAGACCAATTTATAATAAATCTTTCCCTGGAACACCCGGAAGCTCAAATCTTACTGGCAGGGGATTTCAATGCCCTTATGGGAATGAATGATGCCTTCTTAGCAAATAAATTTAATTCCCTACTAAATGAGCAGAAACAAGGCCAGAATGGACTTCCCTTCACAAGAGATTTTAAAGATTGTAAGGCAAACTTTGCCGGCCTATGTTTAGCTAAATTAGCAGGAAGAAGAGAGTTCCATATCCTAAATGGGGCATTCTATGGCGATCATCCAGGCGAATATACTTTTATGTCTGGGAATAGAATGAGCACTATTGATTATATGTTGGTATGCAATTCTCTATTACCTCTGATTAAAAATTTCCAAGTACTCCCATACTTGGAGGGTGACCATCTACCTCTATGTCTGCAGATAGCTCTCCCATTAAATCCTAACCAAAATGAGGTATGTTATACAACAAGGATAGGAATTATGGGGAAAAGAGTAAGGTGGGGTGGGGTATTGGATAAAAAAGTGAAAGAAATCTTAACTCCAGAAAATTTGCAGAAGCATGTGTTAGTGTTCACAACTTTAGAGGAAAACCAAGACCCGTTAATAGTTTACCAAGATATAATCCAGGAGATTTACTCTATTATGACTGTGCCAGCAGGGAATAGATTACATCAGCATTATAGGAAAACAAAACGTTGGTTTGATTCTGAATGTGTCCAAGCAAAAAAAGAACTAAATCGTTTGTATCATCTTGCTATGAGAAGTAGCATAGAAAAAAGGGTAGAGACACAAAGTGCCCTAGTGAGCCATAAGAAAACCTATAAAGGCATTATTCAAAGGAAGAAGAAAGAGTATACTCGGAAACTATGGGAGGAACTTATACAGGCTGTAAAACTAAAAAAATCTGCGCTTTTTTGGAAATTAACAAAGATTGGGGGGTTTAAGATAGCCTCTCCCCTGGACATGTTTATTCCGGCGGAAACATGGACTGTTTTCTTCCAGAATTTATATGATGACAATGTCCAACCCTCTTTTCCAGGTAACATAGAGAACTTCCCTCAGTGGCCACCAGTTAGTACGCAAGAAATAAAAGCCCATATAATGCAACTGGAAAATAGGAAGGCTCCAGGTATAGATGGCATACCAGCTGAGATGCTTAAAGAGAATGTAAATTGGTGGGCACAATTTCTGGCATCTTTTTTCACTTATGTTGATCAAACAGGCCGAATCCCAAAGCAGTGGGGGACAGCTATAGTTGTCCCTATTTTTAAAAAAGGCAATCGAAATAATCCCGCCAATTATAGGCCCATAAGTCTTTTAAATATAATAAGTAAGATCTATACAAGACATCTTTTAGAAAAACTAGAAATATGGATGGAACTAGCGGCTTCTAATATTGATAAAAGGCTGCTATTTCTTATTCGTGGACTCCATGAAGAATCATTTCTTAGAGTGAGATGTAATATGCAGGGATTACTTACAGAACCAATAAAAACTCAGAAGGGTGTAAGACAGGGTTGCCTTTTGGCCCCCATCCTATTTAACTACTATATCAGTGATATGGTGGAACATATGACTGATACTAAATTTCACCCCCCAAAGCTGGCTCTTCGCCATCTTCCAGTACTGCTATATGCAGACGATGTGGTACTGTTATCTAGAACACCTATTGGGTTGCGGAGAGCATTAGGCAGCTTTGTTAAGTACTGCGAAAATGAACGGTTGGTAATAAACTTTGAAAAAACAAAAGTGATGGCATTTGGCAAAAAAGCCAAGAAGAGGTATTGGACTATGAAAGGGAAGAAAATAATAATAATAATAATAATAATAATATTTTATTTTTATATCCCGCCCTCCCCGCCAGGCGGGCTCAGGGCGGCTAACAGACATGGGGATCCCATGATTCACATAAAACAAGATAAACAGTTTTAAATATATCAGTCACAAATAAATTATTTAAAATAGTTAAAATATATAAAATGGTGCTAAAATACTGTATCATAGTGTACGCAAGATGGCTAGATGTCCATTCGTTGGATTAATCAAGTTCTATCTCAAAAGCCAGCTGGAAAAGAAATGTTTTGCAAGCCCTGCGGAACTGGTTCAGGTCCCGCAGGGCTCGCACCATCTCAGGAAGGTCGTTCCACCAACGAGGGGCTATCACTGAGAAGGCCTGCTCCCTGGTAGCCTTCAACCTAGCTTCTCTTGGCCCAGGGATTGTTAGTAAGTTCTGAGAACCGGATCTCAGCGCTCTCTGGGGCACATATGGGGAGAGGCGGTCCTTTAGGTAGGCAGGTCCTCGGCCATATAGGGCTTTAAAGGTGATGATAAACGGGGATAAAAATAGAACAAGTAACAAAATTTACTTATTTGGGAATGGTAATTCAGAATACAGGTGCCTATACTGAACATTGTAATATGAGGGTGGAGAAAGCTGAGAAAACAATGTACGCTATCCTGAGATTTTTTCGCTCTAAGGGGGCCTTCTATGTTCCGGCAGCACTGAAACTGTTCCAATACAAAGTATTAACACAATTGCTCTATGGTATTAACCTGGACATTTCGGCTAAAAAACTGAAGGCTCTCGAGAAAGTGCAATCTAAATTTCTTTGTAACGTTTTGCAGCTTCCGCCAGGTGTGTCAAATGCCCTTTTGCGTTTAGAAACTGGGCAAATGAGAATTGAGGCCAGAATTATGTTATCTTCGGCATGTCAATGGCTAAGGATCCATAAAAACAAAAAAGGCCTCTTCCCTTTAATAACTCAAGACCCCTATAGGCCAAGGTGGCTGCAATTGGTCAGAAGCAACTTAGAAAGTATAGGATTCTCACTTGAAAACCTCTTGGCGCAGAGCTATGCCAAAGCAAAAAGTATTATCAAACAAAGAATCTGCGATATAGAGAGACAAAGGGATCTACAACAGGCCCCCTCTTTTTTAGCAGCTACTGAGACCAAATATGTTATGAGGACGGCCAAGTACTTTTTTTATTTGGAGGTACCAGCCCACAGAAGAGCCTTTACGTTGGCTCGATGCGCAGCCATGCCCTCAAAGGTGCTAGAAGGGAAATATAGAAAAGTCCCGTATGAAGACCGACGCTGTCCTTGTGCTATGGGAGAGGTGGAGTCGATGACTCATATGTTTTTTCGATGCCCTTTCCACCAGGTACAGAGGGATAGGTTTGTTTCCCCGTTTGTAGTTAAACCAATGGCAGACGCGGACGAGGCATGTTTGGAGAAACTTTTGGTGGATGCAAGTCCAACTATCTCTAGACAGATAGCCAAATTTTGCCATTATCTTGTGAAGTTCCATACTAAGAAACAAGAAACTGCATGTCTTGTATGATCTCTTGGAATTTTAGTTTATAAATGTTTTTATATACTCTGATTTAAAGGATTTATATAAATTGGAACTGACTTGAATTTTAAAATTGGTTCAATTATATTTTAGTTATCTTGGATTGTATAGGTGGGGAAATGTTTATGTATTTTATTGTATTTTATGTTTTTTTAGGAGGGTATTTTATACTATCTTAGGTATTTTAGGAGGGTTTTATATGATGTGTTATAGTTTTTATATTGGTCTATGACTGTAATAAAGTTCATTCATTCATTCATTCATTCAGTGATCCATGCAACGGTCACCTCAAGATTGGACTACTGTAATGCCCTCTACTTGGGGCTACCTCTGTGCCGGACCCGGAAGCTGCAGCTGGTGCAGAACGCGTCGGCCAGGCTACTATTGGGGCTCTCGAAATGGGAGCACATACGGCCGGGGCTGCGCGGACTGCACTGGCTGCCAATCACCTACCGAGTCCAGTACGAAGTGTTGGTTATTACCTTTAAAGCCCTATATGGCCGAGGACCAGCCTACCTAAGGGACAGTCTCTCCCCATATGAACCCCAGAGGGCACTGAGGTCAGTGGGTAAAAATAAAATGACCATCCCTGGGCCGAGAGAGGTCAAACTCCAAAACACCAGAGCACGGGCCTTTTCAGCCGCAGCTCCTGCACTGTGGAACCAGCTTCCGGAGGAAGTGCGGGCCCTGAGGAACCTCGACCAGTTCCGCAGGGCCTGCAAGACCGCCCTTTTCAGACAAGCCTATGCTGATATCGACTGCTGAGTTGCTAGGAATAAAAGAACCGCCATCTATAATATTACCATGGAACTATCTAAACTGGCAGAACCAGCGCCAGAACAGTTTTATTGCTGCCAGATACATTTAATGTAACTTAAATTATGTATTTTAACTAAATTAACTGGTTTTTATATGTTTAAATTTTTTAATTGTTAAATTTAAAGTTTTACTTATTTATGTTAATGTATGGAATGTTGTTAGCCGCCCTGAGCCGCCTAGGCGGGGAGGGCGGGATATAAATAAAATCTATTATTATTATTAGTATTAGTATTATTATGTTTGCACTAGGCTGATGAGAAAAGTGCTGTGATTCAGACCCAAATGAGCCCTGCAGAGTCTAAGAAAAAGGATACTCACCTTCTCCTTGGATCACAGGCTCACAGTATTTAGAAAAATTCAGCACAGCCTACAAGACAAAAAGAAGAGGTATTATGTGGTATAATTGAAATTCCCAAGTCCCTGTTTGCTGAAAGGTATCACCACCTTCAAACTATTACTAAAAGAAGTCAACTTCTGACCCAGTAAGGGAAACACCACAGACCCTGACAGAACAGATCAGCCAATAATGACACTTATACATGAGAGGGATAAAGACCGACACCAGAAGATGGAGAGTGGGCCGCCAAGAACTAGAAAAGCTGAAGGCAAACCAGGTGGCAAAAATACCTCATCCCTAGGCTTAGAGTACAAATTTGTTTGCCTCCAGTTCAAGGACACGATCGGAATCTGAGAATCCCTCTCCAGCTCAGGTTGTGATCACAGCAGGAGACTTATCGCTCCCTGCTCCTTCCTTCCCTCCTGATTGGCCGCTATTCTCTACTGGCTGCTGTGGCAAAGGAAGTGACATAAAGAGTGAGGGAATGCAGGCAGTGTTCCTGAGGAATCCCAGGAATTAGATCTTCCCATAATGCTGGCATCTAGGACTCCACAACAGCAGCAAACAATGCTCTAAGAGAGTGGGAGGACACACACAAAGAGAATGAGAAAGACCAACAAATTGCTATCATTTTGCTTTCAAATGAAGAAGAGACTGGATTTATACCCTGCCCTTCACTTGGGAGTCTCAGAGCAGCTTACAATTTCCTTTCCCTTCTCCTCACAACAGATATCTTGCGACGTAGGTGGGGCTGAGAAAGCACTCAAGAGAACGGCTCTTGAGAAAACAGCTGAGAGTTATGACTGGCCCAAGGTCACTCTAGCAGTTGCATGTGGAGGAGTGCGGAATCAGACCTGATTCTCCCAGATAAGAGTTCTCAGTTAACCACTATACCAAACTGGCTCTCTGCACCAAAATGAAGGGGTCAGTTTAATGGACAAATCAATGCCTACAACAGACTCCTCCACTGCTTGCACTTTGTTGAAAATGTTAATTTCTTTGCTGAATGGGTGGTGAAAGATCTGATGCACCATGTCATAAATGATCTTGATGACCCTTCATGAAGGGTGGCCTCTTCTTAATGGTGAGCCATTGCCTCAGATAGTAATAGTAAATACAACTGGAGCCAGTGTGAAGGAAGATCAGCAATAGAAGATAACCACTGGAAGAAACAAAACTTTCACGCAAAGCGTGTAAATATGCTCCACACTGGTAGCAGCAAATTAGAGCATGCGTGGATCCATGTTGTAAAGGGTAGAGCTGTGGCTCTGTGTAACGTCAGGAGAAAGAGGCTGAGGAAGAACTATTGAAACCGTGAGGAGTCCTTTTAAAACATAAGAACATAAGAGAAGCCATGTTGGATCAGGCCAATGGCCCATCCAGTCCAACACTCTGTGTCACACAGTGGCAAAAAATTTTATATATACACACACACTGTGGCTAATAGCCACTGATGGACCTCTGCGCCATATTTTTATCTAAACCCCTCTTGAAGGTGGCTATGCTTGTGGCCACCACCACCTCCTGTGGCAGTGAATTCCACATGTTAATCACCCTTTGGGTGAAGTACTTCCTTTTATCCGTTTCAACCTGGCTGCTCAGCAATTCCTTATTCTCTCTATTAAAAGCAGTTCCTTATTCTCTCTGTACCATCACGAGTGGAACACTAAGAATTTAAAGACTTCACCCACGTCTTCATTAAGTCCTATTTGAAGAGGCTACCATTCTTTGTGACTGTTGAGAGACTTTGTGGGGAAAATTGCAAGAATGTTCAGTGTTCCTTAGTTTTGTTTTTGTTTTACTTCACTAAAAACACATATTTACACTCTTTGTGTGAAAGTTTTATGGCTTCCGGTGGTTATCTTATATTGCCTCAGATAGGGGTTGGGGAAGAAACAGAAATCCCTTTCTGCAAAAGACACTCCCTGTCCAGGAACTTGGGGCAACTGAGCCCACTCCCTCTCTCCCCAGAACTCTGATGATATAACCAGGCAGTCAGAGAACTCAGGGCTAGCTATTAAATCACCTTAAAAGGATGTGTTCATCACAACATGAGACGACTCTGTCCACAACCACATGCTTTGGGGAAACTAAACTAAGATCTGCACAGCAGTTTAAAATTAGCTTAATATGCAACATAGCATCGGTGAGATAGTTGTGAGATGATCTGCAAATTCCAACAGCAAAATCAAAATGACAACTTACACATTTATTAAGGAAAATACTCAAGAGACCTCTCACCAGATGTCGAAGCTCTTTCAGGTCTCTGCAGACTGGATAGAAGACACCAAGAAGAATATTTATGTATGCAGCATAGAAGTCAAAAGAATATTCTGGAGGATGATCATGGGACAGAATCTTTTGCAGGTGTCCTGTTAAAATAAAAATCAGAACACCGGTTAAAGCTGATTGCTGCCTCGTCCTTCAAACAGGCCCTCATGGAATGAGAAGCTAGTTATGCCCCTGAGTCCTTTTGGTCATAGGTTTCTGGATGGTTCAGCTGTGGATCCAGCCTCTAAAACAAAAAAGGAATGACTGAGAATATTATCCTGGAACATGGCTGGGTGGGCTGCTAGGATGACATCAAGCAATGTTAAAGAATGCCTGAGTAAATTTGACCTAATATTATTTCAGGAAACATGGGTAAAGAATAAAGTTTGGCTCTCTGGTTTCACTCCATGTTTTTGACCTGCGCCTGATACTGGGAAAAGTGGAAGGTGCTCTGGAGGATTGATTTATCTATCTCAGTAATCCTCAAAGTTAGAGTTACTGAGTTACCTAATAGCCCTCCTTACACAATGGCATTATTACTGGAGTTTATGGAATTTTCTATAATCCTGGTAAACACCTATCTCCCACCATATATCCATGCATGTAATATATCCCAGCGCTGGACCCAGTTAGAGGACTACTTGGAATCTTTGGCCAGGATTCATCCGACAACCACAATATTTATGGCTGGAGATTTTAATGCTAGAGCTGGGGAGAGAAGCAAGGATCTTTTCTGGAAAATTTATAAAACTCAGATAAAGGACTTGCCAATTTTGAATTACAAAAGATCTAAAGATAAGAAAATTAATGGATCTGGCAGACATTTTGCATCCTTGTTACTAAAAACCAATTTGATAATATTAAATAGATGCACACAGTTTGATGGAAAAGGAGATTTTACCTGTATAAATCATCTAGGAGCAAATGTAGTAATCTGCTGCCTCACTATATTGTTTGCACATGATAAATTAAGTATAAAACCAACAACAATCACATAATATAGTCATACTAGCTTTTTCGCAGTTGAACCTCTCTAAGAACTACCCTTCCTGATTTGAACTTCTCTACAAGTAGTCGGGCATTAAATGTCTTTAACCAGTTCCTGCAAACCCCAACAATAACTACAAGTAAGCTGTGGTACCCCCCCCCCCTTTTTTTTTTTGCAAGATTACCAATAGCATAATTTCTGGTTTCATCGGAAACTTGGGTTTTTGAAATATTTTGGATCTCATAATTTATATTTTTCTAATATCTTTTCATCTTGATATAAGTCCACCACATATAGTAAAAGGTATCTTTTGCTTCTTTGTACTTGCAGCAAGACCCTTTATAATTCTTGTCCACCTTTTCAGTGTCTTTTGGGATAATGTACCATCCCTAGAACACATATTCTCAAATAAAATGGTGGAGCAGGTAACGATACTAACTGCTTTGAGTCCCCACTGAGGAAAAAAGCAGGGTATAAATGAAACCAATTAAAAACAGAATGCCTGCGCTGGACAGTAGTCCATCTTTTACCGTAACTAATAGCCCAACTTAGCCTGGGAGCTAAGCAGGGTTGACTGGTGTCGATAAATGGATTGGAGACCACCATGAAAGACTGTCAGGCCACCATCAGACAACACCCAGGATGTCTGCATTCAACCAGCACTTAAAACCACAGTAAAGACAACATTATACAAATATTTATATGTATATAATAAAGCATTTTATGATGATGATTAATGGAGTGGTCTGCATTTAGACAATCATACTAACCATAGTTAGTTAATTAGTTAATCAATGTTTGAATTGATTCAATGGCTTGGATCCTCCTGAAAATCAACCGAGCATGACTTTCTTGCCTTCCTCCTCCCACTACAGCCACCAAATGGGGCTCATGGCGCAATCACCCTCCTTCCATCATGACAAATGTTAGACAGGATCCAACCCTACAACCGCATTCAGCTGTCATTAACAAATCACATTTTGTTCAAAATGGGAAGGAGCTTGAAACCTCTGGGTCCCTGTGCCCCCTTCAAAGCAAAGCCCAGTATTGATATTACTGCTACCCTGACCGTACTGAATCTCAGAATGAGAATTATTTCCCACAAAAATAAATCCACAGCACTGGGTTTCATTATCCAGTTAAATACCAAGTTAATTCTCTCAAGCAAGGAGGATATGGCTGGGAATGAGATCCCACTGAGGTCTAACATCATTGTATTAAGATATTTAAAGTATTCTGATTAAAAGAGATCACAGATATTTGGTCAGTAATCCACTGATTGCAGTGCAGACTATTACAGATAACAAAAAGTTTAGTATCATCTGAAGTCTAGACTTTTAAATTCTGGTCTACAGCATTCAGAAATACACTGACTTAATTCAAACATCAGTGGGAAAGAAAAACTATGTCTATGTGACAGATTTTTATAGTAAAGGTACCCATTCATCCTGTTTTGGAAGATGATAGCACTGGAGAAAATGTCAAGAATGGACTATGGTACAATTAATTATATGGGCAGAAACAAGGATGGTTGTCAGGTTCAGAGGATATGGAGGCAGTCACTGAGCCTAGAGCGGAAAGCAACGGCTCTCTGGGCACAAGTGGTTTAAGACAGGGCATGGCTGTGGACAGCAAGGGCTGGCTCAGGAGTAGGGAACAAAGGAGGGTGAATCTTAGCACAAGGACCAGGTTCAGAGCTGGACTACCAAAATGAAGGAAGAGGAAACGGAAAGAGACTGGATAAAGGCAACTATAGGGGAAACAAGCCAGACAGGAGGAAAAGAGAGAAGTCAGAAAGTGGAGAAGAGTTGTCTCAAAAAGGTTCCTAGGCAAAGAGGCAGGTTATAGCTCTTATCCCTCGTACAGCACTATAACCTTGAGGTGGGCGAAGCTAACCTGGACTGCTCAACTTGCAATAAAACAGCCTGTGCAAGAAAGCAGTGTCTGGGCTGGTGTGATATTCCACCGCCATCAAAGTTGGGTCCTGAGGCTCTGCTGCGCTATCACAGGAACTTTATTCCAGCAGAAGAAGCTTGATTTGTCTGCACAAATACAAAATAAATACTGATCTATTCATTCTACACAGAAGTATAAATTATTGCTGGAATAGCCTAAGGTCCATCTCGTTGAGCATCCTAACAGCACTGCAGGCAGATGATTCTGAGAACTCACAAGAAGCCATAATGGCTGCTCCCAGTTGTTTGTGTCCAGGATCTGGTACCTAATAGAGATTCCATTCAGCTTTGATCAACTACAAATAATAATGTACAAGAATAATGCACTTTACCTATGCTGTAGTCTGGGAAATACAAAGGCATTGGTTCAAGGCATCCTGTATTTGGACGAAGAAGCTCCCACACAATATCACTAAGGAGAATCACAGTCACATTCTGGTCGGTCTACAAGGGAGATGACAATGGAAGGGAAAGGGATGGGGAATGGTTTTTGAAGGAAAAAGATGACCATGTGGTTACATTTATAGCCCAAGGAAGGTTCATTAAGTAATTTTTAAGATCAAAACAAACTTATCTGATTAAGCATTTATTATAAACTGCATAATCATTTGCCTTCAGCAGCTTAATCAAGCAGCTAATACATTTGCAGGCATTGAAAAGCAATGAACAGGGATTCTTCTGTTTCTCTTTACTTTTAATATTTAAGTACTGTGAACTTACACACCTCAACTGTCCTTAGATGGCAACTGCCAGAAAATTATTTTATGCTAGAAAATTATTCTCATTAGTCCATTATGTCCCATGGAGGTGGGTAAGACATTATTTTTTGTTTGTTTTGTTTTTATTTGATGGTTGGATTGGATGTGAGTTGTATGGAGGATGCAGTAGAGGTAATGTTGTCTGGGGACCTGTGTGGTTTCTCCACAGCCATAGTGGTAAGTAATGTATCCAGGTTAACAGAGTGACCAGACAGACAAGTTTTTACAGACTAAGAAAGAAAGAAATAATTCCTATCTTCCTCCAAGCAGCTGATGTGCCACATACGACCTGGAGTGCTGGCAAAATACTTGCAGCCAAATCAATGTCGTGTACTTCTTTGTAGGTGTTGAGAAGTTACTACAAAAACAAAGGAATACTAAACAGATGCATGGACCATTCACAAACTAAACTTGTTTGAAGTACAAGATAAGCTATCATTTTGAAGTCTGCCAAAATTACAATTTTTAGGGAGAAAACATTATGGAACCCGCCACATCACTACTGATGTACTAAACTATAAAACTATACAGTCAGCACCAGAGGCTTGTTTGCTATGAGCCTGCCTAATGAAAGGGACTCAAAAACTTCAGTAATCCAGACTTGACTACTGCAGCTTGCAGGGCTACCCTTGAGATTCACCCAAAAATTTCAGCTAGTCTAGAATGCAGTGGAGAAATTTCTTACTGGAACTTCAGTTAGAGCACATATCCAACCAGTGCTTCACCAGTGGCACTGGCTCCAGACTGAATTCTGGATCAAGTTCAAGGTGTTGGTTTTAATCTTTAAACCCCTGGATGGTCTGGGACCAGCATACCTTTGGGACCACCTCTCCTGGTATATACCCTGAAGAGCATTATGCTCACAGGATAAAGATCTTTTTAGAGGTCCATGAGCTGAGAAACATCTGATTAGTCTTGACTAGAGGCAGGGCTTTGTTGGCCCTGGTCCTGGCCTGGCGGAGCACTCTTTCAGCTGAGATCCAAGCACTGTGGGACCTTTTACAATTCTGCAGGACCTGCAAAACAGAGCTGTTCCACCAGGCCTATGGTCAAGGCTTATATCTGTTGTGTGGACAACAAACGGTACAATCATTTTTATGTAATGTATTTTAATTATTTATTAATTGCTTATGTTTGCTGAATGGCATAACGACTGTCTATGATCTGCCTTGAGCCTACTTGTGCGGAGGGCAGATACAAATCAGAAATAATAATAATTCCATCTGATAGGCCCCTTCTTGCTTCTCTTTGAGGACCTTCCCCTAGTTTTTGATATGGTTAAATGTCCGTAATAAGATTATATTGTTATGCCTTCTGATTGTTGTCATTGCCTGATGTTTATACTGTCTTTTTATCTATCACTGTGTTTATTAACATATTGTTACTCGCCCTGAGGCCTGCAGTAGCAGGGAAGGGCAAATAAAAAATCCATTAAAGAGTAATAATAATAATAATAAATAATACTTACCAGTTCCTTTAGCCTAAGAAAACCTGGCAGGATGTTTGCCTCCATCTCCCTAAGCTGCTCTGCATTATCCAAAACCTTCAAACAAAGGAGGTTTGTGTTATACAATAATAATTCCAGAGGAGTAGCCATGTTAATCAGTTGCAGAAAATGTAGACAGAACTTTTGTAGAATCTTAAGAGTCAACACAATTTTAAGCTTTGATGGAATACAGTCTCCTTCTTCAGCTATGCACTGATATCTGAAGTGGGTCCTAGTTTGCAAAAGATTATGCTTATTCAGGACTTTTTTTGAGCAGGAGCGCAGTTCCGGCTGGCTTGGCATTAGGGGGTGGGGCTTAATATGCAAATTAGTCCCCTGCTAGACTTTTTCTACACAAAAACCCTATGTGAAACAATGGTGATGTCAGGGGGTGTGGCCTAATATGCAGATGAGTTCCTGTTGGGCTTTTCTAAAAAAAAAAAAGCCCTGTGCTTATTACTCTTTAAGGTACTATACGAGACAAATGCTTATCTTCTAGTACAACAGTGTATTTTGGGGGACAATCTTTGGAGAGCTGGCTTGTGTTAAAAACGGGCATAAATTTCTCTACTGCATGCCGACATTGATCCCAGGCTTGAAGAAGTTCGACAGAAGCTCGGGGCTCTGTATGTTCCATTGTATACAAAATTCTTGGAATTGTAAGAGATCAGTAAGCAGTGTCCCTGGTACCCGAAGGGAGGTTCTCTTAAACTTCGGGACTGGGAGAAGATAGGGAAGACCTTTCATCTTTTGTAACAGAGTCGTAAGTTGTCCAGAAGTCACGGACCTGCCGGACTTAGGGATGAGGAACCACAGCTCCTCCAAATGTTTGTGCTGGGTTTGCGAGAACTGTCCTCCCATACTAACAAATGAAGGGGTCATAGAGAACGATGGCGTGCATTCAAGGGGCCTATGCTAGGCGTTGATGAGAGGGGTCCCTGTTCAGGCGCCAGTTGAAGGAATCATGACACAGGGTTGAGGTTCTACGCACTGGTCTGTCTCTCCGACAGTGGTCATTTATTTTATACGCTTTTCTTTACACAAACATTTACTACAAGCATGCAGAACAAGGAGACAGATGTTTACTTTAGCGCTACCACAAATGTGTATTCTAGGAAGGAGGTGAAAGGTGACATTCTAAGAGCATAAGGAGTGAAAATGAAGGTTCCTACCCAAATGTGGATTCAGGAATAATTGAATTTGGTCTTATTAACTTGGCATGGTTCGGTTCCCCTTATTACCTGGGGGCGCAGGCATGCTGCTGTGTTCTCTCTTGCAGGTCCTTTGTGACTTCTGGCACGTTGCATTTGCCCAGCTAAAGATGGCATGGCATCAGGGTCTCCCAAATCCAATTCCCAATTTCAATCTCAGCCTCAAAAGGGAGATGGTGCGACACCCGCAGACTCAGATGGCTTGTGATATCACATGGGGTGATGTGAAGCATCTAACTAATCAAGCTCAAAAAACGTTGGAAGAGGCTGGACGAGAGCCATCCCCAGAGAACTTGGTGGCTGCTGTTTTTGCACAGCTAACAATGAACTCCATGACTGTTCCTTGTTGTTTGGGTTTATGTATTTTGTCTCCTGTCAAGGCAATTAGTTTTGGAGATCGTCTTCAGTTTAATATTTGGGAACGCTTAGCTAACATTAGCGTTTCACCTTTTTGCTTGACACAATGTACTTATTTACATATGTTATTAGGGACCTGTCTAATTCACGTTTGCAAGGCTCCAGGAACTGTAGGAAACAATACAGTTCTTGGTAAATTTTTAAATGAATCCCAAATCTCTTATGCAACTTTACCCAACTGGCATTCCCACCAATAAGCTTCCAGCAGATGCCCTAACTCTATATACCCCATATGTGTATATCTTACTTGTGCACAGATGGTAAATTGCTCCCGCCATAAGCCATTGCACGGTTGCCTGCAAACGGGTGCCCCCTTGTGGAAATGTAATATAACAATTAATGTAACCAGTAATTGTGGCCACATTCCCTTACCCCCTGGGTGGTTTTTCTCTTGCGGCCGTCGAACATTTAATTATATTCCTGCCAACCTGTCAGAAACCACTTGTTGCCTGAGCTGTTTAACCATTGTCCTCCCCGCAAAGGAGGAGGTGGCTGGAGAACCTGCCTCTTGGGGGAGACGGGACTCCTCTGCCACGTTGGACTCTTCTTGTGATTCCAGTGTTCAGCTCCTCAGCCAAGCTGAATATGTGTCCCTTGCTGCCTCACTCATTGGGGTGCCAGCCTTAGCTGTTATTAATCACAGAACATTAAGTAAAATTGCTTGCAGCTTAGCAAAAACTATTAATTCTACCTCCATCGCCTTGGCCGCTTTGAATGCAGAACAAATGGAGTTGCGGCATGCTGTTTTAGACAACCACGCAGCCATAGACTATCTGCTCCTCTTCCACCACCACCAAGGATGCGAATCATTGCAAAATATGTGCTGCTTCAATATCACCGACAATTCTCAAAGAATAAACTATCAGCTCAATAACCTACGGCAGTTGGCTGCTTCCATTCATAAGGACATTCTACCATTCTGGTGGGAAACACTATGGTGAGCCAGTATGGTGTAGTGGTTAAGTGTGCGGACTCTTATCTGGGAGAACTGGGTTTGATTCCCCACTCCTCCACTTGCACTTGCTGGGATGGCCTTGGGTCAGCCATAGCTCTGGCAGAGATTGTCCTTGAAAGGGCAGCTGCTGTGAGAGCCCTCTCAGCCCCACCCACCTCACAGGGTGTCTGTTGTGGGGGAGAAAGGTAAAGGAGATTGTGAGCTGCTCTGAGACTCTTCGGAGTGGAGGGCAGGATATAAATCCAATATCATCATCTTCTTCTTCTATGGTCCTGGCTGCCTACAGGGTGGTTGGGCACTTTGTGTCAGTGGGGCTTGGGAATGGTAGGATTAGCTGTAGTGGTGTGTTGCTTTGTACAATGCTTGTCTTCCCTATGTGTCTTGTTTACAAGAATATGGAAACTGTCAAGAGAAGAATATACCTTGCAAGCCAATCATGCATATGTATTAGCGAAGCAATTGGAACCGTATACCCCTTTAATACAATCAATTCCAGAGAGTGATGGTGAGGGGTCAGGATGTTTTAATGAATTTGCTGATGCCTTTTAAAAAACAGAAAAGAGTGGGATGAAGGAAAGGTCAAAGGTTTGGCACATCAGCCTTGGCCTGAATTCATCTATAGACTTAGAAAGCAGTCTTAAGACTTTTTGTACTTTGCCCTTATGCAAGAGAGCTGATGCTCTTAGAATATCACCTTTCATCTCCTTCCTAGAATACACATTTGTCGTAGCGCTAAAGTAAACATCTGTCTCCTTGTTCTGCATGCTTGTAGTAAATGATTGTGTAAAGAAAAGCGTATAAAATAAACGACCACTGTCAGAGACACAGAACCTCAACCCTGTGTAGAACCTCAACCCTGTGTCGTGATTCCTACAGTCATCGAAGGTGTTGAAGGTGGGACAGCAAAAAGTCTGTGTGTAAATTTATTTTGGAAAATTTCTAAAGTATGAAGACTTCCAGAAGCCCATGCTGGCACTCCTTACAAAATCTGGGGTAATAACTGCATTTTGTAGATTTCAACAGCTGGACAGATCAAGTATCCACCCCTTCTCCTATAAAATGTAAGTTCCTTTGAAACATACAGTCACAGTCTTTTGCCATTTACTATGTGGAATCCAGTTCCCTTAAAATATAGGCTCCAAAGGCTTCTTTCTTCTCCTTACGTGCCAGTCGACTAATGGATCATGTTTCGCACAGAAATGCTTTTTCATACAGCCGTTCTGTTCTGTAATATCAATCTACGTCAAGCTAAGACTTCTTCATGCAATTCACATCAGGTACAAGCTCATGACTGTATGTTTCAAAATGAACTTTTCTGCATAAGAATTGGAATATCTTTAAGAAAATGGGAATGAAAATACTCTTATTGTGAAACGTACTCCCTTTTGAAATAGATTTTGTTCTGTGTATGAGGTATCATTGAAGAATGAGTAAAGACTTCTATTTTGGTTTATAAATTCTTTATTGGTTATACACACAGTTGCTGTTGCTTTTTTTTGTAAGATACTGTGTTGCCACTTGGCTTGTTACCTTATTGTTTTGTTTTAAGGCATTTGTTTCAGCAGGCTCAAGCCTCTTTTCTTTTCCTTTCAGGATGTTTTCTCTGTGTCTATTGATAAGATGCTGAGTGTAGTCTAATTAGCTTTGGGTGTGTGCGTGGGGGGGGGGGAAGCTGGTGTACACAGACTGTCTGCCCTCCACCACTTTTATAGCTGTAGTTTTCCCAATGGCAACTTTCCCCATCCCATATTTTATTATTATTTTAATTTGGGCCAAACTGGTCTGGTTCCAGACGAACTGAGAACAATGCTGTGGTTGGAGAATATATGATAGGTTTTACCTGTGGGCTTGAGTGTGACTAGGCATTTACAGGTTGTACTCCAACATGGAGAAGCAGAGTTTTAGCTGATTTTAATTGGTTTTAAGCTTTTGTTTCAAACAGTTTTTATTCTTTTTTTCCACTGTTTTTAATTGGTTTTAATTTTCATTTTAAACAGTTTTTTCCTTAAATTTTAAATTGTTTCAAATCCCTTTTTTAAAAGCTCTTTTAAGTAGTCCTGGTTGCCCCAATTTAATATAGAGCTAGCTGGCTGTATATTGATTATAGTATAGATTTATATTAGTGATTACTGAAATGGGCAAAGAGCAGGCCCAGCCTTTTGATGATTTTAACATGAATGGAACAAAGCAGACTAGATGATTTTTTTACTAGTGTCTCTTCAGTGTCTTTAAAAAATAGGTTTGATCCTTTAATGCAGAGGTCCCCAACCCCCAGTCCGTGGACCGGTACCGGTCCGTGGCCTGTTAGCAACAGGGGCATGAGTTGTATAATTATTTCATTATATACTACAATGTAAGAAGAAGATGACAACATTGGGTTTATATCCTGCCCTCCATTCCGAATCTCAGTGTTTCAGAGTGGCTTACAATCTCCTTTATCTTCCTCCCTCACAAAAGGCACCCTGTGAGGCAGGTGGGGCTGAGAGAGCTCTCTCAGAAGCTGCCCTTTCAAGGACAACTCTGCGAGAGCTATGACTGACCCAAGGTCATTCCAGCAGCTGCAAGCGGAGGAGTGGGAAATCAAACCCGGTTCTCCCAGAAAAGAGTCTGCACATTTAACCACTACACCAAACTAATATAAATAAAGTGCACAATTGTGTCATCCCATAACCATTGAGCCCCCCTCCCAGTCCATGGAAAAATTGATTTCCACAAAACCGGTCCCTGGTGCCAAAAAGGTTGGGGACTGCTGCTTTAATGCTACAGAGCCAATAGATCTCACTCTCTGAACCAAAGTGATTTATCTCAATGGTGAAAGATGATACGGCAATTTCTGACCCAGAACGAGACCCCAAGATCTGTTTGCTAGCATCACAAACTACATTTAAAGCACTAAAACTTATCTATAAGAGGCTTGAGTTCATTACAAGCTACCTTCTCAAGATAAAATCACTGAACCAGGAACAATTATTACAGAGATACAAGCCCCATTATTCAGACATGGCTAAAAAGAATGCAATATCCAGAGAAAGGCCTTTGTATAACCATATATTTTTTAAAAAAGCCCTATTCCCCTTCTCTTAAAAAAAAATGAACTCCAGGTGAATAACCTTCAGATTATAGTGACTACTTTCCTTTTAAAGGAAAATTGATAAACTGGTGGGGAAAGCGAAACAGTAAAAATAATTTGTCCTATTTCTATACCAGTATATTAATCTCACATTTACTGAAAAGCTACAAGGGCCAATTCGGGGAGAGAGAGAGATGTTTTAACTTTCTACTCACCTAGGATCACAGCAATGATGTTCAATAGGGCCATTTATTTTAAAAGGCACAGAATCTAACTTTCAAATTCCTTGTTCAATCCAATCAAAAAGCCACTTATCCTATCTAGCCTCCTTAAGGACAAGAAAACTATACACTGAAAGAGAATTAAACAGGAACATGCATACCAGACCACCCAACAAATTACAGAAAGAAAACACTCCAAACCCTGACGATCAAAACTTGGGTTTTTGCACTTATTCCCACATTAGACTGTAATATGGTAAAATTTTCGCAAAGTTATAATTTACCTCATCAGTTTAGCAAATTGAATACTTATCTTCACTGCGTTCTCAAAGGGTGACAACTGGGTTTTACAAGCCAAAGCAAACTCAGCTTTCAGCGCTTATCCTGACATTAAAAATACTTGCTCCTACCATCTGAAAAAACGGTACAATAAGGTATTCATCTAAAAAAAGCCTGACATCACGAAGGCTTTACCACATGAAGAAGCAGCACAAGAACCAAGTCATAAAATTCAGTATACTAGCTCTTGTTTAAATACCAACTCACAAGAGGATTCAGACTTACAACGTATACAGTTTGATTCTGTAGACTGGGCATCATCGTTCCCCGCTTAAATAAATGAACAAAGTCATTGAACATGTCGCAGGATGCAGGGGCAGGATCCTCTTCTCCAGAGGAAAGGTGCTGGAGCTGCCTCAAAACTTCCTCCAGCAGCAGTCTTGAAGTGAAGCATTCCTTGCAGTTGACAAACACGAAGGGAAGCTGAGGAGGAGAAGGAGGAGTTCAGACTGACGTGTTCATGTCATCAGAAGGAGCTGCCTACTGGGGACCCCAACGTGGTGCATGTGGGCCTCATGGCACCTAATGGAACTCCCACATCCAATTAAAATAATCTACACTACAGGCTTTGCCCATGCAAACCGGTTAACAGCAGAGTTCTCCAGGGGTCATCTATTAGAGGATAATCAAATAATGCAAATAAATAAGGGTTCTTTGAACTCTAGTGAGCAAAATCAGACCAAAATCCTGCAAACGATAATCTGTTATTGAGAAAGGAAATTGTTCTCTTTATTATGCAAGACAGTAAAAATTAACCCTACAATCATTACAAGAGCAAGTGCTAAAACTATAGAAGTTCCTAGCATTGCTTAATCATATTATAGCAAGTAGTAGTTTAAAAAGTAAACCAGTTTTTTGTCTCACTGTTTTTAGGGATTATCAAAAAGCCCAAGTTACACACCCAGAAATCTAACCTAGTCTTCCGAGACTTCCATGCAGAGAAATCTGATCTACGTATCACATTAGTGCATATTTACAGAAAAGCAGCAATCTTATCATTTTAAAGTCTGCTCTATCATAATAATCTGATTATCTAGATGATTTGGTTCGTAATTAAATATGAGAGAATCAACACAAGTGCAAATGTTCCAATCAGCAATCAGCAAGAGCATATAAACTACATCTAATATAGCAAGCTAGGAAGAAGGCCTTCACTCTTAGCATTCACTAAAAGGCAATTAATCTAACTTTTCTGCAACCAGTTCAATAAACTGTTTAAAATGAAAGTAACTTTGAGCAAACAGTTCACTGACAGCTGAAAAGTGCTCCAATTCTTGGTTACTTTGCAAATTCGGCAATAAAAATGAGTGATGCAAGAGCCATCCCTACAGGCTCTTGCACTACAGGGTATCTGATCTGCTGCTGAAGATCTGATTGGTTATGCAGATTTAAATAACACTCTTTCAATGGCAGCTAATACTGCAGTGTTTGATTTATTCTCAGTCAGCACTCTTTCCCAGTGTATTTTTAAATTACCCCAATTGTTTGCTGCACTTGGGCTAGGAATGTGGCTCCATCACCATGTGCCAGCAATTTTGTGGTTGCCTCTGCCTCTTTTATGGTTGCACCCACTGTATCAGTATTTCACACACACTATCTCTTTGGGTTTCAAACCTATTTACATTTCTTCTTATCCAGAACTATCCGGATTCCAGACCATTAGCAAAATAAGCTGGCAAGGTGAACAACCATTTTGCTGCCTGACTCCAAAGTTGCCAAGATCTCAGAAATTTCACTGATGTCTTACACCCAGTTGGTCAAAATAATCAGTTATTTAATTGGGATTGGGATCAGAAATGCATTCTAGTCCCATTTGTCAACCAATTGCTGAGTCCCATCAACATTTAGGGAATCTTTAGATATATCAACATATTTTACACACAGTTCAGGAAAGTCAGCAAAAGCAGCTGTAACAAGATGTTTACTTTTGTGTTTATACACAGAATCTGAACTAATTAGCTTTTTTAAAGAATAATATTTTAAAACAGCTCCAGATGTTTTTAGGATCTATCTGACAGAAGTTATATTGCAATTTTTATTTCTGATACTACAATTGAATTAATTGTGAGGGGTTTTTTTTAACTAATGCTAACAAAATAGGTTGAAAGTCTACAGTTTTTTTGTTAGAAAAGAAATAGGTCCTTTTGAACATATGAAGCTGCCTTCTACTGAATCAGACCTTTGGTCCATCAAAGTCAGTATTGTCTTCTCAGACTGGCAGCGGCTCTCCAGGGACTCCAGCTGAGGTTTTTCACACCTCTTTGCCTGGACCCTTTTTGGGAGATGCCAGGGATTGAACCTGGGACCTTCTGCTTCCCAAGTAGATGCTCTACCACTGAGCAGATGCTCTACCACTGAGCCACCGTATAGGTACTGCAAAAACAAGAGCCCTGTGGCACAGAGTGGTAAAGCTGCAGTATTGCAGTCGAAGCCCTCTGCTCATGACCTGAGTTCGATTCCAGCGGAAGCTAGTTCAGGTAGCCGGCTCAGGTTGACTCAGCCTTCCATCCTTCCGAGGTCGGTAAAATGAGTCCCCAGCTTGCTGGGGGGAAAGTGTAGATGACTGGGGAAGGCAATGGCAAACCACCCTGTAAAAAGTCTGCCGTGAAAACGTTGTGAAAGCAACATCACCCCAGAGTCAGAAATGACTGGTGCTTGCACAGGGGACTACCTTTTACCTTTTTAAAAACAAGTGCTAAGATTATTCAAGCTCTTGCTATTTTTAACCATATTAATAAGTAAAATTTAAAGCTAATCAGCTTTCATGCTGTTGTTTTAAAATGCTTTTAGGATTTTTTTTATAATCCTAAAATACACACAGACACAGATATCATATTTACTTTCTTCTAGGAGTTCTAAGAGATTTCTGATTTGCTTATCATACCAACACATCTCTGTAGAAAAATGGAAATCTTACTTTACACTACATTTTAAAAAACGAAAACTTGTGATCATTATTTAGATAAATGATTGGTTCTGAGCTATTGCTGAGATAACCAGCTGCATTTAAAATTACATTTAATACGTTCTCGTTATCTTTTCTAAAGCAAGATGAGAAGGTCAAACTTACTTTTAATCTCTATTAAAATGATACAAATCTAGTATTTCAGTAACTGTTTTAATCAGCTATGAAAGAAAAAAAAACAAGTTCGCCAATAGCTAAACCTGGTGTGAGCTCTTAACTACAGGAAAGCAAACACGGTTAACTATATATAACTGATAATATAATCAAAATGCTGCTACATAGCCACTGGCATACAACTTAAATAATCAAGGTACAGCTCAGCCATTTTGCAGTCACTCCATTGGCTGCCCTTCACTTACCAGCTCAATTCAACATACTGTCCATCACATTATATACCTATTCATGGTCTTGGATTCTCATATGTACAGGACTACCTCTCCCCCATTACCCACCATCCCAGCTTTGCTCATCTGAGCAGGACCTTCTGCAGTTACCACCTTGCAAATGAGTGAGATCAACAACTACCCATATATGTCATTCCCTGTCCCTGCCCCCCACCATGGACTGGCTTACCTGAGAAGGTCGGGAAGGCCCACACACTTCTGGCATTCCACAGGTAAGCCAGTTCAACAAGGCATTTTTATAAAGGCAATGTTATAACGGGATTGTTCAAAGAGGTGCCTGATGTGACAGGGACGTGGACTATACCGCTGTATATAGTATATATTATACATCTGCCATAGGTATTATCTTGTTCTCGCTACACTGTTTTCCACCCATGTAATTCTAATGTTTGGCATAGTTAAAATATCATGTCTTAATACTTATGCTTTGTTTTCAGATTTGGGTCGAAATATAGAGGATGATTACAATATGATGGAAGGATTAAAGATAGTGGCTAAACATAAAAATTGTGTCATAATAGGTGATTTTAACTACCCGCAGATTGATTGGGTTAATATGTGTTCTGGTCGGGACAAAGAGATTGAGTTTCTAGACACTCTCAATGACTGTGCTATGGAGCAGATGGTCACAGAACCTACCAGGGGTGGGGCGATCCTGGATTTGGTCCTAAGTAATGCCCAAGACCTGGTGAGAGATGTAAAAGTGATTGCACCGCTTGGGAGAAGTGACCAAAACGTTATTGATTTCACCATTTGTATAAATAGGAAGTTGCCCCAAAAGACCAGCACAACCACTTTTAACTTTAAAAAGGGTAAATTCTCTGAGATAAGGCATGTGAAGAGAATACTGAAAGGAAACGTAAATGCAGTCAAAACCCTTGGGGAAGCTTGGAGGCTATTTAAAACTACAATCCTAGAAGCTCAGATAAAATATACACCACAAGTTAGGAAAGGCACAAACAGGTATAAGAAAAGGCCTGCATGGTTAACAAACAAAGTTATGGAAGCTGTAAAAGGTAAGAAGGATTCCTTTAAGTGGTGGAAAGCTAGTCCAAGTGAGATTAATAAAAGGGAACACAGGCTGTGGCAAATCAAATGCAAGACTGTGATCAGGCAGGCAAAAAGGGACTATGAGGAGCATATTGCAAAAAACATAAAGACCAACAATAAAAATTTCTTCAAATATATTAGAAGCAGGAAACCAGCCAGGGAGGCAGTGGGGCCCTTGGATGACCAAGGGGTAAAAGGATTACTGAAGGAGGATAGGGAAATGGATGAGAAGCAGAATGCATTTTTTGCCTCCGTCTTCACTGTGGAAGATGAGAAGTGTTTGATCACTCCAGAACCACTAATTTTGGAAGGAGTGTTGGAAGATCCGAGTCAGATTGAGATGATAAGAGAGGAGGTCCTACAACTGAGACAAATTAAAAACTAATAAGTCACCAGGTCCGGATGGCATACATCCAAGAGTTCTGAAAGAACTCAAAGATAAACTTGTGGATCTCTTGACAAAATATGTAATCTTTCATTGAAATCTGCCTCCATTCCTGAGGACTGGAAGGTAGCAAATACCCCCATCTTTAAAAAGGGTTCCAGAGGAGATCCGGGAAATTACAGGCCAGTCAGTCTGACTTCAATACCGGGAAAGTTGGTAGAAACCATTATCAAAGACAGAATGAGTAGGCACATTGATGAACACAAGTTATTGAGGAAGGCTCAGCATGGGTTCTGTAAGGGAAGATCTTGCCTCACTAACCTGTTACAGTTCTTTGAGGGGATGAACAAACATGTGGACAAAGGGGACCCAACAGATGTTGTTCTTCACCCAAAGGGTGACTAACATATGGAATTCACTGCCACGGAGGTGGTGGCAGCTACAAGCATAGCCAGCTTCAAGAGGGGATTGGACAAAATTATGGAGCAGAGGTCCATCAGTGGCTATTAGCCACAGCATATTGTTGGAACTGTTTGGGGCAGTGATGCTCTGTATTCTTGGTGCTGGGGGGGGGAGTGGAAGAGCTTCTAGCCCACTTGTGAATCTCCTGATGGCACTTGGGGGGGGGGTTGCTACTGTGTGACACAGAGTTGGACTGGATGGGCCATTGGTCTGATCCAACATGGCTTCTCTTATGTTCTTATGTTTAACTATCAAGAATAGATTACACATGACAAAAGAACGTTTGCAAGGCCTCCTTGAGTCTGACGTTGTGCCTTAGTCAATTCTATACATGCTGAGTGATGTTTTATTGTATGCCTAAGCACACTATCTATGGTACATTGGTGCTGATCAGCAGTTTGCACCTGTACTCTCTGGACCAAAACTGGAAGTCCTATCATGACTTTTAAGCATACGATAAGAAACATGTATGCAATTGACTACAGTTGGGCCCATAAATGTTTTAATAAATACATGTTTTTGATGATATTTAAGTTACACACATAGTTTTTAATGATTGGCCCTATATTGATTTGTAACTAATCTTTTTGGTTCTTGATTCATTTTGGGGGGGGGGGGTTAAGCCCCCCCCTTTCTTTTCTTTCTTCAAGACCATTGTTCTCAACACAGCTAGACCCCACCAGTAAGGAGGGAGTAAAGTTTCACGGATCTTTTTGATCAAAATTTCAAAGTACTTTCCAGAGCAAAGTATGGGACTGTTATTTGCCTTACCTCTAAGGTTTTCAGAAGAGTTTGCATCACGTAAGTCTTTCCACTGGATGTATGTCCATAGATGAAAAGGGATGGAAAACTAAAATGCTGCCGCTGGACAAAAAAAGTAAATATATTTAGTATTTTTTAAAAGTGTTGACCTTTCTTCAGTTGAAGGATTACTATTACTTCAATTCGTTAAATTTTCTGCTAGATGAAAGGCTGGTGAATGAAGAGACTCACAGCAATTAAGATTATCCATGACAGCCTCTCCCTTTGATATTATTTGTCCATCAACTACTTGAAAACAGGATTCAACAGTACCAATGACCTAGCACTGAAAGCTCCCAAAACATTACAAGATCTGAATTATCAGGATTAGAGCTTGTGAGAGTAACAGCATCCAAGGTCTCTTGTGCCAAAAGATTCACAACTGACTGCTTTTCAACCACACTGTCACGGCAACTTTCTGAGTCACAAAATGAACAACCCTTTAAGGCAGTGCTGGCAGGATGAGCCCTGAGGTGACTACTGCTCTGTTATTTATTCAGCAGCATCAATATGAATTGTTTTTCACATTAGGAAAAGGAGGCCCATATCCCATGGAGATTACAAACTGAAGTCTGAAACTAAGACAAGAGAGGGGGAAATGAATGCAGTCACAGGTACCTATGACTTTGCTGCAGCTAGATGGGGGACCAAGTGTTCAATGGGACATTTTGCAGGAGGATTTGAGAAACAGAAGACGTGGTCGTAATGTGTAGCATAAAGCCAGGCAGTTGCCATCATGGAACACTAAACACTAAGGTCACCACAAGCAGAACAAGAAAAAAGTCTTGGGTACGACAAGGTAAAAAGCACTGAACTGCGGAGCATGCCATGTCAGAGTTAAGCTTGTTCATTCTCCCCTTCCAGTCTAAAGGAACCAGGACTACTGCATCTCTACAAAGGTTTTGGTTAGTTAGTCAGAGAAAGAAAGGAGAAAGACGTAGACTTGAAATGCACTAAATTAAATTATCATATAGCATCGTGTGGGAAAAGCCAGATCCTGATGGACTGATTGGCTGCCTGAAGCTGTAGCTCTTTTTCAGCACCACCAGGGAAAAGTGAAGCCCCCACCACAGCTTCTTGCAGGTTCGCCACCATGCTACTGGGCACAATTGGCATCGCACAACTGGGCCCAATACAGTGAACTGGCACTGTACAACTTGGCCAGTTTTTCCACAGAGAGACTGCCAGGGGAAGGGAAAAACGGAAAGTTGAAGGGGGGGGGGAGAAATGGTGGACAGTGGGGGGTAGCTTGGTTGGTGGGTGGAAAGGAGAGAAGAAAGCAGGATAGGGGAAGAGGCTATGCGGGCTTTCGGGAAAGGAAAAGAGGAAATATTGTGGGAGAAGAAAATGAGATGCCTCCCTCAAGTCCTTGTAGGTTCCCTGTTTTTAAATATATATTTTAATAAACAATGTCACAAAATCAATAAAACACTATGTATCAGAATAAAACGAAGAATCAAATACATTTTGACAATTTCATCAGTGGTCCACTATCTCAAACTAACAATGCAAACTAACAATTGTCAAATAATGTGCTTGCTAACAAAAAGAACTCCGGTAACACCAATAAATGCTTGAAAACAATACCTACAAAATAAAACTTTGAAACTACTTGTAAAGTACAGCTGTTGAACTAAACAAGGTGCACCCAATATTTCTGTTTATACATCCATTTTCAGTAACTTAAAAAATAAGAATCTTTGTGTTTAAATAAATGAAAGAAAATGACAGCAAAGTAAAGAAAAATGTACTATCATCACATAGTTAAGAAATTCAGAACATCTGCTATTTGAGATATTCACTGAGTTGTCATGAACTGTCCCAAAATGAAAAAAAAAAAATTGTCTTGCCAACACTGATTTGTCTTCACCTAAGAAACAATAAAGGACAACTTAATCTAATATAATATTTATTGCTTGGGGGGGGGGGCTAAATAGAAGACAGGTGTTTTCCAGTTTTTCCAAATGGAATGACTCTGGCTACGATCATAAACACATTTACTAGGGCTTGAGTCCCAGCTAATTCTCACTTCATGTTTAGGACTGCACTGCAGAACATCTACTTCTTTCTGGTTACTAACCTAAAATTAATGTCTGAGCACACTCTAAGCAGTAACTCTGAATAGGAATTGCACCCTTCAAGCCATGCAGTGTACATTCTCCAGGAATAAAATCAGAGCTGACATTGCAAATTAGGGAGTGAATAAAATGCAGCCCCACTGATGAAAAGCTTTCATTTAAAAACAGTCTACACTTCTATAACGGACTGAATGATTCAATGGTGGATGTGTTAATATATCCTCCTGGCAAAATTCAATGCAGCATCAGCAAACTTGACATAAATTTCCATACTGTGAACTGAGTTACAGTTACTGCCCACAAGGGCTTGTATAAATATTATGTTCCATTACTTCAGTGTGAAGGTAAAATTCTGAATATGCCACAGTCCCTATCGATCCAGAAAGTTACAAGTCTGTTACATAAAACAGATGCGGGGGAACAGCCCAGTATTTTCCATTGAACTTGTTGCTAATATCATTGAATTATTTATTTTTTATTTATCAGATTTATATCCCGCCCTCCCCCAACAGGCTCAGGGTGACTATACAGCAAACAGCATTTGCTCATTTAAAGAAACCTTAAATTATACAGAGAATGGGCTGCAAACCAAGAAATCTAACCTTTACACAAGTCACTATATCTATAACCTCGGACATGGCCCCCCATTGATGCCATGCTCCTCTGCAATTTGCTTCTTCCTCAACACAAACAGTTGCTTCCAGATTTTTTTCTATCTCAGTGGAACAGATGTTTCAGAAGTGCCCTGAAGAAGACCTCTGGGACTATGGGGAGCACCAGTTGCCCTCACCACAGGAGGATACTCAGTTTTGAGTGGTCACTTTGTAGCAGAGCTCAATACTCTCGAAATTCAAAAAATAACCACAAGCTCAACAAGGCTGGGCACCTTTGACAAACTTTGCACCCATGCCCCTTTTCCCAGATGGAGATTTCGATGATCCACCTTATATAGTTAGAAAGCCATTATAGCAATAATTCTTATAAACATTTGACAAAGAAAATCCTTTTCACGTCCATTTATCTACTAAGGAAGCCCAGGATGTCTGTTACAGAACACTGCAAGAAATTCCTAAGTATATAAGCAAGACACCATTCTCTGTGGCAGTTGGGTGTAGTTGCTGGTCCTCAGCTTTGCCGAACCCATTCCTAGAACAGACCTAATACTTTCCTGTAGCTGCACACTATGGAAGAAGACTGATAGAACTGCATGTCTTTCATTACTGATCTTTCTCATTGAAGGTTTAAACCTCTGAAAAATTTTGAAAGGAACCCAGGGTCACCGAAACAAAGAGAGAAAAACTTGTACAAAAATATCGTGATGGAATTTTAAAACTTAAAATGAAAGCACAGGAAATCTATGTGACATTACAATTTGTTGCTATCTATTAGAATGAGTACATGTAATGTTGATGCATACCATGTCGGCAGTGTTTGACATGGTTGACTATGATTTATTGACCCAACACCTCACCGTTGCTGGGGGGAGCCTTGCAATGGTTTTCCTCCTTCCTCCAGGGATGGGGACAAAGGGTGATGTTGTGTGAGCAGACCTCCCTGCGACAACCACTTATATGTGGAGTGCCTTAGGGAGCTATACTCTCACCTATATTATTCAACATCTATATGCGCCCCCTTGCCCAGATTGCCCAAGGTTTTGGACTGGGTTGTCATCAGTATGCTGATGACACCCAGCTCTATCTGTTGATGGATGGCAGACCGTCTTCTGCCCCTGAACATCTGTTCGAGGCATTAGAGGCTGTAGCGGGATGGTTGCAGCAGAGCCGACTGAAGTTAAATCCAACTAAGACCGACGTCCTGTGCCTGAATCGAGGGGGGGGGGGGGGTTGTGCACCCAGCTCCCAACCTTGGACGGTGACACATTAATGCCGATCCAGCAGGTGAAGAGTCTGGGAGTGATCCTGGATGCCTCACTTTCTATGGAGGCCTGGGTCACGGCAGCTGCCAGGTCTGCCTTCTTCCATCTACAGCAGATCAGGCAGCTAGCACCATATCTTTCCCCCCAAGACCTGGCTACGGTGACCCATGCAATGGTTGCTTCCAGACTAGATTACCGTAACTCACTTTATGCTGGCTTGCCCTTGAAGCTGATCCGGAAACCACAGCGAGTGCAGAATGCGGCCGCTCACCTGCTGAGTGCATCACTTGTACAGGTGAGCATGTGGCCGGTGCTCTGCAGCCTGCACTGGCTGCTTATAGAGCACCAGATTCACTTCAAGGTGTCAGTCCTGACTTTTAAAGCCGTACACAGCCTGGGACCAACATACCTGCAGGACCGTCTCTTCCTGTATATGCCCCAGAGGTCGCTTCATTTGGCCTCCCAAGATCTTCTGACTGTCCCCGGCCCAAGAGATGCCCATCTTGCCTCTACCAGGGCCAGTCTTTCTCAGTCCTGGCCCCAACCTGGTGGAATCAGCTCCCTATGGAGATCCGGGCCCTACCTGGCTCGCTAGCCTTTCGTAGGGCCTGTAAAACGGAGCTGTTCTGCCAGGTTTTTGGGTGAGGTAGCAGGCATCTATTCACTGGATCGGATGGCCTCCCCTGCTGTACTATCCTACTGCACTGTTTTGCTGCATTGTATTGCTATGCCATCTGGTCCCACTGAACTATTCCGTTGGACTGTATATTGAAATTGGTTTTACTGTTATGCTGTTTTATTGTTATGTTGATTTTACTGTGATTTTGTTGCTGAGCCCCTATGGGGAACGGGCGGAATATAAACAAACAGATGATGATACCATCAACTAGCACAGAAGAACATTATACCTTCTGTTAGGGGTGTGCATTCAGATCTACCTGAAGTGAAAATATACCTGAAAAATACCTTATTGGTATATATTTCAGCATCCCAAATGTATCCAAGTTTCCTGGGAAAATTGGGGGGGGGAGGGGGAGGGAATTCCTGAAAAATCCTGGAAATATTTGGAAATTACCAGTAGATCTAAAAACAGCTGTTTGTCAGGCTCCTACTGCAGTCCCTTTAAAGTTTAAAGGGACCATAGAAGATAGCTTGAGGAACAGCTGTGCCAGGGGGAGCAGACTGTTCCAGCAGGCTTGGCTTGAGGCTGGCTTCTCATGGATCCCAGGTTAAACAGGGCTGCAGAAGAAGCCAGACCCAAGATCTGCACTGCCATGGGGAGCAATCTGCTAGCCACAGCACAGCAGGTCCTGTGGCTGGCTTTTCCTGAAGTGTGGTTTAAACCAGGCTGCACAAAATGCCATTCCAACCAGGATCTGCCTGCTATGAGGAGTGATCTCCCCGCTGCACAGCAGATCCCAGGGCTAGCTTCTCCTGCAGTGTGGTTTAAACTAGACTGCACAAGAAGTCAAGCAGCCCCAGGATCGGGCTGGTTTTTTTGTTTTTTAACCAGTATTTTTCTTCTCAAGTCTATTGGACCCCCAAAAATTTGAGAATTCCAAAAAATCCCAGATCCAAATACAGCACCAGTACTGATGTTTTTCAAAAATACTGGACTTTGGGGGAGTCCAATACACCCAAATAAAAAAAAATACCAGCTAAGAAAAGTGTACACCCCTACCTTTTATTACTGATCAGAATTCTAGGGGACAACAATCAAACCAAAATCAACAAAACTCTTGACTTCATTGGTATAAGGAGGAAGAGAGAAGCAATATGAACACTTCTTTTGAAAAACTATTACAGAAAATACTGTGTAGTGTAATTCAATATCTTCCGAAGATCATAGAATTAGCCCTTTGTATTTTCACTGGGGGATAATTCAAAGTGTGAGAGTCATGACCATAAGCCAAAGAACACTACCCTGGAAATAAACCCCATTGAATGAAATGGAACTTACTTCCAAGTAGATCTGCTCAGGATTGGTCACTTAATGCCTAAGCAGATCTACTTAGAAGTAAAGATGTAAAGCTCTTGAGAAGAAAAACTGGGAACACAGAACTTTTTGTTTTTCTCCCAAGGACTTATTTTTAATTTTTCCAGTGGAAAACCTTGCAAACTTGAAGGACCACTGGGATAAAAACCTCCAACTTTCCTTTTTTAGAATGTGAAAAAGGTTTTTCTCATTCAAAATGTATGGCATGGAAACATCTTCATTTTTTACAATGGAAAAACTGGGGAATTTGGGAAATCCAGGGGAAAAAAATCCCACTCTTTCCCCTTTGGAATGAGTGAAATGAAAAACAAGCTTTTACTTAAAATGTGAAGTGTGAACATTTTTAAGTGGGCCCATTTACAGCATTAAACAATTACAACTCCTGTGTATATTGTAAACGCGTACAAATACAGATTTTCTATTTAAATGTAAATAAAGACGGAAACAATTAATATGCTATGTGTTTAGTAACAATACATTACTAAAGAGTTCGATGTTTTCAATATTATAAGCTAACAGTACTATATACTGAGACTATCTGAAAGTGTTCCTGTCCGCATAATAGACTTTCTTTTGTTTACTTCAGATTTTTTTTCTGCTTTCAATTTTTATTTATTCTAGTTTTGCAGAAGTCAAAATCAAGATCTCTGTGCTATGACAGCACAGCGTGCAGAAGTTTGTAACTCCTTATCAAGTATTGGGTATTGCCATTTTTCTAATAGAAAATAAAAACATATATACTTCTAAATTTCATAAATATTCAAACAGTACACTTCCATATACTAAGTTGCACATGACACAACTGATGTTCAATCAGTAAATATAATTTAGGTCTGACAGAAACAGGATTGCATGTATTTGTTTTTCCAAATGTAGTATCTCCACTTGGAAGAAAGTCCCATTTTCTTCAGTGCAGCTAACTCCAAGGAAAAGTTGTAAGATTGCTACCTTCATGAGTATCATAGCCGCGTTCACCTTTCAACCCAAATGTCCCCACTCCTCTGATATCCTTTCCCCTTTATCACTGCCAGATGTCGAGTGCAGAATAGCAAGCAAAGATGTTACCTTAAAAAGGGAGTTCAGCCCAAAACGTGCCCAAGCATCTTAAGGGAAGTAAGAAAAAAGAAAGGAGGAGGAAGGAGGGGAAGAAAAGCTGCTATTTAAAAAGACAGACAAAAAGTATTACCTCTCCAAAGATTGACAACAGCGTCGACACTTGAGATTCTCGGCAGGGTACCAGGCCTTCCAAGCGGAGCAGAACCTCTTCTGAATACGCCAGGTTTTTGAAAGCAGGCATTTTATTTCCCAAGCGCTGTAGCAAAGTGGTTTCACCTGGCACTTCCCAAGATATAAGAAAAATGGTCCTGACAGAATTGAAATTGTACTTGTGGTAAGGATTCCACAGAGAACTATTTTAAGTATGAAGCAACCCTTCCCACACACACGCGTATACAGCATACCACCCTGTTTTTATTCAAGGAATGAATTATATTATAGCTTTATTAAGTGCTTACTTGAAACCTGAGACTATACAGTTACACCCTTAGACAATTATAACAAGATTAAGAGGCCTCAAAAAGCTTGTATTCACAATATTCAGGCTACAAAAATTACAGTATATATAACCTGCATATTTCTGTATTATAAAATGCATTAACAGAAAATAATCCAGACAAGACTGAGAAGATATTGCGATTTAGGAGTTGGCCTGTCATATACAGGCTTCTGCTTGCCTTGGAAACAGGAAGTTAATGGCCTGGACGTGGTCTTAAATCCATTCGTGCAGAGGTTCAGATACCATTTGCTGTCCCTTTAACCAACTTCAGATGGTTTGCTAGTTGCAAAAGTGAGATCTGCCCACAGTTCCCACTGATCTGATCATACCGAGATCCAATTGCTACAAGGAGCTCTCTGCAATGGAAGATGGGTCAAGAACTTCAGAACCCAGTTAAAAAATTGTTGGCAAATAAAAATTATTGAAAACGTATCTCATCCATGTGGAGCAAACTCCTTCAGCTGGCAATTTCTGGCCACAGCTCAAAGAGCTGGTTCTGAACCTGAGAGCCCTAAACCGTACAAGACTAACATACATCCAAGACCACCTGCTCCTCGATTATGAGCCAGAGTTGAAATAGGCAGCTAGCAGAGTTGCTTCCCCCCCCTCCATTGCGGTACCTCAATTTACGTTCATTTATGCATTGATTCACCAAGTAGGTGCTCTGGGACCAGCTGAAAACATTCATTTCCTTACTTTTTCACTGCTCTCCAAAGCTCATTGCTCGTTCCATGGTCTTTGCCTGCCTTTTTTTATTAGGTGGTTCTGCAAGCTCTCGTGTTTCTGCAACCATTATTGTTATTTGATGCTGTTTTCTTAATGCTACTTTCTACAGTATTTACTCAAATGCAAGACTAGGGGCTTTTTCGCACTGACCTTACGCCGGAGCGACGTCCCTCTTCACCGCGCAGCGTCTGCGCGGATTTCGCACTAATTGCTCCGCAGAACCCGGAAGAGCCGCAAAGTCCCGCGGCTTTTGCATCGCAAATGTAAACTGGTTTTTGGCGGTTTACATTTGCGACGCAAAAGCCGCGGGACTTTGCAGCTCTTCCGGGTTCTGCGGAGCAATTAGTGCGAAATCCGCGCAGACGCTGCGCGGTGAAGAGGGACGTCGCTCCGGCGTAAGGTCAGTGCGAAAACGCCCTAGGTTTTTTCACAGGTATACTACCCAGAAAAGAAAGAAAGAGCGGACTTCTTACATTTGCATCCAATATTACAGTTATATCCAATAACAATTTTTGATTACTATAATATTTTAAAGGGGGTATTCTTACATTCAGGATCATCTTCCTCTCATGCAAATACGGGTATTTTAATATGTCAATTTTATCAGTTGTATTAATTTATTTAATAGGCTGTTAGCTGCCTTAATAGGCTGTTAGCTACCTTTACTCTAAATAAACAAATATGCAATCCAATTGCCTATTGTATTCTCAGAGCAAAGAATAAAGTGGAAGAAAGGTTCTGCTTAACAATAATGAACATTTTTTATCTGCAATGAAAAAGGCAAGGTTTAATTAGGTACTTTAAGGTTTATTTGGGCACTTATATCCCACTTCTCTTTCAAGCAGGCAGTTAAAGCAGCTTACATAATTCTCCTCCATTTTATCCACACAACAACCTGTACAGTGGGCTAAGCTGAGAGTTTGTCAATGACCCAAAGTCACTCAGAAAGCAGAGTGAAGATTCAGATCTGGGTTTCCCAGATCCTAGTTTTCCAACCACAAAGGCTATCCCATACATGTTTACTGGGAGTAAGTGCATTGAACTATTTGACATTTCCTTTGAATAGACATGACAGGAAGGACAACACAGAATGGTAGAGAGTGAGAGCTACTGGAACTTGAGCCTGCTTAGAAATCACATCCCTTGATATAACAGTTCAAATATTTGTTCGATGATAGTGGGTGCTTGTGGCAAAGAATGTCACTCTGTACATGCTCAAAGGCAATCTCTATTACATATTACTTTATTGATTTCAGAACTGAGTCTTTAAAAGCATTGCCTCAGATTAAATATCTAGGTAATTTAAGGTAGGTAAGAATTGCAGATTTATACCCCACCCTTCTCTCTGAATCAGAGACTCAGAGCGGTTTACAATCTCCTGTATTTTCTCCCCCCACAACGGACAACCTGTGAGGTGGGTGGGGCTGAGAGGGTTCTCACCGCAGCTGCCCTTTCAAGGACAACCTCTGCCAGAGCTATGGCTAACCCAATGCCATTCCAGCAGGTGCAAGTGGAGGAGTGGGGAATCAAACCCGGTTCTCTCAGATAAGAGTCCACGCACTTAACCACTACACCAAACTGGCTCTCAGAGGACAAAGCGCTACACATACACCCATGAAACTGCTGAGATTATGGGAAAAATACAGATATTAATTGTTAGGATGAGAAAGGCACTGATTTATTTCCCAATGCTTCAAGAATTCACATGTATCAGAGTTCAGCAGTGCTTAGTATGCAGATTACAGCACTGCTCACAAGTCTAGATTCAGCACATAAATCCATTCATGCATGTCCCCACCCAGTTGATGGTAGGCCTGGTTTGTAGAAGTTACTTACCCTGCCAAAGACGCTCCTCACAGACTGCACTGCTACATTCCAAATCACATTCAAAAATGAAAGGATAAATTCTGTGTCTGTGTCTCTCTGTGTGTGTCTCTGTGTGTGTGTGTGTGTGTGTGTGTGTGAGAGAGAGAGAGACACACACACACACACACACACACACACTGAGGGGAGGGACGGTGGCTCAGTGGTAGAGCATCTGCTTGGGAAGCAGAAGGTCCCAGGTTCAATCCCTGGCGTCTCCAAAAAAGGGTCCAGGCAAATAGGTGTGAAAAACCTCAGCTTGAGATCCTGGAGAGCCGCTGCCAGTCTGAGAAGACAATACTGACTTTGATGGACCGAGGGTCTGATTCAGTAGAAGGCAGCTTCATATGTTCATATGTTCACACACACACAAAGATCTGGGAAACCCAGGTTCAAGCCCCCACTCTATCATGGAAGTTTGCTGGGTGACGTTGGACCACCCCCACACGCTCAGCCTTAACCTAGTTTACAGGGTTGTTGTGAGGGTAAAATGGAGAATATGATTTATTTATTCAGAGTTCTAACACACCCCTCCCCTGCACAGCAGGGCTCAGGATGGGTTACAATAACAAATACATACGACAAATTTAAAACATAATTAAACAACAGTGAAACCTATAGAGAACATCAGATGGTGTCACTCACAAAATGGAGATCAGGCACAAGTTAATAAGCACTCCAAAGAAAAAGTATCTGTTACGTGTGTTCAAGATGAAACCAGATACTGGGCAAGTGGGCAAAAAGCTACAAACAGTAGTACAAAATAAAATAATGCAAAGCAAGGTAGCAGTGGCTGATATAATCAGATTATATAAACTGTTCCGGATATCCACTGGGGAGAAAGGCAGGGTGCAAATGGAGTGAGTAAATAAATGCACTGCACGAGCTTGTTACAAAAAAGCACATGAGGAAGCTCATGACCATTCTAAGCCCAATCTCACGTTAAGTACAGAAGAACAATATCCTGGCCTGAAGACCCTGTTAACGGATCTCCTGAGCAGGTGCAGAGTGCCGTTTCCCATACCCTGAAACAGAATTCTTCAGGCTAAAGCAGACTGCTCCTTCCACACCCTGGTTTGGCCTCTCTGTCTCCACAAACGGGGCAGAGAGACCGCGAGAGCAAGCACGCCCGCCTTCCACACTGAAAATCACGGCGCCGCCGGCCCCCTGCCTCCCTCCGCCCAAGTCTCGCCCCCCACCCGCTGCCCAGAAGGACTCCGCGGAGCATCAGCGCCACGCACCTTCCCGCCGTCCGCTCCAACGAAGCGCAGCCGGGGCTGCACATGCGCACAAAGGAAGGAGGCCTGCCGCGCACGCCAGGGCGCAACTGCCGGTTATGCGCAGTACGGGCTAGTGTAACCCTCAAGGGCTGTGCCCGGTGCCCTGGCTTGCCTTGGCGGGCTTTCTTTCAGGGCAGGAGGGTGCCGTTGAAACCCCGAGGACGCCGGGCAGGAGAAGGGAAGAGGAGGCAGGCGGTTGTGGTGTTGAGCTCAGACTGTTGCTCGGAAAGGGGGGAGCGCTGTAGAAGACGCGAGGGTATCTGTTTTATGGGGTTGTTTAGTTTGCCGTCCCAAGACAGGCAAAGGGGGACGAGAATTAGAGAAAGGCTCCGAGCAGCTGCGTTGGTCTAAAGCAGAATTCCAAAACGGAAGCCATCTCCCGCTGTTTCTGAAGACCTGCTGAAATAACACGACGTGTGTGCCGGCTTTCGGGTTCCACAGAACTTTTCATCACGCTGGGTGCTCCAAGAACAAAATTAGGGGAGGGATGGTGGCTCAGTGGTCGAGCATCTGCTTGGGAAGCAGAAGGTCCCAGGTTCAATCCCTGGCAGCTCCAACTAAAAAGGGTCCAGGCAAAGAGGTGTGAAAAACCTCAGCTTGAGACCCTGGAGGGGGCTGTGGCTCAGTGCTAGAGCATCTGCTTGGGAAGCAGAAGGTCCCAGGTTCAATCCCCGGCATCTCCAAAAAAGGGCCAAGGCAAATGGGCATGAAAAACCTCAGCTTGAGACCCTGGAGAGCCACTGCCAGTCTGAGAAGACAATACTGACTTTAGGGAGGGACAGTGGCTCAGTGGTAGAGCATCTGCTTGAGAAGCAGAAGGTCCCAGGTTCAATCCCTGGCATCTCCAAAAAAGGGTCCAGGCAAATAGGTGTGAAAAGCCTCCGCTTGAGACCCTGGAGAGCCGCTGCCAGTCTGAGAAGACAATACTGACTTTGATGGACCAAAGGTCTGATTCAGTAGAAGGCAGCTTCACATGTTCATATGTCGGGTGGAGAGAAGAAAGGATCTTTCACAAAAAGAAAGCCATGCGAAGAGCGGAAATCTCATTCTCTTTCAAGAGAAAACGACTCTTGGATTCCAGTACAGACAATCTTCTCATGATTTTTACAAAACAAAGCTAAAAATTTATGTAGCATAATGGAAAATCACACAGTACTACCGCCCTCTCTTTAGGACTAAACTGACAGGCCGCTCTAGCTCTTCCCCTTTCTCCCCCCCCCTCTAAAACAGACACCATTTCCCACTTCTCCCCCCTCTTCAATTATGTCAGTACAAAAGCTGTCAGCCCCTCCCTTCACCTGCCCAGGAAGATTTCCTCTGAGTCACCCTCACATCACCCAAACTCAGCCTCAAAACCAAATGAAAGGACATGACATTCCGTGCCAAGCTCTGTGGGACCCCAGAGTGAATAAGGGCCCTGGGAGTTTCTTCTCTTGGTCCCTCACTTTCCATAGACCTGCAACCAAGGCTTTTTTTTGTAAGAAAAGCCCAGCAGGAACTTATTTGCATATTAGGCCACACCCCCTGATGCCAAGCCAGCCAAAGCTGCGTTCCTTTGTGTTTTTGCTCAAAAAAAAAAGTCGTGCCTGCACTCCAGGAGAATTTTTTAAAAGACTTAGAGCAACTTTTACAACTGAACTAATATACACTACTTTATCAATGCTACAGGTATTCTTTTGCTGGCAATGCTTACCTGTTAAGGAACAAGAATAAGGGGAAATAAGCATCATTTATCTAGGCTGCTACATAAGGAGGGGGCACTCATCTGTCTTCATCAATTACAAAGTTTTAAAAAATATACAAAGCAAGAATTTAAGCCAAAATTCATATTTTAAACCTCAGTAAGGTGGTGATACTGAAACCACATACTGAGTGCCGCCTGATCCTCTACAGCAAAGTTACCCTCAACAGGCTTAATATTGCAGCCCTTGCCCAGGAGCAGGCTGCCTCAAATACAAGACTAGCCCCCCCCCCCCCGCCACAGGTATCCCATCAAAGGTGATTGTCTTAAATCTGCCTACAACTACATTTATTTCTAAATGGGGGGGGGGGGTGTTTACATTCAGGCTCATCTTCCTTTCAAGTAAATATTGTAGCTGGGAAAACTGCCAATCAAATTGGGTGGACTATACACAACATCAAATGTAAAGGAGAGGGTCCTGCAGGGGGGCAGAAAATGGAAAAGCTACACATATAGAGATATGGCTGCTCCCCTTCTTCATTCTCGTAAATTGTGTTTCCTTCTTTGTTCTCAGATTGTCCCTCTCATGCATGCTTCCTAGTCTTCTCTTCCTGGCAGCCATGCATCGAGAAGCTTGAAACGTTTCTATTGGCAGAGATCCTATGTGGTAGTGATCAATTTTGCTTCTGAGGCAGAGGTGTCTTTTTAAAAATATATACATTTTTCTATATTATTTCACTTGTTTGAAGTGTGAAATAGTGGTTTCCCTCCCTGCCCTTCAAAGCATTAGAGAAACTGATCTCTGTAATCTGGAGATAATCTAATTGTGGGGGATCTCCAGGCCTCCTTTTGAGGTTGGCCATCCTAGCTACTCCCCAGGGTTCTTCTCTCTACTGCTAAAAAACCTATGTAAGACATGGATTGTCTGTCAGTAGTGCATCGCAAGTTCAAAATGTACAGTGCTATTAGCTGTGACGATTGAAACTTACATATAGACATGATGGCTCAAATTGAGTGAGGGAGAAAAACATTTTTGTTCTATGTCAACCAAGTATATATGGCAAAAAGAAAAAGAAGCAAAAGAAAACTTACAGCCGTCAACCCCTTGGCTATGCTACATGAGACTTTATGCCCTTCATTTGGATTTGAAAGGATACCAGCACTAGCTTCAGCCAGGGCAAATTTTTAAAAAAGGGGTGGGTAGAGAATGATTGATGTATAGCATTGTAAATGTTAGCACAAATAATCACTGGCAGCAGATTTCATATAATTAGCTGTGATTACATTTTCATTTGGAGCTCATTAACAGGAAAAACAATAACTCTCTGCAGAGGAAATAGCCTTAAAATATCTACTACAAAGGCCTGTCTGCATGTAAACGCATATGGCACATTTGATAGTGTAAAATCTCAAAACAAAACTTGGCTCAGATTTGATACATATGAAGCTGCCTTATACTGAATCAGACCCTTGGTCCATCAAAGTCAGTATTGTCTTCTCAGACCGGCAGCGGCTCTCCAGGGTCTCAAGCTGAGGTTTTTCACACCTCTTTGCCTGGACCCTTTTTTGGAGATGCCAGGGATTGAACCTGGGACCTTCTGCTTCCCAAGCAGATGCTCTACCACTGAACCACCGTCCCTCCCCATACATTAAGGTGCAGTGGCATACAAAGGTCCAAGGCCTGACTTCTCTATCTTTAAATATTTTTAAAATACACCCTTCCCTTCTGCACAATTTCCCCAAGGCAGCTAACAATTAAAGCAGAACATTATAAAACAATCATAAAACCAATTTAAAACCAGAAATAAATTACAGAAATAAAAACAGAGATCCAGAAATTAAAACACAGTAGAAAAGAGAGGTCCTTGAGAGAACACCTGATGAAACAAAAAATAGTTTTCCTCTCTGGGTGGAAGACAGTGATAGAAGATGATCTATACATATATCTGGGGAAGTAGTTCTACAGTTGTGGTGGCACAACCAATAAGGCCCTTTCTCAGGTTTCCAGCTGTCTAACCTGAGATGTGATGATTGCTGATCTGATGTGATGATTGCTGATCCAAAGGGATCTGTTGAGGCTGGGTGAGTAGGCGTCAACGTGGCAGATGCGGTTCAATGTGGCCCAGTGCAAAGTAATGCACATTGGGGCCAAGAATCCCAGCTACAAATACAAGTTGATGGGGTGTGAACTGGCAGAGACTGACCAAGAGAGAGATCTTGGGGTCGTGGTAGATAACTCACTGAATATGTCAAGACAGTGTGCGTTTGCAATAAAAAAGGCCAACGCCATGCTGGGAATTATTAGGAAGGGAATTGAAAACAAATCAGCCAGTATCATAATGCCCCTGTATAAATCGATGGTGCGGTCTCATTTGGAGTACTGTGTGCAGTTCTGGTCACCGCACCTCAAAAACGATATTATAGCATTGGAGAAAGTCCAGAAAAGGGCAACTAGAATGATTAAAGAGCTGGAACACTTTCCCTATGAAGAAAGGTTGAAACGCTTGGGACTCTTTAGCTTGGAGAAACGTCGACTGCGGGGTGACATGATAGAGGTTTACAAGATAATGCATGGGATGGAGAAAGTAGAGAAAGAAGTACTTTTCTCCCTTTCTCACGATACAAGAACTCGTGGGCATTCGATGAAATTGCTGAGCAGACAGGTTAAAACGGATAAAAGGAAGTACTTCTTCACCCAAAGGGTGATTAACATGTGGGATTCACTTCCACAGGAGGTGGTGGCGGCCACAAGTATAGCCACCTTCAAGAGGGGTTTAGATAAAAATATGGAGCACAGGTCCATCAGTGGCTATTAACCACAGTGTGTGTGTGTATATAAAATTTTTTGCCACTGTGTGACACAGAGTGTTGGACTGGATGGGCCGTTGGCCTGATCCAACATGGCTTCTCTTATGTTCTTATGGGGCAACCCAAAGCTGGGCTTTGGAAGATGACTGTAGCAGTTAGGTAGGTTCACATAGCAGTAGGCGATCCTTAACAAATGCTGGTCCCAATCCATATAGGGATTTATTGGCCAGCACCAGCACCTTGAAGTTGACCTGGAAGCAAATTTGGAGCCACTAGTTAGATAAAAGAGACACTTCTGGTGGTCTCAGCAGCAGTGCAAGCTGTGTTTACTCAAGAGTGAGAGTGGCTTCAGCTGGAGCTGAATGTAGGCACAAGCAGCCATGGCGTTCATTCTGTTTATGTCTTAAAAGCCTGTAAGAGTGTAGGAAATGAACCTTCCCAAATGAAGAAAAAGTTGTGAGAAATTGTTTTAAGTGGGGAAAACCCCTCAGAAGTAATTGTATCCTTCCCCATTCAAATATCAACAATAATTATCACAGGTATCACCACAGCAAAAGAGAAAGTGAGGGGGATGAAATATACTCATGACTGAAACTGGACTTTTCTTCAAATATCAAATTACCATGAGCTCTTTAAACAAATGGTCTATTCTTCAGCATGTAAATTGACCAACTCTAGTATCTTACATTTTGATAAATGGAGTTCTGGCTGCAGAGCTCAAAGGGCATGTGTAATGAAGGTTTCTTTTAAAGGGTATTGTGGATTTTAAAAGCCTAATTATATACATATATCTGGTGGTTTGGGTTTCTGGGCCACTTACCAACTTTTATTTTTCCAGCAGTGTTTTGGTTATGTGTGACCTTGAAAGGAGTTGTCTTAATCTCCTAATTGACGGTTACTCTCAGCTGCACTAGGAGTCAGCTTGGGTTGATTGGTTCTTCCGGGATGCCCGTTTTTGGTTGTCATCAGCCAGCTGAGGGGGATTTATACTGTTTCCCAAAACCGCTTACATATTGCTGTTTTTGGCAAAAAGCCGTCCTGCTTATTGGATGGTGAATATAAGACTACGTAAGTAGTATTAGTTAGTTATATTTCATAACGTTATTTTTTTCACCAGTCTATTCTGAAACTGCCTGCCAGCTCAATAAAGTAATATTTTTGCTTACCTTCGGGTTGTGTTGCCTTGTCTGTCACTGCAAAGAAAACACCTCGCTCTGCCTCGGTGTGAGTGGGGTGTAGGTTGTTACAGTATGTCCCCTATATTATCTAGGTATTTAAATCCCAAAGTCTCTACCAGTTTACTGTAATTATTTAATGGTTCCTAAGTATAGAATACTTTTCTCCAAGGCTAGATTAAATGCCTTGCCATTAGAAGAATTAGCAAGCATAGAATCATAGAGTTGGAAGGGACCTCCAGGGTCATCTAATCCAACCCCCTGCACAATGCAGGAAACTCACAAATACCTCTCCCTAAATTCACAGGATCTTCATTGCTGTCAGATGGCCATCCAATCTCTGTTAAAAACCTCCAAGGAAGGAGAGTCCACCACCTCCTGAGGAAGCCTGTTCCACTGAAGAACCATCAGGAAGTTCTTCCTAATGTTGAGCCGGAAACTCTTTTGATTTAATTTCAACCCATTGGTTCTGGTCCTACCTTCTGGGGCCACAGAAAATAATTCTGCACCATCCTCTATATGACAGCCCTTCAAGTACTTGAAGATGGTGATCATATCACCTCTCAGTAATCTCCTCTGTAGGCTAAACATGCCCAGCTCGTTCAACCTTTCCTCATAGGACTTGGTCTCCAGACCCCTCACCATCTTCGTCGCCTCCTCTGGACCCGTTCCAGCTTGTCTATATCCTTCTTAAAATGTGATGCCAAAAACTGAACACAATACTCCAGGTGAGGTCCTACCAGAGCAGAGTAAAGCAATACCATCACTTCACATGATCTGGACACTATACTTCTGTTTATACAGCCCAGAATTGCATTTGCCTTTTTAGCCACCACATCACATCACACTGTTGACTCATGTTCAGCGTATGATCCACTAAGACCCCTAGATCCTTTTCACACATACTACTGCTAAGACAAGTCTCCCCATCCTATAACCATGCATTGGATTTTTCCTACCTAAATGCAGAACTTTACATTGATCCCTGTTAAAATTCATTTTATTGGTTTTAGCCCAGTTTTCTAGCCTGTCAAGGTCATCCTGTATCCTGTGTCTGTCTTCTTCTGTGTTTGCAACCCCTCCCAATTTAGTATCATCTGCTAATTTAATAAGCATTCCCTCTATTCCTTCATCCAAATCATTTATAAAGATGTTGAACAAAACAAGTCCCAGGACAGATCCTTGAGGCACTCCACTTGTCAGTCCTCTCCAAGAGGATGAGGAACCATTCACAAGCGCTCTTTGGGTGCTATCTGTCAACCAGTTACAGATCCACCTAACAGTAGCAGGATCCAAACCACATTTTATCGACTTGTCAACAAGGATAGTATGTGGAACCTTATCAAAACCCTTACTGAAATCAAGATAAACAATGTCTACAGCATTCCCCTGATCCAGCAAGGTAGTCACTTTCTCAAAAAAAAAGAGATCAGGTTAGTCTGACATGACTTGTTCTTGAGAAACCCATGCTGGCTCTTAGTAATCACAGCCATCCTTTCTAAATGTTCCAGGACTGTGCATGATGGCTCTGGGGGCGGGGGGAAGCCTGTTTTTTGAGATAGAGGCACCCCCTTCTTCTTTTGTCTTCTGTCTTTCCCAGCATCCGGATCTTCTCCAGTGAATGCTCCCTTAATAGTCAGGGCTGGTTTCCCTTAGGACTGACTGATTTTATTTTCCTGCAGTCCAAGGGACTCTCAAGTTTCTTCTCCAGCACCACAGCTCGAAAGTATCTATTTTTCTGCTCTCGGCCTTCCTTATGGTCCAACTCTCACAGCCATACATTACTAGGAATACCATAGCTTTGACTATACACAGGGCTTTTTATGCAGAAAAGGCCCAGCAGGAACTTATTTGCATATTTAAAAAAGAAAGAAAAAGCCCTAACTATATGGACTTTTGTTGGCAGGGTGATGTTTCTACTTTTTATTATACTGCCTAAGTTCACCATAGCTAATCTCCCAAGGAGCAAATGTCTTTTAATTTCATGGCTACAGTCACCATCTACAGTGATCTTGGATTCCAGGAATGTGAAGTCTGTCTCTATTTCCATGTCTTCCCCTTCTATTTGCCAGGGTGTAATGGAGCTGGATGCCATGATCCTAGTTTTTTTGATGTTGAGTTCCAAGCCTACTTTTGTGCTCTGCTCTTTCACCCTCAACGAGCAGTTCTTTAGCTCCTCTTCGCTTTCTGCCATTAGAGTGGTATCATCTGCATACATGAGGTTGTTGATGTTTTTCCCAGCAATCTTAATTCCGATTTGTGTTTCATCGAGGCCGGCATTCCACATTATGTACTCTGCATATAAATTAAATAAGCAGGGTGACAAAATATATCCTTGTCAAACTCCTTTTCCTATTCTAAACCAATCAGTTGTTCCATATCCCATTCTGACTGATGCTTCTTGACCCTTATACAGGTCTCTCAGGAGACATGTGAGGTGGTCTGGTACTCCCATCTCTTTAAGGACTTGCCACAGTTTGTTGTGATCCACACAATCAAAGGCTTTAACCTAGTCAGTGAAGCAAAAATAGACGTTTTTCTGGAACTCCCATGCTTTCTCCATAATCCAGCGAATGTTGGCAATTTGACCTCTAGTTCCTCTTCCTCTCAAACCCAGCTTGAACTTCTGGTAGTTCCCTATCTACATACTGCTGAAGCCTTGCTTGTAGGATCTTTAACATGACCTTGCTGGCATGTGAAATGAGTGCAATGGTGCGATAGGTTGAATATTCCTTCGCATTACTCTTCTTTGGGATTGGAATATAAACTGACTTTTTCCAATCCTGTGGCCACTGTTGCATTTTTTCAAATTTGCTGACACAATGCGTGCATCACTTTAGCAGCAGCATCTTTTAAGACTTTGAATAGCTCAACTGGGATACCGTCATCTCTGCTTGCTTTGTTGCTAGTAATGCTAAGGCCCATTGGACTTCACACTACAAGATGTCTGGCGATTTTACCGTCATGGTTGTCAAGGACATAGAGATCCTTCTTGTATAATTCTTCTGTGTATTCTTGCCACCTCTTCCTGATCTCTTCTGCTTCTGTTAGATCCCTACCATTTTTGTCCTTTATCATGGCCACCTTTCCATTAAACGTTCCCTTAATTTCTCCAATTTTCTTGAAGAGATCTCTTGTCCTTAGGCACAAGGCCAAAGCATTTTTTTCTACCCAGGCTTTTAATAAAAGTTTTATCCTTTTAAAATATTTTTATGGTTTGCTTCTGAACACTGTTGACTGCGTTATGGTCTGATCTGAACACTGTTTTATCAATATTATTTTAGGCTGCTCAGTGCTCCTTTATTCTGTTTATATATCCTGGCTTGTTTTGAATGGTTTGTTTTTAATTCCTTTATTTATTGATTTATCTGTAAATAGTCTCAAGCAGACCTTTGAAGGGGCATCATATGAATGTTCTCAGGATCTAGGTAAATAAGTAAATGAGTAAGATTGTTGTTGCGAAAGAGCAGTCTTACAAACCCTGTTGTCTCTTGGTCTGGATCATAAACAACCCTGGTGTAGCATGAGAGGATGACCACCAGTCCCCAATCCACAACATGGCAAACCTTTCCTCTGAGGTTGGAGCCCACTTGAAAAAGACCTCCTTGAGATGGAGGATTATTAAAGCTGGCATTTCCATTGGAGGAGGTTTCGAGAAGTTCCTGACCCTTCATGGAAAATGAACATGTGAGCACTACAAGCACTTTTTGTCTTTCAAGTTTGGAGATATAAATGTTACAACTGTTTTCTTCCACAAGCACTCCTGATCATTCAAGTTTGGAATATGGATCAGTTTTGTGTAGGGTTGCCAAGTCCAATTCAAGAAATATCTGGGGACTTTGGGGGTGGAGCCAGGAGACATCGGGGCGGAGCCAGGAATAAGGGTGTGACAAGCGTAATTGAACTCCAAGGGAGTTCTGGCCATCACCTTTAAAGGAACTGCACACCTTTTTAAATGTCTTCCATAGGAAATAATGAAGGATAGGGGCACCTTCTTTTGGGGCTCATAGAATGGGACCCCCTGGTCCAATCGTTTTTAAACTTGGGAGATACTTTGGGGAGAGTCACTAGATACTATACTGAAAGTTTGGTGCCTCTACCTCAGAAAACAGCTCCCCCAGAGCCCCCGAAACCTCCAGATCAATTCCTCATTATACCCTATGAGAATCAATTATATACCCTATACCCCATGAGAATAATGCTCATATACCCTATGAGAATAATGCTCAGCAGACTTGTCCCCCCCCATTTCTGGCGACTCTGAAGGGGATGCTGCCAACTTCTTCAAAGTAACACAGACACACCATCCCAAGAGGAAGCCTTTCAATCAGCGACTGAAGCCTCCGGAGGTAGAAACGCACATGGTCCAGACTCCCCGAGGAGATGCCACCCGGCAGCCGGAGAGGATGCAAGGACTACAAGTCCCAGCATGCACCTCGTGAAGGGAGGCCGGACTGGAGTGAATAGCAGGCCGGCAGTGGGCAGGTCTTTGTGACTCGGAGGAAGGGAGAAGCCTGAAGCCAGGCAGGGAAAGAGAAACTGCGCCGTTCCACCCCCCACCCCCGCTATCAGATTTTTAGAGAGCGGGGGATTAGGCTGCTAATTCAGGGGTCCCCCGGCAGGGCGGGGGGGATGGGAAGCCTAGTTTTGTGGACTCTAGTTAAGAACTTATGGACATTTGCAAAAATTGATTTTTGTACCATTGTAATTTATTGTTGTGCGTTTGTGTAAGTTTATGAAGCAATATATAAGAGATCATAAGAAAAGCTTCTAACTACATATCTGGTGTTTCTGATCAGTCATGGTGTTGTATTGTTGCTTTGCCTCCTGTCTGTTACTCTCCTTTATTGTTGGTGCTAGCCCTCAGGTCCCAGCAGGGGAATCCCCTGATTTCAGGGGCTTCTCCCCACTGCAGATCAGTTGGCTGTCAGGGAAAGCCCCTCCCTTAGATGTTGCACAGCAATGTCCCTGATGTGCTGACATCACCTGGAAGTGACATCACATCAGGGACATCATGTGGAAGATACTTTGGTTTTTGGGCAAACTATTGTTTAAGCTCAAAAACCAAAGTGTCCTGCCATGATGTCCCTGATGCAATGATGTCACTTCTGGGTGATGTCATTTCCTTGGGGGCATCACGTGATGTCCCTGCCCATCCCTGAAATGCCCTCAAATCCTCTCGCTGCACTGATGAGGGGACCTGGCAACACTGCCCCCAAAGCCAGCAGTATCCTCAGGCCTGGAGGCTCCAGCAAGGACCCATCCACATCCAAAAATACCATGGTCTCCTGAAACAGCCTAGAACAGGGGTGGCCAGACTGCAGCTTGCGAGCCGCATGTGGCTCTTCTTTATCTCCGGTGCAGTTCCCGAACCTTTTCCGCCCCCCCCCCCTGCTCCCCCACCGAGCACCCTGCTTTGAAAAGAGAGTTTGAGAAACTTTTCTAAAAGAGAAGCACAAAGTGGGGTGGGCGGGCAGCCAGGAGGTCCTGATCTCGGGCAGCTAAGCCCCACCCCCAGTTCCCAGGAGCCCTCATTCAGGCCAGGATGAACCAGGGGGATGTAACTTTGGCCACTTTCTCCTGCTGCCGCTGCTGCCAGGAAACCTGAAGAATAAGTTCTGCGGCTCCCTGTGGGCAGCTGAGCCGTTTGGAGTCCACATGGCCACAGGGAAAAGCTTATTCCTCCACCGGCCATTTGTTCTCCTGCAGCTCCTGAGTGGCTGAGGAGAGTCTTCTTGTTGGGGGAGTGGGTGGGTTAGAGTGCTTTCGGAGGGGAGGAGTGGGTGAGCTGGAGCGGGCGAGCTTTTTGGAGTCCACATGGTCATGGGGAAAACTTCCTCCACCGGCCATGTGTTCTCCTGCGGCTCCTGGGCGGTTGAGGAAAGTGTTCTCCTTGGGGGCAGGTGGGTTAGAGTGCTCTCGGAAGTAGGCTTGCCAATCCCCAGGTCCCAGCGGGGGTTCTTCTGCTTTCCCAGGCTCCTTCCCACCCCCAGTCAGCTGGCTGGTGGGGAGTAAGCCCCGCCCCTAGAGGACCATGTGCCTTTGCACCTTCGGAGGCTTCGGTCTCCGATTGAAAGGCTTCCTCTTGGGATGGTGTGTCTGTGTTACTTTGAAGAAGCTGGCAGCAACTCGTGAGTAGAGAGGCCAATCCTTCGCTTCAGAGTCACCAGAAACGGTGGGGTGGGGGGGAGGGAAACGTCTGCTGAGCACTTCATTATTCCCTATGTGGGGATCGATTCTCATATGGTATAATGGGGAATTGATCTGGAGGTTTCGAGGACTCTGGGGGAGCTGGAAGAATGGAAAGCTGAGCACTTGTATTTGGGAGGAATGTTATACAGAACCCATGCTGAGTCTTCCTCAGTAACTCGTGTTCAGCAATGTGCCTGCTCATTCTGTCCTCAATAATGGTTTCTACCAACTTTCCCGGTATTGAAGTCAGACTGACTGGCCTGTAATTTCCCGGATTTCCTCTGGAATCCTTTTTAAAGATGGGGATGACATTTGCTACCTTCCAGTCCTCAGGAACCAGAGGCAGATTTCAGTGAAAGATTACATATTTTTGTCAAGAGATCCACAAGTTCAACTTTGAGTTCTTTCAGAACTCTTGGATGTATGCCATCCGGATCTGGTGACTTATTAGATTTTAATTCGTCTATCAGTTGTAGGACCTCCTCTCTTGTCACCTCAATCTGACTCAGGTCTTTCAACACCCCTTCCAAAATTAGTGGTCCTGGAGCAGGCAAACACGTCTCATCTTCCACAGTGAAGATGGAGGCAAAAAATGCATTCAGCTTCTCAGCTATTTCCCTATCCTCCTTCAGTAATCCTTTTACCCCTTGGTCATCCAAGGGCCCCACTGCCTCCTTGGCTGGTTTCCAGCTTCTAATATACTTGAAGAAATTTTTATTGTGGGTCTTTATGTTTTTTGCAATATGCTCCTCATGGTCCCTTTTTGCCTGCCTGATCACAGTCTTGCATTCGATTTGCCAACATAGACATTGGAAGTCTCATGTGTAATGTTGGAATTGGTGGTGGTGCTCTAGCCCCTGCAGCTCCTTGGGAAGAGGTGGTCATGCAGGTGGTGCTGCTGCTCCTGTTGAAGAGAAGACAGACGAAGACAAGAACAAAGAGTCTGAAGAATCTGATGATGACACAGGCTCTTTGACACAGTCTCTGTTACTAAACTGATTTTGTACTCTTTTACAATAAAGGTTTTTTTAAAAAAGAGAAGAAGAAGATGAAGAAGAAGATATTGGATTTATATCCCGCCCTCCACTCCGAAGAGTCTCAGAGTGGCTCACAATCTCCTTTATCTCCCTCCCTCACAACAGACACCCTGTGAGGTGGGTGGGGCTGGAGAGGGCTCTCACAGCAGCTGCCCTTTCAAGGACAACCTCTGCCAGAGCTATGGCTGACCCAAGGCCATTCCAGCAGGTGCAAGTGGAGGAGTGGGGAATCAAACCCGGTTCTCCCAGATAAGAGTCCGCACACTTAACCACTACACCAAACTGTAGTGAGAGAGAATACACACTGTTTCTAGTATAAAAGTCATAATCCTTTAAAAAAAATTTCAAGGGAGACTCCAGTGTGAAACTAACAAACTGCATTTCGCAACAGGTTTTACATTGCCTCCCTTCTGGACTAAACCAGGATATGGATTTTTCATTTGCTATAAGTATTACCTTTCTTAGCAAAACCTAGACTCCCCACTTATTACAAGTGTTTAGCATAACTAGCTCTGTATTTTTCTGAGTAAATTTGAAATATACATAATTACATTTCTTATCTGACTTCCTGCATTTTATGGCCCTTTGTTGAACACACATGAAGCTGCCTTATACTGAATCAAAGCCTTGGTCCATCAAAGTCTACTCAGACTGACAGCAACTCTCCAGGGTCTCAGGCTGAGGTCTTTCATATCACCTCCCAGCTGGACCTATAACTGGAGATGCCAGGGATTGGACCTTGGACCTTCTACATGCAAAACAGAGATTCTTCCACTGAGACACTGAGCCAATTCCACTGAACACTCCGCATTTTTTAAAATCTCGTAAAATAACAACATTTGTATAGTGAGGATTAGTGTTTATGCACTGAACTGAGGAAGTAGGCTGTAGTCTATTTCATTCAGGCAGAAGCTTTCATAGACTCTCGATGAAAGCATCTGCCTGAATGAAATTTGGTTAGTCTTTAAAATGTCACCAGACTTAGTGCTGCTGTTGCAATCAATATACAAACTTTTCCTAATAGGTAGTTTTTAATATACTGTCGGTCTTTTCCTTTGTTTATTGCTGTTCCCCTATTTCCCATGCTAGCCTAACAATAATCTTCTCCCTGTTGTTCTGTTTCTCAGTGTCCTTTAGTCTCTGTCCTCAGAAATAAGCCAGGGAGATTTATTTAATTAAATGAGCTTAAGATCAGAGTGCCAGTGAGGTCAACCTTTTCTGCTGCCTTTTTTTTTTTTAATTGCTAAGGACTCCAAGACTGAAATCGTATATATGCACACCAGAACCGCCATACAAAAGGAGGCACCAATATTATTTCTCATCACTGGGGAAGGAAATGTCATTGACCTGCCCCTTCTGTTGAATAGGAACAGTGGAAGGACCAGAAGATAATACAAAAAGAGTTGTAATGCAAAAGTTAAGTCCTATTGATCAATAGCAGTCACTCATCAGCAAGCAGCCCCTCTGTTGCTATGGTGATGGCAATAGGACTACTCCAAGGATCTCTGGTCTTTTTACCTTATTGCTTCTTCATAGTTTATTAATATAGAGCTTGAAGGTTTATATTCACCTAATTTTGCATAAGCAGCATTCAGGATTGTTAACAACAGCTTTGTCTCCCTGGTGAGGTATGTTTGGGCCTGGAAAACAAAACATAATGTAGGTATGGGTGTTTATAACAGTCAAAAATGGATGAACAAAGAGACTGTACGAAGATCCAGAACTCCTGCTTAGACTTTCTACATCAGGGTTCCATTCTAACGCCTGAAAAATATTCATGAATATTGTGTATGTGGGCTCAAGTGAGAACTGAGCTGGGTGTTCCTGCCTGGCTCATTGGAGCCTTCTGAACGCAGCTTGGGGACTTGGGAACAATGGGCTGCAGGATCCAAATCCCTGCTGCCCTGCTCCAATCACGGGCTCCCTGCTGGTTTGAATGGTCTAATACCGTGCTTGCGCGGGGACCCTGATGTTTGTATATGCAGTTGGCCCTGTTGGCCCCTTTGCAGTCTTGGAGTGCAGGCTACCTTATGCTGTACTTAATAAAGAGCTAACGATCACAACCACTTCGCCTCTCTCGTGCATCGAACCCACTATATTATAATGAAGGAGACAGATATGTGCAGAGGCCCTTTCCTTCATGAACGAGAAGCTATAGTCACTCCTACAGATCTGTGTCCACTTTCAAGTCTATGTTTTTCTATTTCTACTGGCACCCAAGGCGGCTTACAATAATCTTATGTTTTTGAAGAAAAGAAGAGCCCAAATTGCTCTTTTTAATCTTTGTGACACTGCTGGAGGACTTGGGCAGGATGGCTGTGGTGGAACAGAGCTTGACAGACTCCTCAGATGATCCTGCTAGCACTACAGATAATTTCTCTATAGCCCAGTGAACTAGGCAGGGCAGGACAACCCACAGATCTTGTTTCACACTCTAGTCTCTATCACTCTTCGGCATAATTGTAATGTATTGAGCCTAGAGACGTTAATCTGCGAACATGCTTTATTATGGAGCACATTACAAAACACAGCATGGCGGGGCCAGGTCCCCTCTTATATACTATCACCTGGAACAACTCACTTCCTTGGCAGGTCCAATCCTGCCCAGCTAACATTCCCGCCACAGATCTTAATTGGCAATCACCCACAGTCCCTTACAGTCAGGTAACTCACGGTTTCTAGTGGCTCACCTCAGCGCGTGTAGCCGCGCTGTATTGGAATTTCAGGGACTGAAATGCAAGACACAACAATAATGCTTGTTATGTATTATGTCTGTTATTGTGTGTAGGCCTGAGCTTGAAGCATGCTTCCATTACTCTCCAGGATCCTGATGCCTTAGGGTTGCCAAGTCCAATTAAAGAAAAATCTTGGGACTTTGGGGGTGGAGCCAGGAACAAGGATGTGACAAGCATAATTGAACTCCAAGGGAGTTCTGGCCATCACATTTAAAGGGACAGCACGCCTTTTTAAATGCCTTTCTTCCATAGGAAATTATTAAGGATAGGGGCACCATCTTTTGGGGCTCATAGAATTGGACCCTCTGGTCCAATATTTTTGAAACTTGGGGGGTATTTTGGGGAGAGGCACTAGCTGCTATACTAAAAATCTGGTGCCGCTACCTCAAAAAATAGCCCCCCTCAGAGCCCCCAATACCCATGGATCAATTCCCTATTATTCTCTATGGGAATCGTTCTCCATAGGGAATAATAGAGTGCCTAGTAGACATTTCCCTCCCCCCCCACGCTTTCTAAAGGGGGGGGGCCTCCATACCAGAGAGAGGGAGGGGGCAGGGAGGGGGGATTCCCTGGTAACTAACTCTGAATTAAACCTGGGCACATCAAAGCAGAAAAGTAGAGGCAGCTCTTTCGTGCCTCTTTTGTTTTCACTAACAGATGCAGGAATTTGCTCTTTGAAGATAAGGCCTCCAGGGACAGTTTCCCAAGCTAGTCCTGGACCCGGGACGAATAACAGAGAACCCACTGAACCTTTTGAAGGAGCAGGAGTGAAGACTCCCCTCTGGCACATCATTGGGGCATGAAGAGTCGGGGGACGCGGGTCCCCACTACACATATAGCAGCTGTTTATCATCCATCGGAAGTGGGAGCTGCGAACCTCCACCATCCTGATGGACGAGGCCCCAGCGCGCTATGAGACCCTCCTGACGAGACCCGTAAAAGGGGGGAAAAGCGGGAACCCCGGAGAAAGGGAGGACGAGGGCCCGATTTGAGACAATGACAATCGGGAGGAACCGAGGCCAGATGACGACCGCCACGGTGGGTCCGACTCGGAGGAAGAGAATGGGAACCCCCCAAAAGAGCCGGACGTCCTAAAGGCAGGTCCCCGAACTTGACAGCGTAGCTGGGTTCCTGCAAGCTCTACTAACCCAGTACGAAGACCCCCTCCAAGAGACCTGGGCCATCACGGGTCGAAGTCGGTGTGAGAGTACACAGCGGACTTCAGGGCCCAATGTGCCAAAATCCATGGGTAGAGTGAGATGATGAAGATCGAAGCGTACCAACGGGGGCTGAACGCCAGTCTCCTGGATTGAGCCCTCCAGCAGGCCTGCCCTACAACACTCGTGAGATGGGTGCAACTAGCCGGGGAAGTGAAGACTAACATGAAACGAGTGGCCCTCCAACGCCAGATGCAGCAAGGGGGGAAGGGGGGACGTGAGGCTCAGTCGGGAGGCAAAACAGAAGGGAAGAAGGGATCAACCCCAGGAGGGACTCCCAAACCCACAGCCATCTGTAAGTGCTACCGCTGTGGAGACCCAGGTCAACTGGCTGCCAACTGCCCAGAAAAACCTTGAGCCCCCCACCCCTTAACCCGAAGCCGGCAACAACGGGACCTAAGAAGGCGACAACTAGAACCAAGGAGGAAAATTCTGGGACTACCCAACTGTGTTCCTTATGCTGCAATTTGCATGGAAACTGGACTGTTGCTGCTGGAAACTCGCGCCTGGCTTTTGACCTTTAAGTTTTGGGTGCGTCTTTTATTTAATTCTGATCAGAATTCTTTCACCTTTTTGATGCTGATGGACCATCATGCATCCAAATGGTTGACCCTGATCCAAAAGAAAATCACATCCATAGGAATTTCCTTGGATGCATTTTATCTATCCTCTGCTTCTGCGGTATTTCAATCCATCAAACGTAGACTACTAGATATCCAGTTGCAACGTCTAACTGAGGCAGCTCGGAAAACTTGCTCCCCAAGCTATCTGGGTTTATCCCATATTCCTGGGCTTTTAGCTCCCTATTTCCTCTTTTTAACTGATCCTCACCAAAGAAGAGCATTCATGCTGGCTAGATTTAATGCATTACCATCAGCCATCCTTTTCGGAAGATACCACAGAATCCCCCGCAATCTTAGACGATGCCCTTGTAGTCAAGGGATCATCGAAATGGTCCCTCATGTTCTTTTGGACTGCCCTTTTTATAGCAGTCCACGTGCAAGATACCTAGATGCACTGCTTTCTGACCATCAAGGTCTTTCTGACAATGCCAAGGTTCGTTTTTTACTCCACGGGAAACACAACTTTGTCACTACTCACGTTGCTGGCTTTTTACAGGTTGCGATCCAAATCAGAGAGGCTTTTACTCATGCATAGCCTACTGCTTTTTTATGTCATTTAACTTTTGCTGGTTCTTTAAGGTTTTATTATATTCTATAGTGTCACTGATGGTTTTAAAGTATACTGTATTCTTGTATTAATGCCAATAAAGGTCTATGGTATGGTATGGAGTCAAGTCAGGGAAGCACCGCCACGTCGATGGTGGTAGACGAGGATACTATAATTCTGGACGACCTGAGTAAGGAGTCGTGGGGAGCCGAGCCGGTGGGAAACGAGAGCAACCTGCACTGAGAGGTGTCAAGAAGCAGGTCGTGGATCTAACGGCACCGTTACGGGTGAGAATAACTGGATTCTTATTTTTTGTCCCATTGACATTGCTAAACCAGAAGCTCAAACACTTCATCCACACTCGAGCCCTAATTGACTCGGGGTGCACACGAGAAATCATCACCCCAAAACTGGTGGATGCCTTTGGACTAACCCGAAAACCCTTACCCCACCCGATCCAGTTTGAACAGATGGACGGGTCCGTAATGAGAGGGGAGCCCTGTATAGAAGAGGCTCAGGGGGTACCGGTGGGGATAGAAGACCATCGGGACACTGAGGTTTTTGTGATTGCCCCCTCCCCCTCCTTTGATGCTGCATTGGGGACTTGCTCCAGCCTGGATGGCCTCCTCTGTTGCTCCCTGCTGCTGCTCCGGGCCCCCACCGAGCCCACTGCCAGCAAGGCCAGTACAGGGAGGTGCATGGGGCAGGTGATCTGCTCCCAGCTCCCAACTGGGCTGAGCACTGCCGGAGCGTGGCGGTGGAGCAAGCTCTGGGGGTGGATGTCGGGATGGCAAGAGAGGCTGGGATGGTGTGGCCCGGACAAGAGGGAATTCATTTTCCAGTTTTAACTTACAATCAAGTGTGAAAAGACTGACCATCTGGAAGATAAGGATTTGGCAAATGGTTTGAAGTAGCATTAAAAAGCCCTAAACACGTCAAAAACCTAGGTTATTGATCTTAAAGAGAAGATAATAACTATTTTGCCAAAGAAGCAGGTCTACTATAAGAACCCTAGTCTTAAAGGGATAAAGCTGAATACATTCTCAAGACTGTTTGACTAACAAGTGTGACATTCAGAAGGAAATTTAGAACAAGTGGCGCAGAGTGGTAAAGCTGCAGTACTGCAGTCTGAACTCTCTGCTCATGACCTGAGTTCAATCCTGGTGGAAGCTGGGTTTTCAGGTAGCTGGTTCAAGGTTGATTCAGCCTTCCATCCTTCTGAGGTCAGTAAAATGAGTACCCAGCTTGCTGGGGGGAAGTGTAGATGACTGGGGAAGGCAATGGCAAACCACCCTGTAAAAAGTCTGCTGTGAAAACATTGTGAAAGCAACGTCATCCCAGAGTCGGAAACAACTGGTGCTCGCACAGGGGACTACCTTTACCTTTAATCTCTAAGAAAAAGAATTGTAACATCTGTAAAACCTTCAGTGAAAGCCAAACAGCCATATATCTAAAAACACCTCTTGTGTATTCAGCAACATAAGACGCAGTTCTGTGATTATATTTAATTGTCTGTCTACCAATTCTAAATCCCAAACAATAAGTGAAAGTTGTTCAAATAAACAAAAAACTGCTTAATTCTTTACATACCTAACGTGCCATTTCTGAAGGAAAAAATTTGAAAACTGATGCAACAACAGGGTGATCATTTTATAGGGGTGATTAATAAAGTGGTTGCCTTGTCACAAGGCCACAATTACTTTCTAGTTGGTTTTTATACGTCCAACTATGACTGACTTACTTGCAGCCATATTTAGAGGCAGCCTAGAGGCCATACAAAGATAAACTCAGTGTCTCTATTTATAATGCAGAACCGTCAATGGATTGGCATTGTCTGTTTACTAGGCTTGCATGAGTTAATGGCACAGGATGGAGAGTCTGGAGGAAAGGATTAGTCCAAAGGGGGGGGGGGGAAACAAACCCCGAAATCAAAAGCAATGTTAATACTTTTCACTAAGAGCAACCCAAAGGAGAAGAGTTTGCAGTCTGATATCCTTCCTTTCTTCTTGCCCTCTTTCATTTCTGGGCATTCTACTGATAAAGTTTCTGCTCTAAGCCCTGTCGAGTGAATGCACTCTATGGACACATGCTTTTTCTTTGTGTGTATGCTGAGTTTTTCATTAAAGTGAACATGTGTGAGTTCACTTTTATCAAGGTATTGGTCCCGGAGTTTTATTTTAAGTGAACATGCTGCAGCTTTTTCTGAGGAACTGATTACTGGCATACTCGCTAGACATAGATGGATTCTCTGCCACCTGTTAACAGGGCTCTGACTTTTCCTTTTACAACTCTTGAGTGATTCTTACATCACATTCAGTTAAACTGTTGCTGACCATGGGACTCATACCTCACCTTTACCCCCACACTGGCTCCCCAGTTTTATTTTTAACCGGAGGGCAAAATCGGGGATCAGGCCAGGTGGGTAAAAACGGGGTTTAAAGTCCTCGTTCCTTATTTCCCATGGGCCTTCCAGCCTCTCTAGGCTTCCCAATCCCCAGGTCCCAGAGGGGGATCCCCCGGTTTTACAGGCTTCCCCCCTCCCCCAGCCAGCTGGCCGGTGGGGGAGGCCCCGCCCACAGAGCCATCATGCACCTCTATGAACGATTCCCATACGGAATGATGGGGAATTGATCCGCGGGTATCGGGGGCTCTGGGGGGGCCTGTTTTTTGAGGTAGAGGCACCAAATTTTCAGTATAGCATCTAGTGCCTCTCCCCAAAATACCTCCCAAGTTTCAAAAAGATTGGACCAGGGGGTCCAATTCTATGAGCCCCAAAAGAAGGTGCCCCTATCCTTCATTATTTCCTATGGAAGGAAGGGGTTTAAAAATGTGTGCAGTCCCTTTAAATGTGATGGCCAGAACTCCCTTGAAGTTCAATTATGCTTGCCACACCCTTGCTTTCGGCTCCACCCCCAAAGTCCCCAGATATTTCTTGAATTGGACTTGGCAACCCTAAGCCTCTCCCATTGTTTCCAGTGGGCAGCGCTGTCATCCCTGTTCGCACCCCCGCAAAGGAGCCAGCAGTCATGCAAAGCAAGCTCAACCGGCCGCTGGCTCGAAGGGCACAGCGCCGTCTTCCTTGCCCGCCTGCCCAGCCGCCGGGAGCCAACAGGTGCCGCGTTTGCTTCTCCCCCAAGGGGGCAGGGCCGCCCCCCCCGCCCTTCCCAGGGGGCCTGCCGGAGCGTGAGTGCGCAGCCGCGCGTGTGGCCCGGGCTGGGTGGCGTTGCGCCGCGCTGAAGGGCGCGTGGCTGGCGCTCGGCTGCTTTGGCGGCGGCGATGGCGGGAGCTGCGGCTGCCGGGGCGGCGCTGGGGCCGGCGGGAGAGGCGGCCAGGCTGTCGGCGAGCCACTACGTGCGCAACTCGCGGGCCATCGGCGTGCTGTGGGCCGTCTTCACCATCTGCTTCGCCATCGTCAACGTGGTGTGCTTCTTGCAGCCCTACTGGGTGGGCGACGGCGCGGACACGCCGCAGGCGGGCTACTTCGGCCTCTTCCAGTTCTGCACCGAGCGGGGCGTCTCCGGCGAGGTGGCGTGCGCCGGCGGCTTCGCGGACTTCGCGGCCATCCCGTCGGGAGCCTTCCAAGCCGCCGCCGCCCTCGTCGGCCTCTCCGTGGTGCTCGTCCTCGCCTGCATCGGCTGCTTCGGCCTCTTCTGCTTCTGCAACGCCGCCGCCGTCTACAAGACGTGCGCCTGGCTGCAGCTCGCCTCCGGTGAGTCCCGGGCTCCGGCGGGGGGGGGGGGGAGAAGCGACTCGGCTGCGGCTGCACAGGCCGGCGGGGGGCGGGCACCCGTGCAGGGAGGGCGGGGAGGTGCTGCCCCGGCCGTGCTCTGCAAGGCGCGCAAACGTCGAGCAAGCGGCTTCCTTCTTTCGTTGGCTGGGAACAAATCTTGCCGAAGCAGGGGCCGCCAATAGAGAGCGATTGGAAAGCTGCGGGGGGGTTTCAAGGGTGGCCTCGACGGGTGCGCGGGCCGCTCAAGTGGTTCTCGAGGCAGAAGACGCTGCGACGGGACCTCGGCGGCGCGGACCCCTCTTAGACGCGGCCCGAATTCACGCGCGCTGCTTAGAGCGCTTCTCAACCCGCTGGCCTCGTGGCCGAGGAGCGCGTGGGAAAAATTAAACACGTGCAGGTTTAAATGTGCATTTCAGACGCCGTTTGATTTTTTGCTTGTAGCAGCCGATGGCTGCTTCTTTCTCTCTCTTAATAATGAAACTTGGTGGGATTGAAGTGAAATCTAACTAAAGCGATGGGCAATAGATGCAGGGCGCTCGGAGTCTTTAAATGGTGGGATTCACTGCCGGTGACTGTAGCGGTGGCCGATGCCTGTGAGATGGTTTTGAAAAGGGAATTAGACTGATTTGTCCAGGGGAGCTCCATCAGTGGTTACTAGCCTTGGCAACAAAAGGGGGCCTTTGTAGAAGAAGATATTGGATTTATATCCCACCCTCCACTCCGAAGAGTCTCAGAGCGGCTCACAATCTCCTTTCCCTTCCTCCCTCACAACAAACACCCTGTGAGGTGGGTGGGGCTGGAGAGGGCTCTCACAGCAGCTGCCCTTTCAAGGACAGAGGCTCAGAGCGGCTCGCAATCTCCATTCCCTTCCTCCCCCACAACAGACACCCTGTGAGGTGGGTGGGGCTGAGAGGGCACTCACAGCAGCTGCCCTTTCAAGGACAACCTCTGCCAGAGCTCTGGCTGACCCAAGGCCATGTCGGCAGGTGCAAGTGGAGGAGTGGGGAATCAAACCCGGTTCTCCCAGATAAGAGTCCGCACACTTAACCACTACACCAAACCGGCTCTCCACTTGTATTCTTGTATTCAGAAGCAGCAAGACTCTGACTGCCAGTGCTGGGAGAAGGTCTTGCTTCAGTGCCCTGTTTGATAGCCCTCCAATGCACAGCTATTGGAGTGAAACAGCATGCTGGACTCGATGGACCGCTGCTCTGATCTGGCATGGCATCTCTTATGTTCACTCAGGAAAGTGGTTTGTATTTCAGCTTCCCTGTATTTTGCAAACCATGTGTGATTTCAGTATTGGAGAGATTGGGTTATTTGCCTTCTTGTCTCCTGGCAAAATAGGATCACTACTAGGCACTGTCCCAAAGAACAGACATGTCGCTTCACAGACTTTGTGATAACCAGGACAGCAGTGCAGCTCACAGTGAATATTCCTCCCCTGGCACAGGCCAGTGCTTGAGGAAAGGTCAAAGGCAACTCATGATGAAAACCTTGGGGAATATTTTAAAAAATTCCCTCAAGACAGGAAATGTGCTGTATTTTGGAGGAGCCTTTTGGTATGGATTTCAATGGCAGTTACTGTATAAAGGGCTTTTTTTTTTTTTGAGGAGTTGAAAGGTTGTTCAGCTCATTGGGTACCAATGGAAGGTTTCACTATGAAAGAGTATGTTTGAATGGTGGAGTGTAAATATTACAAATGTGGTGGTACTAGAAGATCAGTATCTTTGGTGGTTTCCTCCAACAGTTTTCATATAGAATATCCATAAGAGGCATTCAGAGTGCCGTCCTAAGGTCTGCTCAGAATCCTACTCTGTTCTGTTCAGTGGGCCTTACGCCAATGGTGCGTTCACACTACACTAAATAATGCATTTCACATCTGGATTTTTACTGTGTAAAAATAGCAAAAATCTGGGGGGGGGGAGGCATTGTTTAGTGTAATGTGAACACACAATGAAAATGTCCGTAGGATTGTACTTAGTGATGGGAGACGCATGGTATGGAACTTGAGTGGATACAACACCTCCAGTGTTTCTTCTATTTCTCAGTCAAAACTTTACCATTTCAACATCTAAAAAGACAAGGCAAAATCCTGAAAACAAAAAATGCTTTGCATTAACAAGTAGTTAATTACAGTGCTGGATTAAATTCTATGGAGGCTGCTAGGCAGTCAAAATTTCAGTGGCCCCCTTGCAAATAATCCCAGCAACTCTGGGATTATTTGCAAGGGGGGCCCTGAAATTATTTGCGAGGGGGACCTCCACTGCAGCCTGCAGGCACCTTCTCAAAAGCCCCTTTGACAAAGCTGCGAGAAAGAGGCAGAGAGAGGCAAACTTGGTGACGACACCAGCAGCAGCCGCACCAGGCAAGTTGGGCAAAGACTGGCTCAGTTGCTGGCTGCACATGCAGGCTGGGAGGGCTGCAGGCAGGGGGGGAAACAGGGGGCGGCTGACCTGGGGCCCCTAAAGGCGTGGGGGCCCATAGGCCAGTGCCTACTTGGCCTAATTGTTGATCTGGCCCTGGTTATAGGGCCGGTGCATGGGAGCAGGCTAGGAGGCTGCCTAGGGTGCTGCATGGCCTACGGGGCGCCCCTCCTCACATGCCAGCAAGCTGCTCGGCTTCCCCGCACCATGGGGAGGCAGAGCAGCCCTGCTTCGCCTTCCTGTGGCACGGGGAGGCGGAGCAGGGTCAAGCGTTTGCTTGCCAGTTTCCCCCGAGAGGAGCCTGGCATGCAAACGGAGCCAGTTCTGGACTTGCTTTGCCTCCCCTTGCTGTGGGGAGGCAGAACAGGGTCTGGCATTTGCATGCAGGGCTCCCCAGAGGAGCCTGGTGTGCAAACGTGGCCAAATCCAGCCCTGTTTCACCTTCCCACGCTGTGGGGAGGTGGAGCAGGGTCAGGTGTTTGCCCGCCGGGTTTCCCGAGAGGAGCTCGGCGTGCAAACGGGGCCAGATCCAGCCCCACTTCACCTTCCCGTACTGCAAGGTTGGGCGTTTGCTCGCCGGGTTCCCCAAGAGGAGCCCGGCGTGCAAACGGGGCCAAATCCGGCCCCGCTTCCAAGGAAGCCTCCAAAGAGTGTAGTGGAGAGGGAAAGTGGCCTCATGATGATGTCACCTAGTGATGTCATTGTGGTGTGCGCGCAAAAAAAAAGACAGGGAGCTGGGAGGGTGGGGGGGCGCAGCACTGGGGTCTGTTTCTAGTGACAGAACCCTCAGCACTGGCCCTGCCTGGTTAGTTATAAATACCTTCCAGAAATGAAGAGGAAATGTTTTTGAGTTTGATCCTAGTTAGCAGGGATGTCATTAATATGAATCGGATTATAACCAGATGGGAAATGGACTCTTAACAACCCTTGATCACTTGGCTAATATTCTGGATGGCTTAATTTTGGCCTTGAAAAATATTTCAGAGGACTAATGTAAAATATAAGCTTTGTTATAATACTTCAAAACTTGTGAAGTGCCAGTTAATTGAAGCTTAACGGGGAAGTGAAAAATAACAAAGCTTTCAGTTTGCTGGGTGAGATGTGTTAAAGTTTTAAAATGTAGGCTTATTTCTGGCAGTAAATAAAGGAAGGAGAACTGAAATCCAAGGCAGTGAAAGCAATATTTATTTATTTATTTATCTGAGATTTATATCCCGCCCTTCCCACTAGGTGGCTCAGGGCGGCTTACAACATGTAAAACTAACATAAAATATAAAATTAAGCATTAAAATTAACATTACATACATTATATACAAGTTTTATTTAATAGAAAGCATGGTTAATTTTCGAAAGACATCTACATGAGATATAAATATAGATCCTGCTGGGTCTTATGTACAAATGAAATCTTGAGCACGTAGATTTATGTTGTAGGAATAACATGACCATGATCTAGGGATAGCACTTCAAATGTTTGCATTGTTAGGTTACCTATTGGAATCTCTTTCTTCAACTGATATTTTAGCTGTGTAGTAGTGATTTCTGCAGAGTTTTATGTTCCACAGGCTTTGTAAATTATTTACAAAAGATTTCTGATTCGAAATTATGTTATTGCTAAAGGTAATACTGCTTTAATTGGTTATACCTAGCTTAGTACAACTTGCTCCCCCCCCCCCCCCCGGCCTTTCTCATTCTAGGAAAAGCATTTTGGAAGGCAGCGTTTTCACGTTAGGTTCAACCCAACTATTGTTTGAAGATATTCCATTTGGAACTGACCTTAATTGTAGAACTGGCCATTACTGTAAAGAATTTTGTGGAATACTTTTGTGTTTGTCAAATGTGTAAAAGTATGAGGTCTGATTTTTCTCTGTTCAGCTCTTGAAAATAGCAGAGGTGAAGTAATTAGTGCTGCTTTGAATTGCCCCCAAAGAACTCTGATTTGGATCAAAGGCAGAGTTTTTCAATGGAATTCTTCAGTCTGTGCTGGAGTTAAGTGGGCTTAAATATTTCAGATATTCATATGTAATGGGTTGTGCTGTAGCATGGGGTTTGTACTGTCAACATTTGTTGTTCATTGCACAGAAGCAATCCATGTGAATGATGAGCAAACATCTGTATTTCTTGTGCATTGTAGTTTGCCTGCATAGAAGTATGGCTGAAATATGTAATGCACATTTATGTAGCGAATGAAAGCTTCATCCTTGATGTCTCATACTGAAAGAACGGCATAATTTAAGTATAGGTGGCAGAATTTTAAGGACAGCATTGCAGAAATGCTGGATTCAGCCCAAATGCTGCTGGCAAGATATACGAGAAATAGTACTAATTGAATCTCCTTTGTGCCTTAGCTGTTTTTTACATTTTATAAATGGATATGTGTTCATCACCTGCACATGGGCACCCACTATGGTAAACATCATTTAAAAGGACATGGAAAGAAGATGCTTATTTGCATGCTGCAAATGTTGCTTTCCTTTTGACAGTCGTAATCCCCCAAGCTGCTTCTGAGTTTATCCCTCTTCATGCTTTGCTCATGAAGTCATCAGTCTTTTATAGTCTTGGACTCAGATTGCCCTTTAACTGTGCTGAACAAACTGATTAGTTTTAATTATAACAAAATGTACCTTTCTTAGAGTTAAATAACTTTAGAATCTGAATATGCTTAATTGTTCTTGTAAATGGTTACTGGTAAAGATAATAGAATACTGCATTTGGTGAAGCAGAAATTTGAACTGCCTCAAGCAAAAAGAGATCCAAGTCCTTTGCAGAGGATCACAGAAGTTATTCATTCACCTGGTAGTTCATTTCTGTCTTGTTTGAATTTACTTGGAATCTGCAGTCAAACATGGATTCCTCCTTGACCAGTACTCTTGTCTTCCTGTAGTCCCCTTGAGTGCTCTGTCTTCCATTTACCACTAACTAACCTGTAACTCCTGGGTTTTGAGTGAAGGAGCTCGTTGAATAAATGTCAATGCCAGAACTGTGGTCAGGCATCAAAACTGGGATAAAATCATTTTGCAACCTGACTTTTGGCTGAAGACCCTACAAGCAGGGCCAGACTGCCACTAGGCCAATTAGGCATTTGCCTAGGATGTGGGCCTGTGGGGGGCGCTAAATTGGCGGTGGGGAGGCAGAGGGCACATGGGGAGAAGCCCAAAGAGATCAGAGTGTCTGTTTCCTTGCAAAAGCCTAGGGGGTTGAAAACACTCGTTTGTACCTTGACTCTGCTCATCTCTGGCTTTGGGGTGGGGAGAAGCCCTGCCACAACAGCCACCATCTGCCTTTCTACCTCAAAAGGCTTCGAAGACCCTTGGCAACTGCTTGCAGTTTTGGAAGGTGTATGTGTGCCTTTAAATCTCACTGATTAGACCTGTATGAGCCGGGTGAGCAGGCAGAGCTACGTGGCTCTGTGAAGCATGTATGACGGAGGTGGCCAATGGTAGCTCTCCAGATGTTTTTTGATCTTTCAGCCAGTTACAGATCCACCTAATGGTAACAGGATCCAAACCACATTTTACCAACTTGTCAACAAGAATACTATGTGGAATCTTATCAGAAGCCTTATTGAAATCAAGATAAAGTATATCTACAGCAAAGGTGTCAAATGTACAGCCCACAGGCCAGAAATGGCCCAGTGTCTAGCCTGGCCCCCTGAGCAAGTGGGGAGGGAGGGGGAGGAGTGGAGAGAGGTGGAGGGTATAATTATTTCAGCTATCAAATGGAGCTTTCACTTTTTGGCTCTCTTCTCTCCTCCCCTCTTGAAGTGGATGGGGCCAAAAGCCACTCCCTTCCCACACAAATCCCACCCCCTTGTTACTTTGAGCTGCAGGAAGGATGAACAGCAGGAATGAGAATGACAAGCCTAAAAAAGTGAACGTTTGTGTTGGACTCAGTTTCCTCTATCTGCTCTCATGCTCAGTCGGTTGCCTTTCCATTCCTGCAGGTTTGGTGGCACTTCGTGTTGCTGGAGCTCAGGGTCAGCATGGCCAGGGGAGAGGAAGCTTGGTGGGCAGCTACCCCTCCCACCCTGAGCCAGTCCCTGGGAGGTGGAAGGGGGAATAAGGAGGCAGCGATGCTGGTGGGGGCAGAGAAGCCATGGCCGTTGCAAGCAGGCTTTTGTCTGCAGAACAAACATGCTATTACTAAGCTCCAGGACTAGAAAGAAAGGTGCCTGGAGGAGCAAAAGATGGCTCTCTCCATACGACTTTGCACCCCAGGTATTTAATCTTTTTGGTAGGGACAGAGATGCCAGCTTGTAGAGAGATCATACGCTCCAGGACTGTCTGCTTGCTACATCTGCAGACACTTGCCTCTTTAACACGTTTGTGGGGGGCAGGGGGGGGAGAACAACACTGCTATTCTGGTGCTGGCTGAAAATGCTCCTCTTTCCATCTTGTCTGAAACAGTTGTAAAGGTTGCACATGCTGGAGAGGATGGCATCCCGCGCCCCCCCCCCCATGTGTCTGTGTGTGTGTGAACGAGCACTGCACCCTCCGCTAAAGAAGTGGCTTTCATTTGCAGACAACTCCTTCCCTTTGCCTCTTTCCTTGCTAACCGGGCATATATTCCATCCCCCTTTCCCTCCTTCCTCCATCATCATCTCCCCCATGGCTGCAGCAATAGAAATTAATCATGCTTGCAAAGTAGTCAGGTTGTAGAACCCACACTTCCTCTGTATTAATGAAAGTGCCAGCTTGCCACAGTTACATTGGCAACCCAGGGCTGCTGAAGCTATTTCTCTCCCCCCCCTTGCAAAACTCTCACTTGTATTTACACCCACTTGATTGATTACCCACCTCTCCATGCCTGCCCACCCCAACCGCTTCCTCTTTTTTGGCTGATCCCCTTGGTTTGTATGGGGGAAGCTCCTATATGAAAAGTTAACTTGTCACCAAGATTCTCTGCTTTAGCCCCAGTTATCAGTGATATGATTGATGTCAAGAACTTGCCCCTTTATGAAGATGGGAAATTTTTGGTTACAGTTCTTATGGAGAGTTGATAATTAATAATCAAGTGATCCCATAAAAGGAATTAAAAATAGCCACAAATCCTGGCAATTCAGAATTTGAGTACCTTCAAATTAGAACGTACCTCTACATAAATTAGAACCTCTACAGAAAAAGTGATACAGAAAACTGTCCTTTGATCAACAACAGAATTTGAGGATTTACTAGTGTCTGATAATAAAGGATTTGCATCAAAATAATACTTCTGCTTATTGAAAATATTCCTTAAGCCTGATTTTAATTTCCATTGTAGATGGCAGAAAAATATAGGTAAAATTATGCATGATGCTTGGAAATTTGGTTTTACTCAACGGCCTTTCCTTCAGAGAAAATTTGTTTAAAATGATTCATAAATGACATCTGTCCCCCATGAAGCTGGCAAAGATTTATACATTCAAGACTGATGAATGTTGGTTCTGTAAAGAAGATAAAGCTGACTTTTTCATATGTGATGGCCAATGTTCCCTCTAAGCTGCGGAGTCTTGTGAGCAAAAATTTTACTTTATCAACTACTGACATTAAAGTTGGGAGTTCTGCATAAGTTATTGTGCTCTGGGGTCATCCTTCCTGAGCTAAGGGGAGCTCAAATCTGTGAGCTAGCTCATGTTAACTCAGATAAGTAGACTTATCTGTAATCTTTTGGCCCTTTCTTAAAATAGACTGTTTGCTGTGTTTTGAGGGTAGGTAATTGATGCACTGTACTGTAATGTCCTGTATGCTAGATTTATGCAGTTATTTTATATATATATTTTACGTTATATATGTTGTAATTTTTAGCACTGCTAATTAAATTTTATTTAAAGGAAATGCCCCCTCCCTGCAAGTTTCTTGTGTGCCTCTGTGTGTGTGTGTGTGTGTGTGTGTGTGTATATATATATATATATATATATATATATATATATATATATATATATAAAATGTATATAAAATATGGAGAGACAGAGACAGACAGACTACATTATAAGATAGTAACTTAATTGCCCCGACTGTATACACAATCTGGTCGGATCTCAGAAGTTAAGCAGGATCATCCGTGGTTACTGCTTGGACGAGAGAGCATTAAGGAAGTCTAGGCTTGCTACATACAGACAAGCAGTGGCAAACAGCATCATTGCCTTTAAAATTCTCTGGGGTCACTGCAAGTTGGCTGGGGTTACCCCAAGTTGATGGAACTTCCCACCATCAGTAACTTAATCAGATGTGGTCCAAAATAAAATTGTCTTCAGCTGTCTCTTAAAGATTGATAGTGAAGGGGCCATGCACTCCCTGAGCTGCCACCCAAAAGGCACTCTCTCTTGTGCCTACTAAACAAGCTTCTTTGACTAATAGGACAGGGCCTCTCTCTGTGACCTTTATTTCATTAGCCATCATATCGCATTAGCTATTATTTTTAAAAACTCAGCAATCCAAATCTGCCCTTGAATTGGCTGTTAAGATTCAAGAAGAGGCAGGATAGCCTCTAAATATAATACCAGTGAAACCTATGGCAATTGTAAGGTTGTGCTGGGAGGCTGGGATGGCCATAGGTTTGGGTGGGAGGCCTTCAGCTTCTCTTCCTTTTCCCTGACTTCCTACTCCAAATGTTGCCAACTATGGGCTGAGAAATTCCTGGAGATTTGGGGGTGGAGCCTGGAAAGGGCAGAGTTTGGAGAGGAGAGGGAGCTCAGCAGCAATGAGATCCATAGATCCTGCCCTCTGGAACTGCTATAGTCTCCAGAGGAATGGATTTCTGTAGTCTGGAGATCACTTATGATTCCAAGAAATCACCATGCCCCACCTGGAAGTTGGCAACCGTTCTCCAAAGAGAACTTCCTGTGGCTCTCTCTCCAATGCTGACAGTGGTCCATGATATAGAATTGGTCTTGCTCCCAAGTTTTCATTTCAAGTTTCATAGGTTTTACAGCAGGCATGGGGAACCTTTTTTTCTGCCAAGGGCCATTTGGATATTTATAACATCATTCGTGGACCATACAAAATTATCAACTTAAAAAGCAGCGCTCCACCAAGGGAGAATGCTTCAGGCTGGCAAAATTAATGCAAATAATTGTTTTTCTATTTGAAGTCATGTGGGAAGAGCCTAATTTGGCACCCCCCCCCCCGACCCACTGCCCTAGGCAAATGCCTAGGCCCAGGGCTTTTTTTGTAGAAAAAGTCCAGCAGGAACTCATTAGCATATTAGACCACATCCCCCAATATTAGAAATGGAAAGAAACGGAAATAAATAAATGGGGAGAAGAAATGGAAAGAAAGGGAAGAAAGGGAAATAAAGAAATGGGAATAAAGGAAAATAAATAAATCTGGGGAAGAAATGGAAAGCAAGGGAAATATATAAATGGGGGAAGAAAGGGAAATTAAGGGAAACAAAGAAATGGGGGGGGGGGAGAAATAGAAAGAGGGAAGTAAAGAAATGAGGGGGAAACTTACCTGAACTGTGACTGTGACTTTTCCAGGCCCTGCAGTGATCCTGCTGGCCAGCCAGGCCCCAGGGAGGCCACGGCGATCCTGGGGAGGCCACTGCACAGTGTGGCTGGGCCCCACAATCCTCGCCAACCAGCCAGGTCCTGGGGAGGCTGTCACATGGCTCGGCTCAGCTCAGCCCAGCAATCCCTGAGGGCCAGACCAAGTGATCTCAAGGGCCGTCAACAGCCCTTGGGCCGGACGTTCCCCACTCCTGTTTTGCAGAAAGAAAAGTAGTTTTTGTAAAGCAACCTAAACATTGTAAACCATGCAAACAAATAAAAATTTAGTTACCATAACTTCTCTGGGAATTGTTTAAAGGCATAATATGGCAAGCTGCAGAAAAGAGATGCCTGAGCCTTTCTGGAAAAGGCAAATTTTCTTGTTATCTGAAGTAATCAGCAAAATGAATATTAAAAACCCATTTGTAATTACACTGAATTAAATTAAAAAAAGAAAATCCAGCATATTTTTATCCTTGTACAACATTATGTTCAGCCATCTGTGATATGACAAGGAATAGTACACACATATCAATATATTGGATTATTAGAGACAACATATTCTGTATGGTTTTGATTCTGCATTAATGAGAGACTCCATTCTGTTGTGACATCTGTCGTGGCATCCCTGTTGTTAATCTGAGAATAAAATTCATGGTTAGTCCTGTGCTCTGTGTGGTATGTGCTTTTTTTTGGGGGGGGGTGATATTGGCTCTGTTCCATATCTCCCTTCCTTCACTAATTAGGCATGAAAAAACTTTTGACTGGCTTTGAGGCTTCATGTAAGCAAAATGGAGAAAATGGGGTTTGGTAGGTGCATAAAACAATAAGTACTGATTGACAGAAATCAAAGGCCAAGGAAGGAAATTGGAATATCCTTATTCCTCCCACCTAGACCAATTGTATCAAAAGGAAATAGGCAATGTCCTGGTTGGTTGGCTGATGAACTCATGGGTAGTACAGGGATGCCATGGCAGACATCATCGGCATGTAAGGAATCTGCAGAGCATTGCCACACCAAGACTCTGGCGGTAAGCCCTGGTTAGGCTGCCACCCCCAAGGCTGAGGTGCCACTTGCCTAGTCAATGGAGTGGGTTGACTGGGTGCCTACAGCCCAGAAGCAGGCTGCAGTCCCCAAGGCCCCCATGGCCATACCAGCCCAATGTGTAGTCTTGAATTTTACTTACCATCTCCCTCCGAGGAAGTGGCTTGAGACGACACAGCTACCTGCTGTTGCTGCGATGCTGCTCCACTTGAAGCCTCAGTGCTTCCTATTGATGCTCCAGTGCTGGTCCCTTTCGAGTTTGAAGACCTGCCCTGTAAGAGAGATATGTGAGTGAGCACCTCTGCTTGAAAGTGTTTCTTAGTTTTAGCTTGCCCTATACATCTAATCCTGCCCAGTTTATGATGAGACAGGAGCAGTAATACAGGAAGCCTGCTCAAGTGCCCTCAGCCTTTCAAAGATGGTTGGTCAATCATGTCCTTTCTATCATCATCATCAGAAGAGAATGGGGCTGGAGCAGACCTTTGGGCAGAGCCTTGGGTACAGGCTTCTTGGGTGTTTGAGAGCCAGGAGAGCCAGTTTGGTGTAGTGGTTAAGTGTGCGGACTCTTATCTGGGAGAACCGGGTTTGATTCCCCACTCCTCCACTGCTGGAATGGCCTTGGGTCAGCCATAGCACTGGCAGAGGTTGTCCTTGAAAGGGCAGCTGCTGTGAGAGCCCTCTCCAGCCCCACCCACCTCACAGGGTGTCTGTTGTGGGGGAGGAAGGTAGAGGAGATTGTGAGCCGCTCTGAGACTCTTCGGAGTGGAGGGCGGGATATAAATCCAATATCATCTTCTTCTTGGGTGCATAAAACAATTGCACCTGAATGATTGCAGGTGTCTCTTTGATGGGATTTAAGTATTGGGAAATGCTTCTACTCAAGTGCACATCAGGGTTTGGAAGAGGTAAGCCTCCTGTTTTGAAGGAGGAAGGAAACAAAAAAAATCCCAGCTGCACCACATGACAAATCACACTTGAGACTGGGGCAACTTTCAAAGGCACCAGAGATGTGCCATTGGCGGTCTGCTCTCCAGCCTCCCTCAGCACACCTGAAGTGGTGTTTGAATCCCTCACAAAGAACTAGTTTTTTGTTTAGTTCTCACATACTAAGTTCTAAGAAACTAAACAGTACAGTTTATATGTGATTGCACAGAGACTTTCAGCCCTGGCAGCTCAATTTAGAAGTGTCCAATTCTGGTTGGAATGGCAGTATGGGGGAAGAGGAGCTTCTTTCCCTGTGCCATTTTTCTGACCAAAAGTCAGTATTTTTACATGCAATTGACTGGGTCTTGGAAATTTTGGATGCTAACATTTACTGTTGTTTACCGTTAATTGAATATCTTTAATATTCTGTTAGCGCCCACCTGTATGGCATGTTGGAAAGTCATAAGGTAAGGGATAGCAAGCTATAGCTTCTAAATTACAAACTTCTTCTCCTATATACCAAAAGAAAATCCCCATGCTCAGATGTTCACTTTCTATTAAATATGGCCTCTTGAAAGTAAGGAGGACCATCCCTGTGAACTTTCTGCAAGCTCAGAATTTCTTGGTAGATTTTCTTTTAGGGAAGATGGCATGGTGCCATGGTACCCCACCACCAGGCAGCAGGCAGCTCTAACCACTGCCTGGCCGAGAGCCCCTTTTAGGCTAGGCTCCTGTGCTCTAAAGCCCCTTGCAAGCCACAGGAGACCAGCCCATCAGTAGACTGCCCCCCCACAAAGGACACACCCTAGACAGGAGGTTGGGGAAATTCTCCAGCCCTTATCAGGAGACTAACAGGGACCCTGCAAGATAGGCTTGCAGAATAAACACAAGTTATCACTTTAGCAGGTAACCGATAGTCTAGACACTAGATTTAGGCTTTGAGACTTGATAGCAAAAAAATCTACAGCATTTAACTATATAAGAGATATTTTATTGTCTGCATATAAACATAAAACATTGGTTATAGGAAGGAAGAAAATAAGAAACCGAAGCTTCACCAGCATAGCTACACAGCCAGCAGGTTCATAGCATTCAGCCAGGCACAACCGGATCACAGCAGAAGGCCTGAGTAATTCAGACAATCAGCATAACAACACGCAAGTATATGCAGGAAGTCTGAGTGGAGTCAGACTCAAAGATGGTTTTGAGTAGCCAAACTTTATGCTTGATCTCAATCAGTTGCTGGACCTATTGCAACCAATCATGGCCGAGAGCAATGAGGTCACTCTTCGAGCTAATTGCTGAACATGGGGTAATTTAGGATGGTCTTAATTCTCACCCCTCCAGCTTTATGGAATGCTTTTAAATCGGGGAGGCAACACTAGCTGGTGCCGCTCCCAGCTGAACCTGTTTTACCAAGGCCACATACCAAATCTCAGTTCACAAGTTTCCAGGTTTTTGAGTGCTTCAAAACCTGTGTTACAAGAAACTACATCTGAGTAGAAAACAAAAGAAATAAGGAGGTGCACTACTTTCGGGAGTGCCAAATAAGGCATATAATACCCAGAAACGATGTAAAAGTCTCAAAACTGCATTTGAAAAGCTATTTCTAGTAATACTGTTTTATAAAACGTTGATACTGAATGCTTGGGGGGCTGAAATTGACTTTAGACAGTGTCCATCATGGTGTAGTCCTCTGCCTGTACCAGTGCAATTGTGGTAGGACTGCGTGTGTGGCAAGCTAAGCTGTTGCATTTACTTCCAAAAGAAAGAGGCAAACATTTTTTCGTTCATTAGGAGCCACCATTAAGAGATGTCATTAGTGTATTGGGTCATCATCAGAGTTTGAAAGCCACATGCTTGCATGTAAAGAACAGTGGGGGATGATTTTGTTTTTTATGTCTACATGCCAAGACAGTAGCACTAGAAGATGTCTGGTATTGGGTTCTAAAACTGTGATGGGTCTAGAAATAAGGATTTTCATGGTGAAGGAGGAATTTGGAGAGAGCCCACTAATACTAAACAAGGAACTTTTTGAAGCTAAAAACTGGTATGGTTGGTAGTGGGTTCAACGCAATGAAAAGGCGAGGTGGTAGTGATCATAGCTCTTTAGAACATAAGAGAAGCCATGTTGGATCAGGCTAATGGCCCATCCAGTCCAACACTATGTGTCACACAGTGGCAAAAAAATTTATACACACACACACACACACACTGTGGCTAATAGCCACTGATGGACCTCTGTTCCATATTTTTATCTAAACCCCTCTTGAAGGTGGCTATGCTTGTGGCCGCCACCACCTCCTGTGGCAGTGAATTCCACATGTTAATCACCCTTTGGGTGAAGAAGTACTTCCTTTTATCCGTTTTAACCTGTCTGCTCAGCAATTTCATCGAATGCCCACGAGTTCTTGTATTGTGAGAAAGGGAGAAAAGTACTTCTTTCTCTACTTTCTCCATCCCATGCATTATCTTGTAAACCTCTATCATGTCACCCCGCAGTCAACATTTCTCCAAGCTAAATAGTCCCAAGCGTTTCAACCTTTCTTCATAGGGAAAGTGTTCCAGCTCTTTAATCATTCTAGTTGCCCTTTTCTGGACTTTCTCCAATGCTATAATATCCTTTTTGAGGTGCGGCGACCAGAACTGCATAAAGTACTCCAAATGAGACCGCACCATCGATTTATACAGGGGCATTATGATACTGGCTGATTTGTTTTCAATTCCCTTCCTAATAATTCCCAGCATGGCGTTGGCCTTTTTTATTGCAAACGCACACTGTCTTGACATATTCAGTGAGTTATCTGCCACGACCCCAAGATCTCTCTTTTGGTCAGTCTCTGCCAGTTCACACCCCATCAACTTGTATTTGTAGCTGGGATTCTTGGTCCCAATGTGCATTACTTTGCACTGGGCCACATTGAACCCTTTGGCCTCAACAGATCCCTTTGGAGTTCCTCACAATCCTCTCTGGTTCTCACCACCCTGAACAATTTAGTGTCATCCGCAAACTTGGCCACTTCACTGCTCACTCCCAAGTCTAAATCATTTATGAACAAGTTAAAGAGCATGGGACCCAGTACCGAGCCCTGCGGCACCCCACTGCTTACCGTCCTCCACTGCGAAGACTGCCCATTTATACTCACTCTCTGCTTCCTATTACTTATTATCACAGCATAGTATAGGGCTGTACTCGTAAGACTAAAGACTGGGGCAATAGGGCCAACTGTATATACACTCAAGGTTCCTGTGCTAGCATGCTATTGGACCATTCAAACCAGCAGGGGGCCCGTGATTGGAGGACAGCAGGGATTTGGATCCTGCTGTCTTTTCCTGAGTCTCCAAGCTCAGTCCTACAGGCTCAAATGAGCAAGGCAAGAACACAATACATTATACATATATCTGATCGTATATACAACAGTTGGGGTGATTATTAATAGGTCACGGTTGCAGAATTACAGTACAGTACACTAAAAATTTATTGCGTAAAGCCACTGGCCATTGCAGTTACAGCAATTTACAAATTAAAAGCAGTCAAGGACTCTAAGATTAACATGTTAGATTATTCAAAAGCTTAGTTACATACAGCAACCCCATGATTCCATAATCAGGCTCTAATAGTCCAGTTAACAACATCATTTTACTGTCTACTGGATACTGCCTTTGCCCTGATTTTACTAGCAGCCAGAGCAAAAAGTTGCAGAATTAGGAGACCTGTTCACTGTCTCATGGATCCGACAGCCATATTAATGGATGTCTTGGCCCTTTTCAAAATGGCAGTTAGGTGCATCCCTGAAAATAGTGAATACAGAAAGAACTTCAGTCTAGATCTGGATTTTGTGCTTAACTAAAAAAGGATGGCAGCTGACCCTTTTTCATTATATTACACTAAGCTACATGTCTTAATCCCTCCCTAATCATAAATATCCTCTTTGCTAATGTTAAAAAAGTAAATGAGATTTTCTGCATGTGGAAATAGTTTGCCAAGAGGAGATTTTATTTTCTGTGGCATCTCAGAGTATTTTAACAGTTTTTTCTTGGAATATCATCTTCTGTTATTGAACTTCAGTTGAGCACTGAGAGTATTTGAATCCATGGTTCTTTGCATTTGTTTTTCCAGAATATCATTTTATTCTTATATCCCGCCCTCCCCCGCCAAAGCGCAATTACCTAGCACCTAACATTGTAGGTAATGCTGAATATACTTAAATGAGAGTGAAGGAAGTCATTTCATTAATCTATGTCCTGGCGTCATGTGGAAAGAAGAAAGGAAATCAAAGGAATAAGAGTTGGTTTAGCATAATGGCTAAGAGACTGAGCTTATGAATCAGGAAGCCCCACATTCAAATGTTACTGCTCTGTCTTACACTCAGCCAGTATCAGTTTTCACAATAAGAGGAATCTCATTATTTGAAGAAAGCATTTCTGTAAGAGGCGGGATCCAGCAAGGTTGCCAGTCTCCAGTTGGGGGCAGAGGATTCCCTGGTCTGGAGGTCTTCCCCCCACTTTAGGATTATCAGAAAGTGTGGGGGGGGTGGAATGTTGAATGCCCACTGAGCACTCCATTATATCCTGTGGAGACTGGTCCCCATGGGTTATAATGAAGAATCGATTCATAGGTATCTGGGGCTTGGGGGGGGCTGTTTTTTGAGATAGAGACACCAGATGTTCAGCATAGCATCTAGTGCCTCTCCTTAACCCCTACCAAGTTTCAAAAAGATTGGACCAAACGGTCCAGTTCTATGAGCCCCAAAAGAAGGTGCCCCCATCCTCCATTATTTCCAGTGAGGGGAAGGCATTTAAAAGGAGCATGGTCCCTTTAAACATGATGGCAAGAACTCCAAAGGGATCTGTTGAGGCTGGGTGATAGGGTGTTAACATGGCAAATGAGGATCAGTGTGGCCAAGTACAAAGTAATGCACTTTGGGGTCAAAAATCCTAACTATAAATACAAGTTGATGGGGTGTGAACTGGTGGAGACTGACCAAAAGAGAGATCTTGGGGTCATGGTAGATAACACACTGAAAATGCCAAGACAGTGTGCAACTGAAATAAAAAAGGCCAGTGTTGTGCTGGGAATTATTAGGAAGGGAACTGAAAACAGATCAGCCAGTATCATAATGCCCCTGTATAAATCAATGGTGCAGCCTCATTTGGAGTACTGTGTACAATTCTGGTCACCACATCTCAAAAAAGATATTATAGCACTGGAAAATGTGCAGAAAACGGCAACTAGAATGATTAAAGGTTTGGAACACTTTCCCTATGAAGAAAGGTAAGTGTTTGGGGTTCTTTAGCTTGGAGAAACATCAATTGAGGGGTGACGTGATGGAGGTTTACAAGATTATGCATGGGGTAGAGGAGATAGAGAAAGAAGTAGTTTTCTCCCTTTCTCATAATAGAACAACTTGTGGGCACTCAGTGAAATTGCTGAGCAATCGGGTTAGAACGGATAAAAGGAAGAACTTCTTCACCCAAAGGGTGATTAACACATGGAATTCACTGCCACAGGAGGTGGCGGTGGTGAAAAGCTTAGACCGCTTCAAGAGGGGATTGGATAAACATATGGAGCAGAGGTCCATCAGTGGCTATTAGCCACAGCGTATTGATGGCTCTCTCTGTCTGGGGCCATGATGCTCTGTATTCTTGGTGCTTGCGGGGGCAACAGTGGGAGGGCTTCTAGTGTCCTCATTCCACTGATGGACCTCCTGATGGCACCTGTTTTTTGGCCACTTTGTGACACTGAGAGTGCAATCCTATGGGGGGGGAGTGCTTTGGGAGTGGACTTAGTGCTATGTTGGCGCAAGTGGCACATACGCCAGTGGAAGTGCGGCTGCACCGCAGTGGAGGGGAGTTACGTGAGTGCCAGCCCGCTCGAGCGCCGCCCCGCCCAAGTTCAGTGGTGCCTGAGGGCTGCACCTGAGTGGAGGCATAAGTCTGGCGGAGCGGGCCGCAACGGCGGAAGAGGGGGAGGAGTCAGGGACGTGACCAGGCTTAGGCGGCTCCCTAAGGACTTTGGGCTATGACACGCCCTGCCCGAGAGGTGTTAAATTACGCCCGTGAAAATGGCTGCATATCCCAGAGGCACTCACTGAAACCGAAAACAAAGGTTATCCCCGCTGCCGAGGGAGCTCGCAAACCCCTTAGGTGATTAGTGTAATTGCCTCACCAATCCCCTCGCACCCTGGGCTGGCGAGCAACCCCTCACCAGCAGAGTGTCATCATGTACTCTCCTCTGAGCCCTTGCAGAGGAAGGCGGGCTCAGAGAAGAATGCAACTTACCTGGTTGTTCTCACCTTCAAGGCAAGAGCAGCTGGGCGGGGTACAGTCTTCTCTGACCCTGGCTTCTCTTGCAAGGGAAGCTAGGCTTGGAGGAGAACGCCTGTGCCGTGTGCTCTCGGAGGCACTCTGAGACTACCCTAAGAAGGACAGTCTCAGAGTGCCTCCAAGAGTGCATGCATGGCCCGCCTGCGGCTCCTGCTCAGCCTTCTTTGGTCTGCCTGAGTAGGCTGAGCGGGGGCTGCAGGCAAGCTGCACCTGCACTGTGCATTTGGCAAATGTGCAGGTATGGCTCACCTAGAGCCTGCTCAGCCATTCCCTGCCATGCCACCATGCCTGCCCTCCCTGTGGGCGGGATGTGGCAGTGGGGAGGCACGGGGCAGGTGCCAGCCTGGGGCACCTGAGGCTCTAGCACCGGGCCTGCTAGCAACAGCATCTGCTTAGGGGCAAGGCTGAGGGGAGGAGGGAAAGGAAGTGACAGGAAAGAGGCGTCAGCCACAGCCTCTGAAGAAATGCTCCCAGAGGAGCCAGACCTTGCCACCTAGTTGCATTATGGTGGCGGTAGCTCCCTGGCTATATCTGATGCCTTCTGAGACTGTGTGTGCTGAGAGGCTGTCTGTATGGGCCATTGATGGGGCAGCAGAGGTCTGTTGCCAACGATGCTTTTTGTGAGGCCAGTTGCCAGAGAGGATACAGAGAAGAGTTGGAGAGGTGTCTGTCTCTGAGGTAAGACTGATTTGGTGGTTTATTCAACATTCCTGGGCCTGCAGTAGGCAGGGAAGTCGGCCAATGGGAAGCCAGAGATGCTGAGTGAGCCAATTATTTGTCAAGTGAATGGAATGTACCTGTAAGCCAAAGGAAGAGCTCAATTTGCTCACCATCATACAGAAATTATATATATATATATATGTTGTTTTTTTGTCAGGGGCTTTCCTGCATTCATTGCAGCTGCCCATGTATACCTCCTAGCTTTTTCAGGAAGAGGAAAGCTGTTATTCTGCTTCATGGAGTCTATTTTTATTTTAACATTTTCCCTTTTTGTCTGTTGACAAGCTCTGTTTCAGTAATTGTTTGTATAATGAACCCCCGGTTGCTTTATTTGCAGTTCAGATTGTTTAGTGAGTACCAATGTCTATTCTGTATTGTTCTTGATGCCTTGGTGCTGCATTCCTGTCTTGTGGCCAATAAATTTCAGTGAGCTTCCAATGTGCTTGTCTTCAGCTGAGATAGTTTGAGGTAAGTAGCTGTGTTGGTCTGAACAAAATTTAAAGCCAGGCAACATTGCAGAAACAAATGCAGATAGCATTGCAGCTCTCCTGAATGTGTCTTTTCTTGTGTACGGTTGGCATGAGTTCAATTTAAAATATTTCACACTGTATTACTTCAGGATGAGGGTGACTTGTTGGGGATAGAAGGGGAGCCTGGAAGCTGTCTCCCTCTTCTCTCCAGGAGATATTAGGCTGCGGGGTTTGTCTGCCATATGTGGGACATTAATTGCATACTGTGAATCTGTCAGATCAGTTTAACCAGGCCTTGAATTCAGTAGGAGCTCACAGGAGCACAGCTCCTGAACCTTTATGAGGGCTTCCCCTCTTCCTCCTCACCTGCCTTTGAATAGTAGGTGCAGCTGCATAACAATCCCTGGATTGGGAGAGTGGGCAGAAATAATTATTTAATTATTTCATAGTAATGGCTATTACTATTAATTACATCAATGATTATTACATTTCATAATTTTTTATAAGAATTTTATCAATGAGACTAATTTACTGAATATATTTTGTTTTTGGCTTTTATTCTGAAACACCAGGCTCAACCTGTAGTTACTAATATTTTTAAAAATGAAGTTAAACAAGAAGTAAAGATAAACCACTCAATGGGTACAAACAAACATGCTTCTTCCTAAGTTATATTCATCCTTTATAATAATAAAAACTATAGTGGTATTGGCCAAATGGAGCTCTCACATTGGTTGACATCTGTGCTCCATAAACCATTGGTCCATCATGTTTCAGTCACCACTTGGCAGTCATAATGCGTCAGTCACCACTTGGCAGTCACCATGCGTCAGTCACCACTTGACATCATGTGTCAGTCACAACTACTGGGTTCCCATTGGTTGACTCCCCGTCACCTGTCTACTGCAAGCCAAAACAGTCTTACCTCAGAGACAGACACATCTCAAATGCTTTTCTGTGTCCTCTCCATCAAATGGCTTCAAAAAGTGCTGCTGCTTTGCTGCTGCCTCACAGAGCGTTTCCTCAGAGGCCATGGTGGCTCCCTGTTTCCTGTCACTCTCTCTCTCTTTCTCCTCCTCTCAGATTCATCCCAGGACAGACGAGGATTGACCCACTAGAGAAGCTGCTAGCCAGAGGCTGTTGCTTTGCAGTAAAGGGAAGTAAGTCCCTCTGCTGAATATAATGTCATAGAGTCCACCCTCCAAAGTAGTTATTTTCTCCAGGATGCGGAGAGAGATCTGTTGTCTGGAGTTCAGTTGCGATCCCAGAAGGTCTTCAGGCTTCACCTAGAGGTTGGCTGCCTTAGGCCTGGCAGCACCCTCTGCGTGACTTCATGCCACGTGAATGACATGACTTGACTAGTCCTGGCTGCTTGCTCCTATTCAGCAGCAGCACCTCGCCCCCCCACCACGACAGCCACTTCCAGGTTGGAAAATTCCTGGGGAGTTGAGGGATGGAGCCTGAAGATGGTAGTAGTTGAGGAAGGGTGGGACCTCAGAGAGCTGCAATGCCATAGACTCCACTCTCCAAACTACCTATTTCTTCCTGGAGAATCACTGTTGCCAATATCCAGGTGAGGGTTGGAGATCACTCAGAATTATAAGCAGAGATCAGCTCCCCTTGAGGTAGGGGGAAAGTGAATGCCTTCATTGGGTGGGAAGACAGCAAGAGGAAGACTTGCCCAGAGCCTCTTTCTGGAGCCTGTTGTATTTTTCTTCACAACTAGCCTTATTCCTTTTGTGTGTGTGTGTGTGAGAGAGAGAGAGAGAGAGTGTCATATGACATTGAGTGTTATTAGAGTATAAAAACACTAATATTTGACTATGTAGTTTGTAAGTCCGCTGTTTCATTGAGACCTGCAATGCCTGCAGTCTGCTGCAACATTTCCAGTTTTATATATTTTATTGAAATTTTAAAGGAACGGGGTAAGGGAATACAGAAATAAAGAAGGGAATAGGGGAAAACAAATTTGACAACATATACTCTTAGTCTTTAAAAGTTTATAACCTATGGATTATAACAGATAATTTGCTAGTTTAGATTTTAGATTTTATGATATCAAAAATGAGGAACTTACCAAGAAGTGCAACAGACCATGTACAAAATCATATTTATGCATTAAGCGATTCATAAAAAGATTTCCAAGGATTTTCTTCATCTTGTGTTAGCTTTCCCTTAAGACGAAGTGCAAGTACATCTGTTTCTGCTATCTCTAATATTTTATCAATCAAGTCTTGCTTCTTCAGGGCTTCATGATGTTTCCAGCCTTGTGCTATCAAAAGCCTTGCTGCAATAATAATGTGTATCATCTATTATTTATTCTGCCTCAAAAGGTCTATTGATAGTATATTCAATAAACATAATTCCAGTTTAAAATGGACATGAATTTTCAATATCTTTTGTAACATGTTATGTACCATAATCCAACACTTTTTCATCATCCCACAGGTCCACCACATATGAAAAACGTACCCACATGAGAAATACATTTCCAACACTTGTTAGAAACAGTAGTATTGTCAAGTCCCTTATTTACTGTCTATGCCTGGTGCGTGCCTGGTGTAAGTGGCTCAGCTGCAGTAGAAGAAGGTGCTTGGATCTAGAACAGAGCTGCTGTTAAGGTGAGTGAGACTTGATTTGCTTTTCTAAAACTGCTGGGGAGCATTACCTAGGGTTGCTGTGGGAGGGAACTGTGTGAGTGCTTGGTGCCTGCTGGAGAGGGGTTTCTGATTGCTTTTGGGTGTCTTTTGTGTAGCTGTTGCTGAGTGTGGAGGGCTTGTTTGCCTGGGGGTAGTTGCTGGCCCCACCCTCTGCTGTTGCTCTGGCTGTTGAGTCAGAGGTGAGAGGGGGCTTGAGCTGCAATTTGCAAGCTCAGCCTTGCCAAAGGCTCTTGGCCTGTGGCTCTTAGCCTGGGGGTGTAGCCTGGGGGTTCTGTAGAAAGATGGGTAGTTACTCACAAGTAGTTTCAAGTGACAGTTGGTAGTGGGATTTAAAGAGAAGTGAAGATAAAGAAAATTTTAAAATGCATTGTAGCAGTATGGCTGGTGAGGGAGCAGAGGCAGTGACGTGTAAAGACTGTGGGATGTTTGTATTTCTACCTGAGAGTAGCATGAATTACACTTGCAGCAAGTGTAAATTAGTGGCCCTGCTGGAGGAGAAGATACAGGGACTGGAGGCACGATTGTCCACACTGCAGTGTATAAAGGAAGGTGAGAATTTTCTTGACAAAACACATGAGGTGCTCTTGAAAAGACAAGAAGAGGGACGGTGGCTCAGTGGTAGAGCATCTGCTTGGGAAGCAGAAGGTCCCAGGTTCAATCCCTGGCATCTCCAAAAAAGGGTCCAGGCAAATAGGTGTGAAAAACCTGAGACCCTGGAGAGCCGCTGCCAGTCTGAGAAGACAATACTGACTTTGATGGACCAAGGGTCTGATTCAGTATAAGGCAGCTTCATATGTTCATATGAAACGGTATCTCAGCAGTTAGAAGAGAACCCAACACAGAAGGAGGGTTCCTGGAAAAATGTAGCCCAAAGGAGAAAGAAAATCAGGAGATGTACTGAGCCTCTGCTACTCAGCAATAGGTTCCAGGATCTCCCCACAGTAACTGATTCTGAACCATTGGAACAAGGGCTACTTCCCCAGCCTCCACGAAGCTTGACCAAAGTTTCTCAGGAGCCTGTGGATAAGAAACCTGGAGTGTCTGCTCCCCAATATAGGAAGAGGAAGGTGGTGGTGATTGGAGACTCCTTGCTCAGAGGGGTGGAGCCTAAAGTGTGCCGACCAGACTTGTCATCCCGAGAGGTCTGCTGTCCGCTGGGTGCATGCATCCAGCATGTGACAGAAAGGATTGGAAGAATTATCAAGCCCATTACTATCCTTTCTTGCTGATCCACGTGGGAACGAATGATATTGCCTGTCATAGCCCTGAATGTATTAGAAAAGACTATGTGGCTTTGGGTCAGAAGGTGAAGGAGGTGGGCGCACAGGTTGTGCTCTCGTCGGTGCTTCCTGTTGAAGGCCATGGCTTAGGATGAGAAAGAAGAATACTTTAAATAAACGAATGGCTACATCGATGGTGTCGTCGGGAAAGATTCGGATTTCTGAACCATGGCTTACACTTTTGAGATGGTGGTTTTCTATTGGGAGATGGTTTGCACCTTACGGCAGTAGGAAAAAGGGTGTTTGGTAACAGCCTTGCTAACCTAATAAGGAGGGCTTTAAACTGAATTGCATGGGGGAGCGAGGCAATAATTCAAAGCCTCGTATGATGCCAGAAACTGGGGATAAGAACATTAAAGATTTGCAGAGAGTGGCACATACACTCGGTAATGTTAACTTGCAGGTTGGTAGGGAACTAAACCCTCGGGATGCATAAAACGTGGATTCTGATGTCTCTACACTAATGCACGGAGTATGGGAAACAAACAGGAGGAACTGGAAGTCCTAATACAGGAGAGAGACTATGACATAATACATCTTACTGAAACTTGGTGGGATGACATTCACAACTGGAATATTAGGATTCAGGGGTACAATTTATTTAAAAGGGACAGACAAATGAGAAAGGGTGGAGGCATAGCAGTATATGTGAAGGAGGTATATACTTGTGAGGAAATATGTGAATCTGAGCATGGCAGCTCAGCTGAGAGTCTCTGGGTAAAAATAAAAGGAGAAAGAAATAACAGTGATATTATTGTGGGGGTCTGCTATAGACCACCAAGCCAGGCAGAGGACTTGGATGAGATACTTTTGCAACAGCTTGCAAAGTTCTCCAAGAGAAGGGATACAGTGATCATGGGAGATTTCAATTACCCGAACATCTGTTGGAAGTCCAACTCTGCTAAAAATGAAAAGTCAAATAGATTCCTTACTTGTCTTGCTGACAACTTCCTTTTCCAGAAAGTGAAGAAGGAAACAAGGGGATCTGCTATCTTGCATTTGATTCTCACCAACAAGGAAGAATTGATTGAGGAAGTGGAAATAGTAAGCACCCTGGGCAGTAGTGACCATGTGATTTTGGAATTTACAGTCTTAGGGAAGGGGAAAGTTATACATAGTCAGACTTATAGGTTGGACTTCAGAAAGGCAAACTTTGATAAACTCCCATGGTCAGAAACACTTAGGAGGAATGGGGTTCAGGAGGGGTGGGAGTTTCTTAAAAGTGAAATACTGAAAGCGCAATCACAAATGATTCCTATGAGAAGAAAAAATGGAAAAAGCCTAAAGAAGGTGAAGTGGCTACATAAACAGCTCTCTAAAGACTTGAGAAATAAAAAAGACTCCTTTAGGAATTGGAAGGAGGGCCTTATAACCAAGGATGAATATAAACAAATCACCAGTGCTTGTAGAGAAAACGTTAGGAAAGCTAAAGCTCAGTATGAGCTGGGGCTGGCCAAAAATGCTAAAAACAACAAAAAAGGGTTCTTTTCTTATGTTCAGAGTAAGAAAAAGAGCAAGGACATGACAGGCCCATTGCAAGGACAAGAAAGTGAAATTGTAACAGGTAATGAAGAGAGGGCGGAACTGGGCTAAAATCAATAACATGAATTTTAACGGGGATAAATGTAAAGTTCTGCATTTAGGTAGGAAAAATCCAATGCATGGTTATAGAATGGGGGAGACTTGTCTTAGCAGTAGTATGTGCGAAAAGGATCTAGGGGTCTTAGTGGATCATACGCTGAACATGAGTCAACAGTGTGATGCGATGGCTAAAAAGGCAAATGCAATTTTGGGCTGTATCAGCAGAAGTATAGTTTCCAGATCACGTGATGTGATGGTATCACTTTACTCTGCTCTGGAAAGACCTCACCTGGAGTATTGTGTTCAGTTTTGGGCACCACATTTTAAGAAGGATATAGATAAGCTGGAACGGGTCCAGAGGAGGGCAATGAAGATGGTGAGGAGTCTGGAGACCAAGTCCTATGAGGAACGGTTGAAGGAGCTGGGCATGTTTAGCCTGGAGAGGAGGCAGCTGAGAGGGGATATGATCACCATCTTCAAGTACTTGAAGGGCTGTCATCTAGAGGATGGTGTGGAATTGTTTTCTGTGGCCCCGGAAGGTAGGATCAGAACCAATGGATTGAAATTAAATCATAATCCAGCTCAACATTAGGAAGAACTTCCTGACAGTTAGAGCGATTCCTAAGTGGAACAGGCTTCCCCCTCAGGAGGTGGTGGGCTCTCCTTCCTTGGAGGTTTTTCAGCAGAGGCTAGATGGCCCTCTGACAGCAATGAAGATCCTGTGAATTTAGGGAACGTTTTTGTGTGTTTCCTGCATTGTGCAGGAGGTTGGACTAGATGGCCCTGGGGGTCCTTTCCAACTCTATGATTCTATTAAGAAGAACTTCCTGACCGTTAGAACGATTCCTCAGTGCAACAGGCTTCCTTGAGAGGTGGTGGGCTCTCCTTCCTTGGAGGTTTTTAAACAGAGGGTAGATGGCCATCTGACAGCAATGAAGATCTGTGAGTTTAGGGGGAGGTGTTTGTGAGTTTCCTGCATTGTGCAGGGGTTGGACTAGATGACTCTAGAGGTTTCTTCCAACTCTAAGATTCTATGTATCTGAAGGAACGTGTGGGTAGAATCGAAAGCTAAGCTGCTGTGCCTTCTAGGAGTGGGAAGCAACCCACAAGGTCATGCCTCCTACCTTAGAATGTTCTTATCTATTGCTTGAGCTTTGTAGTAATGGTGAGTGTGCGACATGAAGTTTCTCTGTAACCTGTAACCCATTAAGTTTGAATTGTTTGGATTGCTTGCACACCCAAAATGAGGTGCACTTTTAACTGCTTGTAGTGAACTATATAACCTCTGCCATTTTGAACCAAGTTAGTTTCAACACTGACCCAGTACGACCTTCTATTAAAAGCTTCTTAAACTATGGAGAGCCTCTTTATTTGAAGGAACCTAGGCACTTGACAAGTATACGTTTTAGACAATTTATCAGGCGTTATATGCCATCTATAAAACATTTTATAGTTATTTTATTTAAGGGTAACGGCTCTAGTAAGTTTTATGTGTGACTTTCACAACGTTTCCCATTTCAATATTATAACCTAGGTTCTGAGGCCCACTTTATCATAGTGTCTTTCACTTCCTCATCTTGTAACTTCATTTGGAGAAACATTGAAAAAAATTGTTTAATTAACTGTTGGTATGGTCCTAAAGTAATCTTATCAAACCATATTGTTCAGTAGCAAATCCAGCTGCTTTGTCTCTAGTATATCTTGATTCTAGTTGATGTCTGGTCCACCAATCAAAGGTAGCATTATAGGCCATTAACTCTTCTTGTGTTTTCAGTTCATCATTGTCCTTTAACAATTCTTCATATGTAAGTATCATATAAGGGGACAATAATACTGGTTGAATGAGGGCTTTGGTGGGACCCAGTTGGGAACTTTATTGTAGATTTTTGGTTTTAACCAGGACCACACTTGATTAAGGGACATTCTATTAAATGAGTATTAAAGCATTTTTGAGTGTCCATTTTCTGATACCACAGGTAAGAATGCCATCCCTTAGCAAGATCATGGCCCTCTAATATTAACAATTTCCTATTTTTCAGTAGTATCCAATCTCTCACCCAGGTTGAAACACAAGCTTTATGGTACAGTTGCCAGTCTGGGAAGGCAAATCCAGCCCTTTCTTTAGAGCCTTGTAATGCTTTCAACTTTATTCTTGGTTTTTTTGTTCTGCCAGACAAAACTAGTAGTTAGCTTATTTAGCTCTTGAAAAAATGCTTTAGAAATGGTTTGAAAGAGAAATAATATACTTGGTAATATGTTCATTTTAATTGTTACTATTCTTCCCGTTAAAGAATTGCTCAAATCTTTCTGTGTTTCTAGATCCTTTTTAATTGGCTTTCCATAATTCTCTTTATATAGGGTACTGCAGTCTTATAGCCTCCACCAATTCTTTCATTGCTGTGGGTTCATTTAAAATGTTGTGTTGTTCTTCAGTGAAAGGTTTGGCACTGTATTGGGCAAGGTAGTTTTCCAAAGCTTCTTTCTCTACTTTTGAGCCTTTGTAGAGGGTTTTGTAGTAATTCTCGATTATCTTTGCCATTTCCTTATTTGTAAATCTTTCTATATTATCGCTTCCTCTAAGAGCTAAGATAGTTCTTTTCGCCTGTTCTTTTTTCCGTCTGTATGCCAGCCATCTACCTGGTTTGTTTGCATTTTCAAAATAATTCTGTTTGGCAAATTTTAGTTTGGCAAATTTTCTTCTTCTTCCATAAATAACAGGTTAAGTTGATGTTGCAGGAGTTTAATATTGGTTTGCAATTCTGTTCTAAAGGATTGTTGTTTGAGTTCTTCCTTCGCTTTGCGCAGTTTCAGGTTTAAATCTTGAATTTGGTTTAGTCTATCTTTCTTGCGTTTGGCTGCATACCTAATAGCTAGCCCTCTAAAGAAGGCTTTACTAGTGTCCCACACTGTTTGTATAGTTCAGGGGTGGCCAGCGGTAGCTCTCCAGATGTTTTTTGCCTACAACTCCCATCAGCCCCAGCCAGCATGGCTGGGGCTGATGGGAGTTGTAGGCAAAAAACATCTGGAGAGCTACCGTTGGCCACCCCTGGTATAGTTGCTTCCTGATTCCGATTTTGTTTAAAGAAAAAGTCAAGTTCTTTTTTTGTTTCCTGAACAAAGCCTTTGTCCTTCAAAAGCAGTATGTTTAGATTCCACCTTCCTTTTCTAGTTAATGTGCTATGTCTGATATCAGATGGATATCCACCTGGTCCAATTCTCTCATCATACTTGTTGACAGCCAACACATATAAATTCTGGACCAGGACCAGGTCTATGTGAAAAATAGGTATAGTCTCTTGATGTTGGAAATCTTGTTCTCCAAGCATCTATAAGGTCTAGTTTGTCTGCTAAGTTTCAAAAAGTAGATGGGTAGCATCATTCCTTTAGATTTTGTTTGAGGAGCTACCTTCCTGTCAAGCTTTTTGTTGAAAATGGCATTAAAGTCACCTATTACACAGTGTTCATCATAGTCCAAATCTAACATCTTCTTGTATAAACTTTGGTAAATATTTTCTTGGTGGTCGCTAGTAGCATATATATTAACCAACAAGACCTTTCTTCCTTCTCAGTTTAGCTCCAAAAATAGCATTTGGCCATCTTCTGTAGCAAATATGGGTTGAGGATTAAATTTGTCTTTAATATAACAGGCCACTCCTCTTTTTTTCTGTTTGAGGTCCGAGGCAAAAAAGGATATTCCTAGTATTTTATTTTGCAATAAGCATTGATCTTTTTGAATTATTTGCGTCTCTTGCAAACAAAGTATGCCTGCTTTAAATTTAGATTATAAGTTTTCCTTCCTTTGATTGGGGAATTGAGACCATTTACATTAAGAGAGAGCATTTTAATTTGTTGTTTGGCCATTATGATGACTTCTTGTTACTACCTTTTTTATCCCTAAACTTTTGTGATCTTGTTTTACAGCCAATTCGCTCCTGACCTTGATCCTTTTCATCCTCTGATTCTGATTGACTATTTACTTCCTCATCTTCTCCTTCTTCCCCTTTATTTTTCTCTTTCACAGTGTATTTTTTGAGAAAGTGTTGGACTTTGTGAGTTGAAGCAATTCTGTGCCTCTTTCCTACATATGTGAAGATAAGAGCTTCTGGAGTAAGCCAGGTATAGGCGACTTCATTTTCTCTTAAGAAGGAGCTTAAATCTTGATATTCCCTTCTTTTTTTGCCTCATTGGCCAAGTTCTTTCAGAACTCTTTTTTCTACAACTTTTATCAGTATTGAGGATTCTTTGCTTAGTTTGAGGACCAAGTCCCTGATTTTTCTTCTGGCGAATCTGACATGCACTTCCCTTGGTAACACTTTTTTCTGTACAAATGCAGAGGAAACATGATAAGCATGATCTATTTCATATCTCAAATCTAAATGCTCCTCCTGCAGCAGTGCAGTCAAAGCCTCCAACATTATCCCCCCCTCCAACCCCCCCCCCCCCAACAACCCTGTATCCAAATACCAAACCAGTATTTTGAACCTCGGAAACTAGGAATGCTGTTTTTTTTTCAGCTCCCAGATATCTGGATCTTAAAAACACCAGTTTTTTTTTAAGCTGCACATTCCTATTGCAAACTAAGGATGCTTATTTTCCCTCTAGAGTTCTAGCAGGATTTCCTGCTTTTCACAGCTAGTTTCACATGAGATATGAGATTGATGTTTTGTAGAAAAGGAAGCACTATTGGGGGAAAATGGATTTATGTGTAATGATTTCTCTATAGAGGTGTTAGCTGAGGGAGAAGATAGGTGGATTGTTTATTTGCAAGGGAACCCCAGTGCTCTCTGGGACTGAGGGACAGGATTTCCCCTCCAGTTCTTGAGTTGATGGAGGAATCAGGTTCGGTCTTACTTAGGAACAGGAGCCACAGTTTATATTTTAAAACCACCAACGAGTACAAACTGCAGGAGGAAAGGAAATATATTAAAACAGCCGTCTCACAGACAAGTATTTCATCCATCAAGTTCCTAAGTGGAATATCTGCTGCAAATGCAATTGTATTCAGCTGATAGCTAATCGGAGGCATGTCAACTGCAAAAAGCCACCTGTACTCTTTCTGCAACTGGCCGATGTTGCTTGAAAGGCAAGCGTTTCAGCAAAGTCATTTCCAGTGATCAGTTTGGAGGAAAGGTCACCCTTGTAAGCTGCTTGTTCAAGAGCTTCTGCCTCTTTGCTGTCTGTGCTGCCGCTGCTTTAATGATGGGCTTGTTTTGTCTTTGCTAAGCTCAGGATACTTGAGATGAGATTCCTTTTCAGTAGAGATCCCTTGTCAGTAGGATAGTTAATTAAACAACAGTGTGACTCAGCCAGAAGGCAATAGCCTGCTTCTGAATTAGTTTTTTTAAAAATGGGGTGGTGCTGCGTGCTGTGGGCTACATTGATAATTGGGTATGAGAAAATGCAAATATAGGGATTAATCGGGGGAACCATATTATACTTGTGATGGCTTCCTAAATTTGCTTTGAAGGTAGGCAAGAACATGAAATAATCCTGAATTTGAGGCATTTCCCATCTACTTCTTTATATAAAATCATTATTATTATTAGGGCTTCTCCAGCAAAGCGCCTATTCTTTGGTGCAGGTGTTGCTTATGTTTTCTTAGAAATGATTTTGTGATTTATGATTTCAAATGCTTTAAGCCAACCCCTTTTTGTCAATTTATGTTTTCCATGAAGCTTATGATCTTGGAAGAAAGCCACATAATTGCTAGAGGCAGTGTATACTCTGTTTTGTATAAGCTGAATGTCAGTATCCATGTAACTGCCACATACTTACCTAGGACATTGCCAACTACCAAGAGCCTGCCTCCCTCCCTGCCCAGGAATGGTTCCTTGACGTGAAAGGATACCCATTCACCTGTTGAAGAAGAGGTCCTTTCTGAGGGCACATTCCCTTATCCTCAGCATGGTGCCCTGTTCCCTCTCGACCCTCATGCTCCCAGGCAGCAGCGGGGCTACCATTTTCAGAGTGGGACACATCTTACACATTCCCGAGCATCATCTCCAAGTGCCTATCTGACTGTCTCTGCTTCTCCAGTTTAGCCAACTCAGCCTCAAGGGTGTGAACTTCTCCCCTGAGACCCAGGAGCTCCTTGCATTGAGCACACACCCAAGACTCCTGTCCAGTGGGCAGATAGTCATACATATGACACTCAGTGCAAAACACTGGATAACCCCCACCTCCCTGCTGGCATTCTGCCTTCATAATTGCTTTTTAAATATACAATTCCCCCTTTAATACCTTTTGTGTTTATGCAGCTCTCCTTGTGGAAAGTCTACTTACTTTATTGGAAACACGAGGAGACTAGGGCCCCTGCTTACTGATCATTCTGGCTACTTATTGAGCCCCCAGGCTAAGAGCCACAGGCCAAGAGCCCTTTAGCTCTTGCCAAAGGCTCATGCCTCTGCCAAGGTGCAGCCTTATAAATGCAAATAAGGTGGGGCCAGTAGTCAGCCCCAGGCAACACAGACATCATCTGCTGCAATCACCTACAGCCTACTCAAAACAAACAAACAGCAGTTCCCCAGCAACCCACAAACTCAGACTCTCTCCTTTCACAGAGTAGCACCCAGCTGATCCCCCAGCTGTTAAGAAAAGGCAAACACTCACCCTTTCAGCAGCACACCTTTCCTGCTCTCTCTCAGAGCTCAACTGTGCCAGGTCTTTCCAGAAGAATGACCTCATTAAGTTCCAATTTAAGTAAAGAAGGGATGATCTTCATTTCCCTCCTCCATGTATGAAATAACTGCTGTCAGAATTCACTAATAACAAAATTCATATTGAGTTTCAGATTGCTGTGTCAAGGTGAAACATCTGATATGTTGGTAGCAAAGTCAAAAGAGTTTTGATGAGTTATGTAGTATTTCTTTATGGGGTCCTATGACTCTGTAGATTTTGTCCAAAGTAAATTTGAGATGGTCCTTTTCAGGCATGCTGCCTCTGGGATTTGGAGGGAAACCTATTTTAATAGGACTAATTTCCAGTGCAGGATAGTAGTTGGGTGTCAGATTAGGATCTGTGAGACATTGGTTTAAATCCTCACTCTGCCTTGGAAGCTTACTTGGACAAGTCACACACGGGTACCTCACGGAATTGTGAAAATTAAATGGAGGAGAGGAGAATGATGGGAAGCTCCTTTGAGTCCCCACTGGGGAGAAAGGCAGGGTATAAATGAGTAACTAATAAATCAAAGATAGTTCAAGTGAAGCAGTCTGTTAAATGTGGTTGTTTAGTTTTTGGTCTTACAATCAGTCTTTCTTTGCTGTTGCAGTGCAACTTGGGCACCTTTCTCTGCTTTCCTGTTAGTTCATCTCTCCGGAGCTAGATAATATGGTAATACGTTCTATTTTAAATAAACATATATATCAGGGTTACCTTAATTAATTCAGGAGTCATTGGGAAGAACTAGGGAGGAGTTCATTTTCACTTTTAGCTCATACATTTAGCCTGCTGGATTGCTGTAGCTTGGCCTTGGTAAGTTAATATTAAATATTGAAGTGTGCTAGAATGAGCAAGGCCATATGTCATCAGGATATAGATGCTGGATGCATTTTAGAAGCACAAGGAAAAGGAGGTGGATGCTGTCTTCTGGCAACACATACTGACTTTTGATCAAAAAACTGATCTTGAGATTCTGAGCACAAACTGCATTTCACTTACAAATGCTGCAAGTGTGTTATTTCCTGTTGTATTACAAAAATCACCTCTAGGAGATGGATAGACATACTAATTTTAAAAATCCCAGTCCTTTTGTGTTCCATGATTTCCAGTAAGGCTCTGTGCTTGGCCAGGTGTCACTGAAGAGGTAGTTGTGAAATGGAGCTCTGTGTGTGTTGTGTGTGTTTGTGAAGGCTAGATAATTCACCCCAATCGTTTTTATGAATAAGATATCAGGTAGGCTTGTCTGTGTCAAAGGTATTCATTTTGTAGTGTACAATACATACAGTTGCCTTTTATCTGTGATGAGATAAACTGGATTTCTCCCAAATAATTTTTAAAAATAAAGCTTCAAAATGTGGTTACCATTTTTATAGCATTGCAGGGCATCCATACCTGTGTGTGTGTTGTGCCACTTCTGCTACCTCTCACTTTTCATTCTCACCCAGATGGCCCAGTCTAGCCCAATCTCATCACAAAGCAAGTCCAGGGTTGCTGTGCAAAAGCAGACAATGCAAACCACCTCTATTCCTTGCCCATGAGGGGTCACCATAAGTCCACTGAAACTTTATGGAATGTTCCACTACTGAGGGTCATTTTGGAGCTCCCGGATTAAAAGAAGGCTAACCGTGCCAGATAGAAATCACTGCTGGCTGTGGCCTCCTCCTAATGGCACCAACAGCCTTATCTAGCTATTAAGTAACTCAGTTTTGAGGCTCAGTTAAAATGTAACCAGTGAACTGGAAAATCTGATACACACTAGGCTTATCTGAAGATGTGGCAACCACAGATTTCAGAAGATCTGTTTTAAAAAATGGAATTTGTGCACAGAATGGCAACTAGGGTGCGTAGCTGGTTTCTTGGAAACTGGAGATGTAAAAGGAGGCATTGATGTTCCTAACTATTCCTGGGTTAGGTTTATTTATTTATTTATTTTATTTATTTAAGATTTGTATCCCGCCCTTCCCACAAGTGGCTCAGGGCGGCGGTTTCCTCATTAGGCAAACCAGTCCAGTTCACAAATTACCTTTTTCCTTTCTACCAGTATCTGCCAGTGTTTTTGTAGGTCCAACAAAATGGCTGGAGTTCGGGCCTTTCAGCACTATGGCTAGTTCCTCTGCATGGCAATGTATTGAATCAGGTGGGAACAATAATTTACTGTAGCCTCTCTCTCAAAGGCATCTGCAGCCTCTGTTTTGTTCAGCTATTTATTTGTTTGGCTTATATCATGCCCTCCCCAACGAAGCAGGCTCAGGGTGGCATACATTGCACAAACGACATATAAAACCCAGTATTTATATAAACCATAAATATAAAAATATAAAAATACAGAATAAATAAGAACATAAAACACTATCAGGTGCTATTTCGATCTTGTTGGCTGTTATTACGCGATGTTCTATCGAGAGAAGGTCCTAAGTCATGATTGTGCATTGGAGGTGGGTCAGATTATTCAGTGTCTGTTTTCATGGGCGAGATAGTTTGTTGTCTGTTGTCATTTATCTTAATTTACAAATACTTGGAGGAAGAGCACTGTTTTGTAGGCCCTGCGGAACTGTGGAAGCTCTCTCAGGGCCCCAACCTCCTCTGGAAGCTCATTCCACCAGCACAGAGCTACAACAGAAAAGGCTCTGGTCATTTTGAGCCTGGCCTCTTTTAAGGCCGGGGATCGAAAGCAGGTTTTGCGACCCTGACCAAATTACTCTCTGGGGAACATGTGGGGAAAGGCAGTCCCGAAGGTATGCAGGTCCCTGGCAATATAGGGCTTTAAAGGTGATAACCAGCACCTTGAAGCAAGTCCGGTAAGCAGTAGGTAACTAGTGCAGTGCTTTCAGCACAGGTTGAATGTGTTCCCATAAATGAAGCCCCATTAACAACCTGGCTGCAGTTGAAGCTTCTGGATTTGAGACAGGGGCAGCCTCATGTGGAAGGCATTAAAGTTATCCAGTCTCGAGGTGACTATAGCATGGATCACTGTCGCCAGGCCTATAGCTACGAGGGGGCCTGTGGGGGCACAGACCCCTGACTGCTAGGTTGGGGCCCTAACCAGCCTCCAGTGCCTCAGCTGCATCCTTCTCCATTCTGCCATCCTCATACAGTTGCTTCTGCTTGCTTAGGGGCTGGGAGAATTCTCTGACCCCTCAACAAGCAGAAACAATGGAGCACTTTCGGAGCCCAGGACTGAAAGTTAAGCTCCACCTTGCTTCTGCTTGCTTAGGGGCTGGAAGAATTCTCTGACCCCTCAGCAAACAGAAACAACAGGGCACTTTTGGAGCCCAGGACTGAAAGTTAAGCTCCACCTTGCTTCTGCTTGCTTAGGGGCTGGAAGAATTCTCTGACCCCTCAGCAAACAGAAACAACGGGGCATTTTCAGCTCCCAAGACTGAAAGTTAAGCTCCACCTTGCTTCTGCTTGCTTAGGGGCTGGAAGAATTCTCTGACCCCTCAGCAAGCAGAATTCCTCAATGCGATATTAAAGTGTGAAAAAAGAAATGAGCGAATTAAACCAGGCTTTTTTTTTTAACTGTAACTAACATAAATGCAGTACATGAATGAATGGTTCTAGGGAAATTATGTGCTACAGCAACAAATAATAATAATAATAATAATAATAATAATAATAATAATAATAATAATAATACTTTTTATTTATATCCCGCCCTCCCCGCCAGGGCAGGCTCAGGGCGGCTTACAACATAAAAATACAATATACATCAACAGTTATACTTATAAAATCATCATTAAAAACAATTTACAAGTTATATTAAAATTAACATTATGGTGCTATAAACATTAAATCTTCAGTAAGGTTCAGTAGCTAAAAACATTTCCAGCGGCACTTTCTTAGCTTGTCATTAGTTGAAGGCTATTTTGAAGAGGTGGGTCTTACAGGCCCTGCGGAATTGATCTAAACATCGCAGGGCCCATACCTCCTCCGGGAGTTGATTCCACAGCAGTGGAGCTGCAATGGAATGAAATGTGTCAGCACAATTCAGTTTTTGCCCCTGCAGGATGTGTTTATGTATTGTGCTGAAGTTCATCCAGTTTACAATGCGAATAATAGTGGAAGGTAGTAATGGGAAACTTTTTTCAAAATAGGGCAGTGGCTTCACTTGAATATGCTCCCCCAGCACCATGATGGTGCATTCCTGTCTGTTCCTGTACACTGCTGCCTCCTGCAGCTTCTGGGGTCAGCACAGTGATGGCTGGCAAGCTAGGACGCAAGCCTGAGACTGCTGCCGCTCTCTTCAAGTCAAGTTTATTGCATCACCTAACAGCCATAGCAAAGGAGATTAAGAAAAACAGTGCCCAATAGCATGCAACAATCACAATACATATTAGAACCCATAAAATGTCTATTAAAACTTTAAAATATAATATATAATTAACAAACATGAGTCTTAGTAACAAAAAGTGAGGTTTAACAATGATCCTGATCCTATAATACAGCAGTCCCCAACCTTTTTGTCACCAGGGACCAGTTTTGTGGAAGAGTTTTTCCACGGACCGGGGTGTGTGTGATGGTTTCAGGATGATACAATTGCGCACTTTATTTTGATGTCGTTAGTGTGCAGACTCTTATCTGAGAGAACCGGGTTTTATTCCCCACTCCTACACTTGCAGCTGCTGGAATTGATTGATTGGGTCAATATGTGTTCTGGTCGAGAGAATGAGATTGAGTTTCTAGATGCTCTCAATGACTGTGCTATGGAGCAGATGGTCACAGAACTTACCAGGGGTGGGGCGATCCTGAATTTTTAGAACAAATCATCAAGCAATCAGTCCTTGAACATTTAGAAAGGATGACTGTGATTACTAAGAGCTAGCATGGGTTTCTCAAGAACAAGTCTTGTCAAACTAACCTTATCTCTTTTTTTGAAAAAGTTACTACCTCACTGAATTGGGGGATGCTATAGACATAGTTTATCTTGATTTCAGTAAGGTTTTTATAAGGTTCCACATACTATTCTTGTTGACAAGTTGGTTAAATGTGGTTTGGATCCTATTGCTGTTAGGTGGATCTGTAACTTGTTGACAAATCAGATCCGATGAGTGCTTGTGAATGGTTCTTGGAGAGTAGTGACAAATGGAGTGCCTCAAGGATCTGTCGTGGACCTGTTTTGTTCAACATCTTTATAAATGACTTGGATGAAGTAATAGAGGGAATGCCTATTAAATTTGCAGATGATACTAAATTGGGAGTAGTAGTAAATACTGTAGAAGACAGGGACAGGATACAGGATGATTTGGACAGGCTGGAAAACTGGACTAAAACAAATAAAATGAATTTTAATGGGGATGTATAAAGTTTTGCATTTGGGTAGGAAAAATCCAGCGCATAATTATAGGATGGGGGAGACATGTCTTGGCAGTAATATGTGTGAAAAGGATCTAGGAGTCTTTATAGACCATACACAGAACATGAGTCAGCAGTGTGATGCAGTAGCTAAAGAGGCAAATTCAGTTTTAGACTGTATCAATAGAAGTATAGTGTACATATCACATGAAGTGATGGTATTGTTTTACTCTTCTCCAGTTAGACCTCACCTGAAGTACTGTGTTCAGTTTCGGGTACCACAATTTAAGAAGGATATAGACAAGCTGGAACATGTCCAGAGGAGGGCAACAAAGATGGTGAAGAGTCTGGAGACCAAGTCCTATGTGAAAGCATTGAAGGAGCTTGGTATATTTAGTCTGGAGAGGAGATGACTGAAAGGTGATATGATCACCATCTTTGAGTACTTGAAGGACTGTCATATAGACTTGGTGCAGAATTGTTTTCTGTTGCCCCAGAAGGTCAGACCAGAACCAGTGGGTTGAAATTAAATCAACAGCGTTTTCAACTAAACAGGAAAAACGTCCTGACAGAGCAGTGGAACAGGCTTCCTCAAGAGGTGGTTTGGCCAGGGATCCTGCAGGGTTGGGGTTTTCTTGCTCTCTTCTGAGCATGGGGCAGGGATCACTGGGGGTGTTAGTGGGGAGGTCTTTGTGATTCTCCTGCATTGTGCAGGGGGTTGGGCTAGATGACCCTGGAGACTCCTTCCAATTTTATTATTTCTAATTTTCTAAAGGTGCCAACCTGCAAATGGGCAAAATTAGTAGCTCCCAGTTCATGTGCATTCTCAGTGGTGGTTGCCACCTTATGGGATAGCCTGCCTTCGGAGGTCAGGAAGGTTTCCACACTTCTGTCATTCTGTGATTCAGGTCATCCTTCCCCAGTCATTAAACGAGGTAATTATCCATGTTCTACTTTAAAAATGAGCTTAAATCATTGCTTATGGGCAGGTCTCAGAGGAATGCTATTGAAAGCATCAGTATGGAGCTTATCTTGTGAGATTTCTCCAATCCCCATGAGATTCAGTCTCTAAAGCATGGGTGTCAAACTCATTTGTAAGGAGGGCCGGATCTAACACAAATGGGACTTTGTGGGGCCAGGTCATGAGTGTCATAAAATATGTCAGGTAGCGGAAATATAAACTTTATAATGGACACAGACCAACCCAGTGGTTTAAGTTGGAAAGGTGGGGGACTAGAGGAATTTGGCAATGCAATTTTAAAAATAAAACATCAAGAAAAAGCACAGGCTCTGACTCTGTGGAAACAATGAAATGGCATTGTAAACTTCTCCCCACCAGTCTACTGAGATTGGCAAAGCTCAGGGCTTTTTTTTGTAGAAAACACCCAGCAGGAACTCATCTGCATATTAGGCGACATCCCCTGACAGCACAATTGTTTTACAGGGCTTTCTTTGGAGAAAAAGCTTAGCAGGGACTCATTTGCATATGAGGCCACACCCCCTGGTGCCAAGCCAGCCGGAACTGCGTTCCTGTGTGTTCCGGCTTTTTAAAAAATAATTTAAAAGAAGCCCTAGCAAAGCCTTTCCAGTATAATATCCCCCTTTGGCTGTGGGTTCCCACATTAGAGTACTCACTAGATTAGGTCCATTCAGGAGAGATAAGTTGGCTGAAAGCATCAACCCTTGTTTGCAAGGAAAACAACTCCAGGAAGCATGAGTTTCAGCTAGCTATAGGAAAGCTGAAAATGTAACCATCTCCACTCCATTTGAAACCATTGCAGAGTACAGACAAAGCTGCAAGGAAAATGTGGAATGAATTTTAAAATCCACCCCACGTTTTCCTTGCAGCAGCCAGCAAAGAAAGGCAGGAAAAACCTGGGACTCAGCCTGCAAGTTTCAAAGGGTGCTTCAAAGAGCCTTTGAAGCTTCTAGGCTGAAACTGAAAGAGTCTCAGCCTGAAAGCTTCAAAGAGCCTGGGAGCTGTAAGAGCCTGGGAGCTTCAAAGGGTAAGGACAGGATGGAGAGGAGGGGGGAGAAATGAACACCACTGGCCTGATCAAAGCCTTGAGTGGGCCGCATCCGGCCCGCAGGCTGGGTATTTGACACCCCTGCCCTAAAGCCCTTAGCAGAAATCATTTGAGGTAGGCTGTCATCAATATGGTGATGACACCCAGCTCTATATTTCTTTATCCAAATAGCCTGATGATGCTGTAGAGACCCTAAACCAGTGCTTTACTGCTATTGTTTAATGGTTAAGGGTGATATAATATAGTGGGTTCAAAGCATCTAGGAGACGAGAGAGCAGTGATAACAACTCTTTATTAAGGGCAGCATGGAGGAGGGCTGCTCCTAAAAGGCTGCTAACTGGGCCATGGGCCAAACCTATATACAACTCCCAGTTCCTGCGCAAGCATGCCATTGGTTCATTCAAACAGGCTGAGGGCCTGTGATTGGTGCAGGACAGAAGGTATTTGAATCCTGCTGTCTATTGTTCCCAAATCCCCAAGCTCTGCTCTCCTGACGCCAGTGAACTGGCAGGAATCCTCTACTACAGGGGTTGCCAACGGTAGCTCTCCAGATGTTTTTTGCCTACAACTCCCATCAGTCCCAGCCAGCATGGCCAATGGCTGGGGCTGATGGGAGTTGTAGGCAAAAAACATCTGGAGAGCTACTGTTGGCCACCCCTGCTCAACTACAAACCTTATACATAACATCCCTCCCCCCTAAGTTCGCCAGCCCTATTTTACATAATCCTGTAGGTACACAGGCTTGCAGTGCTCAGGTGTCAACCGTCTGAGCGTGGGAGCCACCGGTGTAGCGGTGCAACCTCGGGTGCTGCAAGCTGGGGGGCTGGTGGCATTGCTGCCTCAGCCGGCAGTTCGGGTTCTCCCTGGATCTTGGGTTTGGCTGGAATTTTCGGTTCCCCCTGAGGCTCGGGTGGTGGTTGAGCCATGGCAGTGGAGTCTTCAGCTTCTGTTGTCTCTGATTCCGGGATGTTGGCCGGCGGGTCATCTGGGCTCACCTCCCCACTCTCCGGTGCCTCACGTGCCCGCAACTGGTCCATGTGTCACCTCATTGTGAATCCCCCCTCTGACGTGACCTCATACATTACTGCCCCCAATACCCTTGAGACTTGTGTCGGTATTCAGGCTGGGCCTCCCCCAAAGTTTTTAGCAAACACAAGGTCCCCTGTGTCGAATCCTCTGGGTGCCCGGACCATCTCTGGTACTGTCACGGCTGGGGCCAGGTCAGGCAAAGTCCAGGGGCAGTCCGAGGTCTGTAGCCAGTAAGCAGGAGGGTCCGAGGCGCCAAATCCGAATCACTGTACAAGTATCGCAGGTCCGAGGTCCAGAAGCCGAGGTCAGGGAATCCAGAAGTCACAAGCCAAAGTCAGGGAGTCCAGAAACCAAAGTCAAGCTGGAGTGGGCGCTAGAACGTCAGGGAGATGACTAGCTGCTTCCACAAAGCCTCCTCCCAAAGCCTACAGCTATATAGCCCTCTGCTGGCTGTTGCCCATTTGGGCTAATTGCGGGCTCAGAGAGGCAGCCAGGATCCTGTTGCAACTCAAGCATCCTTGCTCTTAGAAGGGCCAGAATCCTCTCAAAACTCAAGGCTCAGGGAGCGTCTTGCTTGTGAGCGTGCCGCCCTCCTCCGATCCCTGAGGTCCTGACAGAGGCGGTCACGCACACGCGCCACCCGAGAGGGCGAGGCAGGGGGGCTGGGATCTTCTCCAGCAGGAGGCAGGGGCACTGGTGCAGGTGGCAGGGGCACAGTTTCTTCTGCAGGCTCAACTTCCTCTGCAGGGTCCCAAGCACCCATGACAGGTACCTCCTGTAGGTTTGGGACCCAATCCAGGTGCATGCAGTCTAGTAGTGAGCAGTTCCACCAGGCTTTGGCTGGTAACTGTACTAGGGGTGTAATGTTGGGCTAGTAGGCATTCAGTGAGGTAGGCTTTCCAGTCATCCCAGATGATGCAGTGGAGTGATTCCTTGGTTTCCCGCACCATCCGTTCAGCTTGGCTGTTTGTGGCTGGATGAAAGGGGGCCGACCTTATATGTTTTATTAAATTGCAGCCGCAAAAGTCTTGAAACTCAACTGAGGTGAATGCTGACCCATTGTCTGAGACAAGGATGTCAGGCAAGCTGCGTGTGGCAAAAACCATTTGGAGTCCCCCTAACGCTGCCTTGGTGGAAGTGGATTCGACCAGGAATACCTCTAACCACTTGGAGTGGAAGTCTACGATCAAAAAGAATATCTGCCCCTGGAAGGGCCCCGCAAAATCTAGGTGCAGGCAGAACCAAGAGTTGCGAGTGTGTTCCCACTGTTGGACTAGGGCTCTTGGCGGAGTTGGACGGGTCTTCTGACATGGCTGGCAATGAGCTACTCAGGACTCAATGGCATCATTTATTCCCAGCCACCAGACGTAACTGCAGACCAGCACCTTCATGCACACTATTCCGGGATGGGTCTCATGCAATGCATTGAGGACCCGTTGCCTTAATACTGGGGGTACCACCACCCTGTTTCCCCACAGCAGACACCCCTTGTATACAGATAATTTGTCCCGGCAGGATACAAATGCAGAAAATTCTGGCCCCACCCGGCCTGTAGGCCATCCCCTCCACACCCAGTCCAGAACCTGCGAGAGGGTTTTGTCTTTCCTGGAGCAGCAGGCAATGTCCGTGGCATGTACTGGGCGGTCCAGCAGAGATTCCAATGACATGATCTGGTATGGGGGTGGGGCGTGATGAATACCCGTTACCCGTATTCTCAGGGCAGCGAATCAGGGCTGCCCTAGCAGGCTACACAGATCTCCCTCCACTACAATAAGGGAAAGCTTGCTCGAGAACTGGCTGTATCTTACGTGGACCTTTCTCACCCCCAGTACTTCAACATCCCTTTTCTGGAAGTCGCAAACTACGAACTGGGATGGGCATAACTGGGGTTCCTTCCCCGGGCACAATTCCCTGAATATGCGGGCTGAGATGACAGTTTGGCCCGCCCCGGAGTCTACCTTCATTTTGCAGGGCCTGCCCTCTATTAGCCCAGTCACGTTGTATTTGTCAGGGAAGGGCATGGAAAGCTGGCATACCTGGTCCCTCACCGTGGTGAATGCCTGGATGTCTTCTACGACTGCGAGCTTGTGGCGGCAACCATCTTTCTGTCACTAGTTGCCCCCTTGGCGCAGCGACTTTGACAGACAAACATGTGCTAGATGTCCAGTCCTCCCACACGTGTGGCAGACCACGTTCTGAAACTTGCAGGACCAATGCTCATGGGCTTCCCCGCAGCTGGCGCATCCTCCCGTCTGGGCAGGCTCGGTTGCGTGTGGCTGTTGGTGCTTTGAGGCCTGGTGTGTCTTTAGCGCGTCTTTCTTACTGGAGTCTTCTGAATGGGACCCGCTGGCGACCTGGTGTGCTCCTGTTGTGCCCTGCTCTTTATGCGATTTTTCATAAGTGGTCGCCTTACTCAGGGTATCTGCCAGTGTGAGGGTCTTGGGCCTTGTCAGCTTTGCCTGTAGCTTTTCGTTTCTGAGGTCGGCCATGAAACTGTCCAGAGCTTAGTTAAGGCTAACGAAGGCTCACTCTTGGGTGAGGTGGCGCAGCTCCGTCAAGAATGTGGCGACGGGCTCACTGGCCTTTTGTACCCGCTTGTGGAAATCCAAGCACCTGGACATCTATGTTGGCCGAAGGGAGAAGTGCTCTGTCAGCCTCTCCGTGATGCCCTGGTAGGTGCCCATGTTGTTGGTCAGCGACACTGGCGACATCAGTTGTCCGCTAACTTTAGTGTCTCCTCCCTGCAGAGACTGAGCAACAGCTGTTTCTTCTTTAGCGCATTCATGATGTTGTGGTAGGAGAGATAGAGGTTTAGTCTCCTCTCCAGTGTCTCCCACTGCTCCAGTTGAGCGGGATTGAACTCTGGAATGTGCCCATGTGGGCTGTGTGCTGCAGCCTGGTCGGAGCTGGGCCTTGGAGGTGCCGTTGTGGTTTCGGCAACACTGGAGGAGCTGGATGCTCCGTCTTCACTCATTCTGGCCCTGGCTTGGCAACCGACTTCAGTGATGGTGGTGCAATGCGTGGAGCTGGAATAGTGCATTCAAATCATTGAGGGGACGAGAGGCTAGATGGCAATCTGACAGCGATGAAGATCCTGTGAATTTGGGGTTGGTGTTTGTGAGTTTCCTGCATTGTGCAGGGGGTTGGACTAGATAACCTTTTAGGTACCTTCCAACTCTATGATTCTATGAGAGAGCAGTGATAACAACTCTTTATTAAGGGCAGCATGGTGGAGGGCTGCTCCTACAAGGCTGCTAACTGGGCTCATGGGCCAAACCTATATACAACCCCTGGTTCCCACGCAAGCATGCCATTGGTTCATTCAAACAGGCTGGGGGCCTGTGATTGGTGTAGGGCAGCAGGTATTTGGATCCTGCTGTCCATTGTTCCCTAGTCCCCAAGCTCTGCTCTCCTGGCTCCAGTGAGCCGGCAGGAATCCTCTGCCGGCCTAGCGTGGGATGTCGGAGAGGGGTTGGCGATCTGGCTGGTGTACCGTCCACCTAACGCACCAGCCAGCGCCTTACCATCCCTGATGGAGGCGGTGTCGGGCTGGGCATTGGAGTACCCGAGGCTTGTGGTCTTGGGGGACTTCAATGTCCATGCCGATGACGCGGCCTCCAGTCGGGCAATGGACCTAGTGTCTTCCATGGCGACACTGGGACTCTCTCAATTTATCACGACCCCTACGCATCAGGCAGGGCACACATTAGACCTGATCTTTGCGTCCGGGATTCGGGTGAGCGATATCGCAACGGAGGCGGTGCCATGGTCGGATCACTTAGCCCTCAAGGCCCGTATGGAGATGCCACACCAACCCTGTAAAGGCGGAGAGCCTATTTTGGCTCGCCCGCGGAGCCTGATGGACCCGGAACGGTTCCAGATGGCTCTTCTGGACCCCTGGCTCCCTGGCGATTCCCTTGATGCCCTAGTTGATGCCTGGCAAGATCAGCTAACTGGGGCAATCAACGAGATCGCACCTCGACGTCCTCTATGCCCTCGTCTGAAGCTGGCTCTATGGTACACCTTGGAGTTACGCCAGCTGAAACAAGGACTCAGACGACTAGAGAGGCAGTGGCGGCGCACTCATGACGAAGCGGCGAGAACATCTTATAGAACGCTTATGAGGTCATATGAGATGGCACTCAAGGCTGCGAAGAAAGATTACTTCGCAGCTAAGATTGCGTCTGCAAATTCGCGCCCAGCACAATTGTTCAAAATAATTGGATATTTAATCACACTGCCCCAGGGCAGGCCAAATGTTAGAGAATTGGAAATAGGCTGTGAGGCTTTTGCGAATTTTTTTGCAGACAAAATCATGTTGCTCCGCCAGGACCTGCCCATCACATTGGATACAGTATATGAACTGGAGGCTCCGTGCCTGTCTTCAGGTTTAGTTCTGGATCATTTCGACCCACTCAGCCTGGAGGAAGTCGACGGAATTCTCTCCTCTGCACGCCCAACAACCTGTGATTTAGACCCATGCCCCTCTTGGCTAATTAAATCTTGCCTGAGGGAGCTTAGATGTCTTTTACGGGACATCATAAATAGATCCCTCCTGGAGGGGCGTTTTCCAACGCCCTTAAAAGAGGCCTTGGTCCACCCCCTCTTGAAAAAAAGTACAGCAGACCCGGCCGAATTGGCAAACTACCGACCGGTCTCGAATTTACCGTTTTTAGGTAAAATTATAGAGAGGGCAGTGGCGTCGCAGTTGCAGGGTTTTCTGGATGACGCTTCCATCCTAGACCCTTGCCAGTCCGGCTTTCGCCCGGGCCATGGAACGGAGACAGTGCTGGTTGCCTTGGTGGATGACCTCCAGCGGCATCTGGATCGAGGCGGTGTGGCGGTGCTGATGTTGTTAGATCTGTCGGCCGCGTTCGACACAGTCGACCATCGGCTGCTGACCCGCCGCCTCGCCGATGTTGGGGTTAGGGGGTCAGCCTTACAATGGCTTTCCTCCTTCCTTGAAGATCAGGGACAAAGGGTGGCAATCAGGGGTGAGCTCTTCCAGAGATGCACACTACACTGTGGGGTGCCTCAGGGAGCAGTTCTCTCGCCGATGCTATTTAACATCTATATGTGCCCCCTTGCCCAGATTGCCAGGAGGTATGGGCTTGGGTATCACCAGTACGCAGATGACACCCAGCTCTATCTACTAATGGATGGCCGGCCTTTTCTGCGCTCCAGAAAACTTGGACCTGGCACTGCAGGCCGTGGCAACTTGGTTAAGGCTGAGCGGGCTGAAACTGAATCCGGCAAAGACAGAGGTCCTTTGCTTGGGTCGGGGCGCTCTGGAAGGGGAAATACCTCTCCCGGTCTTTGACGGGGCGCCATTGAAAGCGGCATGCCGAGTCAGAAGCCTGGGAGTCCTACTGGAGCCTTCATTATCAATGGAGGCCCAGATAGCAGCCGCTGCCAAGTCAGCCTTTTTTCACCTGAGACGGGCAAGGAAGTTGGCTCCCTTCCTAGAGCGTCGGGACCTGGCAACAGTGATCCACGCAACGGTCACCTCGAGACTAGATTACTGTAATGCCCTCTACGTGGGGCTGCCTCTGTGCCGAACCCGGAAGCTGCAGCTAGTGCAGAACGCGGCTGCCAGACTGTTGCTGGGGCTCCCAAAGTGGGAGCACATACAGCCAAGGCTGCGTGAACTGCACTGGCTGCCAGTTACATACCGGATTCGTTACAAAGTGTTGGTTATTACCTTTAAAGCCCTATATGGCCGAGGACCTGCCTACCTTAGGGACCGTCTCTCCCCGTATGAACCCCAGAGAGCACTGAGGTCAGCAGGGAAGAACCTGCTGACTATCCCCGGGCCAAAAGAAGTAAAACTTCAGAGCACCCGTACTTGGGCTTTCTCTGCTATGGCCCCACAGCTATGGAATCAGCTTCCAGAACAAATGCGGGCCCTGCGGGACTTTGAACAGTTCCGCAGGGCCTGCAAGACCACCTTGTTCCGAATGGCCTTCACCGACTGAAACTGCTAAACTGCTAAGTAAACTTGCCAGCGATTATAGCACCAATATATTAATGTTTTTGTTTTTAGAATTTTAATAGATTTGAATCAATTGTAGTTAAATTGCTATATACTGTACAATGTATGCATTAAGTTTTTGTTGTTAGCTGCCCTGAGCCGCTTCGGCGGGGAGGGCGGGATACAAATAAAATGTGAAATGAAATGAAATGCTACAAACCTTATACATAACAGGTGAACAAACTGAAACTGAATCATGAGAAGACAAAAATCATGCCAGTCGGAAAGCTGAAGTCTTGAGGGGCATTGTGCTCCCTACCATCGATGGGGTCCAGATAGTGCTATTTAAATCATTTAAGAGCCTGGGGTCTATACTGGATCCTGTATAATTGCTGGAGAAGTAAAGTAATTTAGCTGCAGAAATGCGTTGTGCTAGCATCTTTTTGCCCAGAAGATAGCCCTCTGCATGGATTTGGGTGATTTGCCCATGTATATCCATGGAATTGTTATCGTGAGGCTAGACTGGTAGTGATGCTGTTTACAGAAATCTGCCCTTAAAGACAGCTCAGAAACTCCAATTAGTGCAGATGCTGCAGCCCAGTTACTATCAGGCACTAGGAGAAACATGTATGTCACACCTTTTCTACAGTAACTCTCTTAGTTAATGATCAGTTATTGAGTTCAATTCAAGGTTTCAGCTCACCTACAAGGCTCTAGGTGACTTTGGATCCAACTGATTGCAGGACTGCCTCAGCTACTGTCCTGTTCTGCAACAGCTTTGCTCATCTGAGCAAAAGTTTCTAGTCTTGCAAATGGGCTAGATCAGCAGCTGCCAGTCCATGTGTATTCTCAGTGGTGGTTGCCACCTTATGAGATAGCCTGCCTTAGGAGGTCAGGAAGTCTTCCACACTTCTGTCATTCTACAAAATGTGCAAACCAGGAAGAAGACATTACATAAAGGAATTAAAATCGTCGTGGAATTATCTCCACAATTGGTATGTCCACAATTTCCAAAAATTTGTTTGTCATCTTTCTGTCCTTACAAGGGCCATCAAGGTGGCTAACAATTTAAAAACATGGATAATAAAACCACATTTAAAGGCTTAATATAGTAATCCCTCAAAACCTCAGTTTTCTACCCAACGGGGACCCAAAGTGGCTTGCAGCATTCCTCCCTCTTCCATCTGAAGCAATGCTGATTCAAGGACTCGCTACTAATTTAGACAGGTCATGAGAGGGAACACAGGAAGGTGTGAGCCAGTGCTTGGCTCTAGTGGCCCGTTCGTATATGCCCAGGTAATGCCAGTTGCCACTTTGGGTCAGGAAGGAATTTTCCTTCAAGCCAGATTGGCCCAGGGATCCTGGAAGGGTTCCCCCCCTTTCCTCTTGGCATAGAGCAGGGGTCACTGGGGGAGCTAGGGGGGAAGTAGTTGTGAATTTCTTGCCTTGGGAGGTTGGACTTGATGACCCGTGAGGCACATTCTAGCAGGAAAAGGAGAGGAATACAAATATAATAAATTGTTCTGTCTTCCATCAGCAGCAAAGCCTGGAGTGAAGAGTCACATGACATGGGTTGATGTGCTATAGCCTCACTATTGTTTACCCCATAATTGGTTATCTTCACTCCCACACAGCATGCTCCATTAGAAACCCAACTGTCTCCAGGTCTTGCTTGGCTTGGACTAAGTGGGTTTGTGCTATTTACAGTCCTGGCTTATCCCTGGACTGATCATAAACTTATTTAGAAAATATGGTCATTTTCCTAGGGAGCTATAGCTGATAAAAAAGAGCCAACTGGAGCTCGGTTCCACAAATGAAAGGCGGAAAGAGCTAAGGAGCAAGCAAAGCAAGAGAGATTCTTCTGGAAATTTTTAAATAATTGGTTAGCAGTGGTGTGTGCGCACAAATAATTAGCCTTGTCTAGAGTGCAAAAAAGCCTGGCAGTGTCCCTGTCTTTAAGTAATGAGCATCATCATCATCATGATTGCACTTTCAGGATATTTCTAGTTACTTATTGAATTTCATTAGACTTCTGTTTGTTCAGGCACCTGGGTATACTGCCATTAAACAACTAGGTAATTTAGGATAGAGAGAGATAGACAATTTCCTTGTGCAGTTAGTAAATTGGTCTGTTGTATGTGTTCTGATAAACTAGAAGTGATGATCTCTTGTGTTTCAGAATTATTCCATATATTATTCCTGTTAACCTGCACCACAGGCCCTGGAGGAAAAAAAAAGAAAATTACTTAAATCCACATTAGCACATTGCATTTCATGTTCTATTCAGTTTTTACAAAGGCTCACACTCTTTTTAGAAGAATGCTTTATAGTTTACAATCCCCTTGCAGCTTGCCTGGCTTAATTGCCTGGAGACTGAACACTGAGGATGGGATGAAAGAAGCATCATTAACCAAAGTGTTCACAGGTGTCCTGTTGTGTTCATAGGCGTCACTTTAAAAAAAAAAAAGTGTTTCAAAGTCAGTAAAACTTTGTTTGACCAGAGGTAACAATAAAACCAAGGAAACTCTGTGCCTTGCGAAACGTTACTGTAACATACTGCTTTTAATACTGGAAGGGAAAAAAACTAAGCCAGCCTGAAGACTAATTTTGGCAACCTTGGATTCATGGTAATACTTAGATTGGAGGTACTTCAGAAAAGTATCTGAATGATGGAGAAGCAAAAATTGATATTTCCCCCTATGTCCCCCTATATTTTACTATACCACTGCAAAGCCTTTAAAAAAAAAAGTTGATAAAATGTGTAAATCTGTGTCTGCCAGATATTATTCAGTATTATATAAAAGCTTAAAAAAACTTTTATATATAAAGCTTAAATATATAAAGCTTTTATATATAAAGCTTAAAAAAAATTGCAGCCAAGTTGCAACCAACTTATGGCAAACCGTTAGGACAAGAGATATTTCACGCTGGTTTGCTATTACCCTCTGGCAGGCACTGCTGGACCCAATGTGGAGCCCCTGGCTATTCAGCTTCGTCTGCAAGGCTCAGCGTGGCTCTCAGGTTTGCAAGGGATGTTGGGCTCCAAGGAGAGCACATGCTGATGTGCTGCCCCACTGATCTCACCTTCCTGGGTTTGCGCAGACCTGGGAAGGTGAGAGCAGCGGGGCGATGGGAGAGGACGCCTGGCGGAACCTCTGTAGGCCAGGTGGCATCCTAGGTGCCACCTTGCCTACTCCTATGCACCAGACCTGGCCACATGTCACTAATAGTATATAGATTATGTGCCACAGAAATACAGTAGTCATTAAATCTGAGCAGCAACATATAAAATTGGACTTCACCCATTTACAGTGCAGTACTAAACAGTTACACCTTTCTAAGTCCATTGACTTCAGTGCTGTTAGAAAGATTCAGTTTTGCTCAGAATGGTAGTGCCAACATTAGATTTCCTAGACAGCAACTAGACAGGGGTGGCCAAACTGCAGCTCTGGAGCCACATGTGTCTCTGTCACACATATTGTGTGGCTCTCACAGCCCCCACCACCCTGTTGGCTAGCTTGGAGAAGGCCTTTGTCGCTTTAAATCTTCAAGTCAAGCCAGCTGGCAGCTTGGAGAATGCATGTGAAATTAAAGTTGATTTCTTTCAACCTCCTGCTCCCCCATCTATTCCCTCCCTCCCTTCCTTCCTTCCTTTTGCTCTCAAACATCTGATGTTCATGTCTTGCAGCGCTCAAATATCTGATGTTTATTCTATGGGGCTCTTACATTAAGCAAGCTCGGCCATCCCTGAACTAGATAGATAGATAGATAGATAGATAGATAGATAGATAGATAGATAGATAGATAGATAGATAGATAGATAGATAGATAGATAGATAGATAGATAGATAGATAGAAGGCAGCTTCAGATGTTCATAGATAGGCAGGCAGGCAGGCAGATAAAGATGTTCTGAAGAAAAGACAAAGCTCCAAGGGCTGGCACATGCACACTCTTGTGGAGGAGATGATGCCTCCAGTTGCAGATCCTTTAGTTGTTTCATGTACCAATTTTAAACTTGCAACCATATTTCAGATATTCAAAAAAGGAGTAAAGCTGCAAGTCTGAGAAAAAATTAATCTAAGTGGAATCTGTATGGTTAACGCTGGACTGAACTGCATGCTGTGTACAGACACATGCAAATGATCCATAATGCTGTTAAATTTTTTAAATTAAAAACTCCTTTTTTGAAAGGAGGGAGGAGGAGGAGGAGAGAAGAGTAGGTTTTATACCCCCCCTTTTCTCTACCTTAAGGAGTCTCAAAGTGGCTTACAAACACATTCCTTCCTCTTCCCACAAGTCACCTTGTAAGGTAGGTGGGGCTGAGAGAGTTCTGAGAGATCTATGACTGGCCCAAGGTCACTCCGCAGGATTCACATGGAGGACTGGGGAATCAAATCCAGTTCTCCAGATGAGAATCTGCTTCTTTTAACCACTACTCCATGCTGCACAATTTAAGTGCAGAAACATTCAGGGAGAGGCAGGGAGGCTGCTCAACCTTTTCATTGCCTTTCTACAGCAGCCTTTCTTATCATGGTTCAAAAAACCTGCAAATTTGCCTTTGAAAACTTATGGGGGTGGGGAGACAAACTGCTTGGGAGACCCAGTGGACATTGTGCACCCCTCCCTGCTTCATGTAACTTCTCTATTCTAATTTCCCCCTCCTGAAGCAACTGCTTGGTTTCAAAAATGACATTACTTGGTCTCCTGCATTTTTGTGTGTAATGCGTTGCCTCACACACAAGTTATTCAGGGTGATAAATAACAGGCTCTGGCAAATAATTGGAACCTTTAAGTGTGCTCACTAGGAAAATAGCTGAAGCCTTTACACTGTGTCTATTTTTAAAGGGTTATTTTAAGGGCTCTGATTGCCACCATAAACACCCCACTAATCTTTATCCATTTAAGTAAGCTCATTTTCAAAGACAGTGTAGCTATAAACAGTCATTTATGATCCCTTTGAATGCGTCACATTTACTTGGCTTCAAAAATCCTTGGCAAGTGATGCAAAACTGTGGGCCAAGGTTTGAAGCTTTATATAAAATATATTAATCAGCTCTAAAGAGCTATGTTTAAAGAACAGGTCAGGCTGACCTGAAAGATGTCAGAGACAGCAGCCATGTGTCTAGGTTGCACCCAGAGAGCATACTTCTGCTTTCTGGACAGTTTGTGGTCAGGTAGTCAATGGACAGTTGAAGATGCACCCAAAAAGAGTACCTTTTGCAACACTGGACACCTGGCAAAGCAGGAACACAAGACAGTAAACGAGAAACCACTAAATGGCATAACATATAGGTGAGCTTTGCACTTGCATGACAGGAAACTAAAGTGTACTGTCAGATATGGGGAGCTCAGGGCAGGGATTAGGAATGATAAGGTAACCCATCATATGTGATGCTAACAATATATGCTCATGTAGAAATGATGCTATGATACCTATAATCCAGTCAATAACTGTTTAAGTTTAACTTCTATGTATGGAAATAAGAGGAAGTATAAGAGTCAATGTCCCTTTGTTGGGCTGGGCCCTGTGTGCCATAAAATGTAACAAGAGGTACCAAAGACATAAACTTTATAAAGATGATTTCAGATGCTGAACCGCAATAGCAGACTTGCAGAAGGCATTGAGATCTCAGTATTGGGAATGAGACAGGAAACCTAGCTCTCAATTTGTTACAGGAGGATTCCGTCCAGGAGGATAAAAGAATAAATGGAAATAAGTCTGAAGAAGTGAAGAGTGACTCACAAAAACACATACCCTACCACAAATTGTGTTCGTCTTGTGCTTGTACACAAAATTTATACCAGGAATAAAACATTGTTGGTCTTTTTTTTTAATATAATATTTTATTACTTCAATTAAATTTTCCAGCTGTTTACATCATTAAAGCAAAAGAAAACAAACAAAAATATTACCACAATATTCATCTTACAGTTTATCCTAAAAGAGGTTGGTTGTGAAACAAACTATAATTTTTAAATACTTTTAAATAATCATACTAATTAAAATCATAAAAATTACAACATTATATTTCATCACTAATATAACACAATTTTCTAAACTCACCAATTTACTTTTTTTTTTTTTTTTAACAAACTATAAAATTTTTTCCATTTTTTTTCAGCATCCATTTTTGACATCCCTTACATTAGATTGGATAAAATATCAATTTCTGCGGCTTGCAGGATCTTTCCCACCACCTCATCCAGCTCCGGACATCTCACTTGTCTCCAATATTTGGCAAATACAATTCTTGCTGCCATGAGAATATACACCGTTAAATATTCATCTTCCTGTGGAATTTCATTTCTGACTAGTGATAACAATATTGTCTCGGGTTTAAGTTGTAAGTCTGTATTTAAAATCTCCTTTAGCATTCCATGTATTTTTATCCAAAATCTTTTAGATATTTTACACGTCCACCATAGGTGGAAGAAGGAGCCTAACGCTATTCCACATTTCCAACACTTGGGAAACATTGCTGGTCTTAAAGAGGGAACTCCATTTTCTCTTTCTCTCTCTGGCTTGCTCTCTCTGGCTCTTTCCCTCCCCCTCCCTCCTCATCCCCCCCCCAGAAGTGTTCTTGAACACAGAAACTTATACCAGGAATAAAACATTGTTGGTCTTAAAGAGGGAACTCCATTTTCTCTTTCTCTCTCTGGCTGTTTCCCTCCCCCTCCCTCCTCATCCCCCCCCCCCCCAAGAAGTGTTCTTGAACACAGAAACTTATACCAGGAATAAAACATTGTTGGTCTGCAGCCACAGGACACCATTTCCCCCTTTTTCTTTCTCTGGATCTTTCCTTCCCCGCCCCTCCCTGAAAGAGGAGGAGGAGCCCTCAGCCAATTGAGAGAGGGCTTTCTCTGGCTCTTTCCCTTCTCCTACCTGTTAGGGTTTAGATATACGATTAGCAGAGTAATGTGGAGAGAACCACAAAATAACAGCCAGGCACATGGTTTAGCTTAAGAAACAAAGTAATTTACTTTACTAATGAGGAAAGGGATGACTGGGATTTCTAGAAAACAAAGAAAGGATTCAATATCCTATCTAACTTCTAAACTACATCTTGACTCTCTCAAGTATTAACTTCAACTGCATGGAGATCTAAGGGCTTAACACAAAGGGCAATAAAAGTTACCATGTGCTCTCCCCTAGACCACCACCCAAATATATAGATTAGCCTATTAGGACTCTCCCTCAATGGTCACTATGCATATTAACACCTAACCTCTGGTGGGAAGTATGTGCAAACATTCTCATTGGCTCTACCAATCTCACTGGCTAAACATCAGCATGCATATACAAACAATTAACTCATGACAACAGGAAGTGAAATTGCATCAAAAACCCAACAATCCCCTTCTCATTAGGATTTGTAGAATCTTTCGGGCTCAAGTGCCGTGTTCTACTGGAGAAAGTTTTCCTTCCAGACGTTTTGTTCTCAGCTGCAGAGAACATCCTCAGTGGCATTGCAGCCGGAGCAGGCGCTCTGACCTTTTTGGCTGCAACGCCACTGAGGATGTTCTCCGCAGCTGAGAACGTCTGGAAGGAAAACTTTCTCCAGTAGAACACGGCACTTGAGCCCGAAAAGTTCTACAAACCCTAATGATGTTACCAGCCGTGAAAACCTGAAATCTTTGATAATCCCCTTCTCAAGTTCATGAACTGAAGTCATGAAGTTTCAGCTTCTCTCTCAGATACTCAAACTTCTTCTTGGTGAGCAGCTTGGTCAGGATGTCAGCAATTATTTCTTTCGAAGGACAAAACTTTACTTCAATCATTCCTTGTTGCTGCAACACCCTCACCTTGTGGTATCGCACAGAAATGTGCTTGGTCTTGCCTTTGACACTTTCACTCTTGATCAAACTTAGGCAAGGTCTGTTATATTCAAACAGGGTCACTGGAATAGGCTCTTCTATTCCAAAGTCTCTCAACAGGTGTGTGATCCATTCAAGCTCATTGCAGGCACCTGCTGCAGAATTAAACTCAGTTTCCATTGTGGACATAGCTACTATACTCTGCTTGCGACTTGTCCAGTTGATCAGGTTGCTTCCGTAGAAAAAAAGATGCTCACTTACTGATTTGCAGTCAGTAGTGTCTTCAGCCCAATCTGTGTCCATGTATCCAACCAGTCTTGGGTCGTCATCAGCTGTAATCTTCAGTTTCAGATCAGCTGTCCCAATAAGGTACTTAACAAGTCTCTTCACTGCATTCCAATTGTGGTGATAAGGTGAGCTTGTCTTTCTGCTCAAGATTTCAACAGCTGCACTTAAGTCAGGTCGGGTGAGTTGAGCTAGATACAGTAGTTTCCCAATAGTTTCTCTGTACAGACGATTGTCCTTGAGAGGCACTCCATCTTCCAGCTTGAGGTAAGATGGGTCAAGTGGGAAACTTGCTCTCTTGATATCTTCCAGGCTCAGTGCCTTAGCAAGATTCAGGATTTTGGTTCCTTGATTCAGAAGAAAACCTCCATTCTCTGTTCTTTCTATCTGTATTCCAAGATAGTGGTTCAAAGTCCCAAAACGTTTTACTTCCACTTCTGCATTCAGCTTGTCAACTATCTCTTGCACATCAGCTTCATTTTGACAGCATAAAATCAAATCATCCACATAAGAAATAATGTACTGGTACTGTCCATCCTTTATTCTGGAGAAAAGACAAGGTTCCACTATTCCTTGCTGAAAACCTTGTTTCTTCAGCAACGCAGTTAACTTCTCATGCCAGGCTCGTGCAGCCTGCTTCAAGCCGTACAAACACTGGTTCAGTTTGCAAACAAGATTCTCACTTCCTTTCTCTTGGAAGCCATCTGGTTGCTCCATGAAGATCTCCTCCTTCAGGTCTCCATTCAGGAAGGCTGTCTTGACATCAAGATGCTCCACATGCATTTTTCTTGATGCTGCCGTGCTCAACGAAGTTCTTATGGAGGCATATTTGACAACAGGTGCAAAGGTCTCAGAGAAGTCAGCTCCAGGTCTCTGAGTAAAGACTTTTGCCACTAAACATGCTTTGTACTTGTCTATTTTCCCAGCAGCGTCTCTTTTTACTTTAAACACCCATTTGCACCAACTGCCTTTCTTCCTGGGGGCAGATTGGTTAGTGTCCATGTCTGTTTGTGCTGCAAGGATTCAAACACATCTTCAATTGCCTGCTCAACAAGAGGTTCTTTAGGTTCTCCTCACTTTCTGCCATTAGAGTGGTATCATCTGCATATCTGATGTTGTTGATGTTTTTTCCCAGCAATCTTAATTCCGGCTTGTGCTTCATTCAGGCCAGCATTCCGCATGATGTACTCTGCATATAAATTAAATGAGCAGGGTGACAATATACATCCTTGTCGAACTCCTTTTCCTATTCTAAATCAGTCAGTTGTTCCATATCCTGTTCTGACAGTTGCTTTTTGACCCTTATACAGATTAGATTGTAGCTAACTCTAAAAACCATTCTTCTATCTTTAAACATGATGATGGAAAGTGCCATCAAATCTCAGCCAACGAATGGCAGCCCTGTAGGTTGTCAAAGCAAGAGACTTCAGAGGTGGTTTTCCATTGCCTGCCTCTGCACTCAGAGACCTCAGTGGTGTCCTATCCAGATACTAACCAAGGCTGACTCTGCTTGGCTTTCAAGATCTAACAGGCCTGGGCTAGCCTTGACTACCCAGGTCATGTAACAACTTGAGACCTACATGCAAAGTCCCAAGAAAATCAAAGGCATGTAATGACACCTTTTCTATGGCTCTTCATTGACTTCTTACATCAGGAAATTTGCTAAAGTCTGACCACCACTTTTGAGGGTTACAAAGACCTCCTAGCTATGTAAAAATTGGGAGGTCTTTGTAGCCCTCAAAAGCAGTGGTCAGACTTTAGCAAATTTCCAGTTGAAAGAAGTCAATAAAGAGCCACGGAAAAGGTATCATTACATGCCTTTGATTTTCTTGGGACTCCGCACATGTGACATAATGAGTATATTGGGCCATTCTTGGCATGGTAACCTAGAAGGGGCCTGTAAGAGATGTAGGTCTCAAGTCACTCGCAGTTCCTTGAGCAAGTGAAGTTGCTTTAGCTAGCCAATTTGGTTTTTTGACTACTACTTAGTGTGATCATTAGATAGCATTTTTATAATGCATGATTGGCCTAAAAATAACCATAAACCCCCACAAAGTATACTTTGTCAGGGATTCCAGATTAATCAGTGTCAAAAACTTCTAAATTCACTGAAAACAAAAATGCCTTATTTATGAACAATTAGATATTGTGCTTTCATTTGATTATAGCAATCATTCACCAGTGACATTTCTGCTGAAGACAAGCCACTCCAGTGGTGAATGATTTCTGTAGCTAATTATCTAGTGGTGTGTTATTATAGCCAGAGATTTTAAATGACAAGGCAATGTTCATGTTTTGGAAAGAGAAATCTGTGGCGTGTCTGTGTCACTCAACGTCAAAAGTGTCAGACAACATTGTACAAAATGATTTATGCAAAAATAAGTTACCAAATAGTTTTGGGAGGCTGGCTGACTGTAAAACAATATGGATTATTGTGCTGGAGCAGACCAGAAAGTCCCAGGGAGGGGAAAAGTCAATTTTTTAAAACTTCTGGAATGATCCTTGTACAAAGGTTCATCCCTTTACATATAAAATGGTAAACCTACTTTCAAACAAAAATGAAGCACATCGATAGTGGGAGTAAAGCCCTGCTACATCTGACCTTGTTGAGCATTGTGTCATGCCCTGGGCCCTCAGGGCCGGTCTCCAGGACACGGATATGCTGCAGATAAAGGACTTGCCACCTGGCCTCAGAATTTGGGAGGGGGTTGGTTCCGCCATCAAAGTTCCCCCTCTCCCGCCACAGAATCTGTCTCTAGGGAAGTCTTTCTTTTTCTCTCTTGGTGGCTTCCCCCTAGACTCACTGAGAGACTTGTGTTCTTCTCTGGTTGGGGCTTCCCCTTATCCTTTTATATCCTTCATCCCTACCCCCCCCCATACACACAGTTCCACCCCTCAGGCCCAAGTGTCCCCTGACTTGCTGTGTTGGGGGGTAATGAGAGGGTATGGGAGGTGTTTCCAAACCTCCCATGTCATGCTCCATGCTGGGTGGGCTGAAGACCAGCTTTGCCTCTCTTAAAGGCCATTTCCCCTCCCCAGTAGACTTTCTCTCCTGAGGAGGGCCCTCAGGTGGCTTCCCAGTTCTACTCCCAGTATTGCCAGTCTACTCCACAGGTGGACAATCCCCAGTTTGCTTGTCAAGGGTGAGTGATGCTGCCTCCTGTGATGCCTAGGGTAGCCAATCCCCAGGTGGGGGCAGGAGATCCCCCGTTTGGAGGCCCTCCCCCCGCTTCAGGGTCGTCAGAAGGTGGGGGGAGGGGAGGGAAATGTCTGCTGGGAACTCTTATTCCCTATGGAGATTTATTCCCATAGAAAATAATGGAGAATTGATCTGCGGGTATCTGGGGCTCTGGGGGGGCTGTTTTTTGAGGTAGAGGCACCAAATTTTCAATACAGCATCTAGTGCCTCTCCCCAAAATATCCCCAAGTTTCAAAATGATTGGACCAGGGGGTCCAATTCTATGAGTCCCAAAAGAAGGTGCCCCTATCCTTCAATATTTCCTATGGAAGGAAGGCATTGAAAAGCTGTGCCGTCTCTTTAAATGTGATGGCCAGAACTTCCTTTGGAGTTCAATTATGCTTGTCACAGCCTTGATCTTGGCTCCACCCCTAATGTGTCCTGGCTCCACCCCCAAAGTCCCCAGATATTTCTTAAATTGGACTTGGCAACCCTAGTGATGCCTCCTCTTGCAGTGGGCTTTCATGAGGGTATTGGAGTCCGAGTCCAGTCTGCCAGACCCCGGACACTTAGCCGAAATTGGGTGTGGTATAGTGGCTAGACTCTAGGACCGGGACTGAAGAGCCCCAGATTTAAATTCCTGTTTGCTGTTAAGCTTAATGGATGACCTTGAGCCTGTCATTCTCTTTCAACCTAGCCTATCACACAGAGTTGGATTTAGAAGGGCCTAGTTCTGTTTCGAATCAGCATTGTATAATCAGTGTTGTATAAGAAATATAACCTTCACATCTGCATTAATGCAAATCTCCTAGCAAGCTTAGGAGCAATTATTTCGCTTTTAATATTAAATTTTTGTTTGGGGGTTTAATTGGATGGCTTCAGTAGTGGTTGGAATAAGTACTCTTCTAGTTTCTAAAAGAAAATTGAATCCAGTACCACTTTGCATATGAGAATAATTCGTCCTTGAAATTTATACTGCAAGCCAAAATTCTTCTTTGTTTGCTCATTAATTACATTTTGGCACATGGCAGGAGGAGATAAATGTTACAATGCCATGAAAACTGCTTTTGCAATGTTGAAGAGAATTTTTGAATAACATAAAATATTTGTCTTTTGGATTCTAATCTGATTAGAAAATCAATTATAGACAGGCAGTATTTTGAGGACAGAGTTTTGTGGTGATTTTGGATACTTCTTTGGAAGATACAGACCCTCTTCTTCATGTTTTGAGGTACATATTGCATTGCTATGAAGAACAGCAGCTATGGATGAATTTCATTCCTGGACATGACATTTTCGAACTCAACACATAAACCAGGGCCATTATGTAATAAGTTTCCTGATATCACCATTGGTATATAATGGCGACAGGAGAATTGTGTGATGGACTCACATGGTAAATTTCTAATAGATAATGAATTAGATCCTCTCACAATTTTAGATTTTTTTTCTGCTCATCAAGTCAAAGCTGACTTATGGGGACCCCGTGGGGTTTTCAAGGCAGGACGGGGGTGTTTGGAGGTGGTTTGCCATTGCTTGCCTCCACATCACAACCTTGGTATTCTCTGGTGGTGTCCCTTCCAAATACTGACCAGGACCAACCCTATTTAGCTCCCAACTGGAGGAAGGCATTTCAGTTTTAGGAATTTCTAGATCTTCATGTATTATTCCCAGGACTTCCACAACTCTCTGATGTGTCTTTTTGAGGGGCTCAGTAGGGTTGCTGGTTTGGAGAATTCCTGGAGCCTGGGGTGGGGGGTGGGGTAGTGCTTGGAGTAGGAGTGTGCAAAATTTGGGGGATCTTTTTGTCGAGTATATTGGACCTGAAAAATATTGGTGTTCCCAAATTCCAAATAGTGGTATGATATTCAGATTCCGCTCCCCACCCACCCCCACCCCCAAGTTTCTCAGTTTTTCTGATCCATTATTCCCTATGTGGGGAAATGTTCTGGGTGGCTGGGAGGAAGTTGCTTTTAAAGATATAGGCACCAAATCTGCAGTGAACCTGCTGGTGCCTATCGTTAAATAACTCCAATTTCCTGTCAATTAGACCAAGATGTCCAATGTTATGGGCCCCTGAACAGGCCCCCAGCTATTTTCCATTATTCCAGTGAGGGGGAAAGAAGAAGACCCCCCCCCCCCTGCAAGCTGCTTCTAGGGCAAAAAGCCATGCCTGCAAGTAGCAATCACTGAGTACCAATGGCAAGTCCAACAGAACTATTGCAGAACCCAGTAATCCCAGTAGAAACACAAGCCAATGATCCAAGCCAACAGAACCAAAGTGCAAGCCCACGGAACCAGTTGCAATGTACATTATGCCCAGAAGAACCAGTGCCACTTTGGCAGTACAAACCCAACAGGACTGATGTCAAACCACAGAATCACAACAAATTCAAGCTGGGAATGGGGGTTGCAAGTCCAGCAGAACCAGTTGTAATGTATAGAATGCAAAGCAGAACTCAACACCATTTTTGCAGTGTAGGCTCAACAGGACTGATGTCAAACCACAGAATCACAACAAATCTGGGGAGGGGGGGGGGGAGGATTTGAAGTGCTTGAACTTCCTGCCTGCCTGAAAACCCAATCCCAGTCTCTTTGTATTTTTGGAGGACCTATCCTGATACAGTCTCTTTCCTCTACCCTCATCAGTTGAGGTCCCCTCCTGTTCACCTCAATTTTCAAGAACGAACTATAGTCTTTAATCTGTCTAGTAGACCATTAACTAGCAGGGAATGTCAAGTGTTCAACCGAGGTGTATAATTTGTTCTGACCCCAGATTCATTTCAAATGTGAATTGATTTGTTTAAATTGTTAAGATTTTTTAAATTAAAGGTTTTCTTTGGCAATCAAGATTCGGAATGCCCTGTAACCTTTTGTCCCAATTCCATGTTTATTCCCTCTAGGACACCATTCCATAATGACTTTTGAGTGGGTTGTACTAAGTGATGTGGTTAAATTGGAAGAACAGAGTGGGACGAGGAGATCTAATTTCTCTAGGGAAGATATACAAACAGCCTTAGGATCCTGAAATTACTATGAGACAGGCAGATAAAGGTGGGGGTGTTATTATGAATAGCAAGGATTATGAATTGGAAAATGCTAAACAACTTCAAGGTAACACCTATTACATGCAAATAAATGAGGACCCCACATACTGTATTAAATACACTCTGAAAACCACCTTGCAGGATTCTCTGGTGGGTTTGTGAATTTTGGGGATTGTATAAAATATTGGGACTCACGGGTACTCATTATATAGGAATTTAAACATTGAGGAGTCAACGCAGCCCTGGCTGCAAAGAAAATTAGGAACAAATAAAATGTTTGGAAAAGCCCAAAATTATTTTTTCTCTCTCACACAAGGCCAGGAGCCAAATGCTGCCCTTCAAAAACCATGCCAGCCTAACAACAATTTCAGTCAGTGTTCTCTGAACAAATTCAGAGTCTTGGTGCTTGCCCTCCATAAATCTCATAATATGTTGGAAAAGAATAAAACACAGGCCTCCCTTTCCCTGACAAATTAAACCTTACTGAAGTGATCACCAGCCATTTGCTTGATTACTCAAAGGTATGAATGAACAGTTGTAAAAGGATCGCCATAGATGAAACTCACATTTGCCTAATGCCAATCTCAAATAAATTCCCTTCATTAAAAATAAAAATCAGTAGTCTATTTGAAACCCCTCCCATTGTTGTGAAAAATAAGGAATGATCATTAGTGCTTTTCTGTAGAGTTATTTCATATAAGAACATAAGAGAAGCCATGTTGGATCATGTTTAAGAGAGTTCTCACTTGGGGTTGGGTTGCTTCGGAATAGTCAACCCCAGCACCTGTTCCAATCCACAGCGTCTCTCCCATCCACAGCTTTTCAGAAGACCAACTCCAGTGGGGTCTTCTCACACCAGTCCAATGGGCCGGGGTTCCACCAGGGATCCTGAAACATTGGCCTTGCCCCATCTTCCACAGCCATCTGCCTGTTGGGCCCACACTCAACTGTGGGGGCTTTGGTGATGTCATCTTTCAGTTCTGACCCCCCAGCTCCATGCTGATCCATGGGGACTTTGATAACATCCTCATCTGTCTCCAACCCTCCAGCTCCCAAACTGTTGCCTTCCATGGCATAAGTCTTAGTTTTTTTGGATGTGTCAGGTGTGAGGCAAAAAGGGAGTTCTGGTAAAATGTATTTGCCAAGTAGCACTCAGATAGATTCTCTCTATAAGAATACAGGTGAATCTTTATTGTTACATGAGCAAGACCCTTCCCTTGGGAACGGCTTGCTGGGACTAAAGACAAAAATTACACATAAGTAACCCTAGAAAGCGCAGGCTCCCCCCTCCTTAACATAAACATTTCAGAAAGCAGTCTAACCTAAACACAAGCTTGTATCTTCTGAGACTCTAAGGCCAAATGGTGGTGGGAGGACGGAGTCTTTCATGCTAGTGAGAATTACAGCCTTTCACACACCTTCTTAAGGACACCCCCCCCCTTTGGCTTTGTACTAGACAGAGATGCAATAAAAGAATAATAACTGGCAATTGTCCACCAGGCTTAAAACATGGCAGGAGCCATGACATGGATCCTGACATGGATATTCTCAGGCAGAGAGTTCTACCAGGCGGGAGCCAGCCTAGCTCTAGTTGGGGACAGCTGCACCTCTTTTGGGCTGGGGACCAACAGAAGGTTTTTATTGCTAGAGCATAACGCTCTCCCAGGGGCATATTGAGGTATGTGGGTCTCTGACTGCTAAGGGCCATAAAGGTTAAAACCAGAAACTTGAATGGGATGCAGTGCTCCACTTGAGGCCAGCACAGTCTGAGGGGTCCCTGTAAGTACCTGTGCAGCTGCCTTCTGGATCAATTGGAGCTTCTGGGTCAGGCGCAAGGGTAGGCCTGTGTAGAGCGAATTACAGTAGTCTATCCTAGAGGTGACAGCTGCATGGATTACCATGGTTAGGTCAGGACCAGACAGATAGGGAGCCAGTTGCCTAACCTGGCGCAATTGGAGAAATGCCAGCTTGGCAACTTTCATGACCTGGGTTTCCATAGACAAGTAGCATCCAGGATCATTCCCAGACTCTTGATGGTAGGAGCCAGTGACAGGGCCGCATCATCAAGAGCTGGGAATTGGCAGCCCGGCCTCAGTCTCCCCCCCCCCCCCCCCAGCCAGAGAACCTCCATCTTACTCAACCAACTCTACTTTAATCATTCAACCACAACCTCCAAACCCTTGGCTAAATTCACGGGAATGACATCTGGTTAGCCGTCCATCAACAAATGGGTGTCATCAGCATATTGATGACACTCTAGCGTGAAATTCCACCCTAGCTGGGCAAGGGGCCACATGTAGATGTTAAATAATATCAGGGAGGGACCCACACTCCCTGCAGAGTTCATCCACAATCCTAGCCTTTTGTTCCTTTAGTTTTTCTGTGTCCATGGATGCAAAAGGTGAACAGAATAATAATCTGAATTAATGTATTAGACAGCATTGGAAAAATTAGCAATGAAAATTAAAACAAAACTCTTACTACCTTTCAACAACCTGAAATAAATTGAAGTTGGTCTGGATTTGAATAAGGATCTCAATTTAAAAGTGGTTGCTTACCAGGTCATGTGGAACTGAGAAGCAGGAGAGAGATAGCCAAAGGAGTTGGGTAGGTATATTGAGAGGAGGTGGAAATAGATCACATAGTAAACTTTTGGATGTAGTGCTTACTGCTAGAACATTTCACATAACTGAATGCGACTTACTCTGCAAATAGATAGTTAGATAGCATAGGAAAGGGTTTTACCCTAGCCTTTTGTTACTTTAGTTTTTCTGTTTCCATGGATCTATAATAACTGTTTTGGCAAAAACTACAAGGATGCTGAGAAGGTGGGACTAGGGATATAAGATTCCTCCAGATGTGGTTGTTTTGGAGAGCCTGAGAAGACAGGTAAGGTAGCCCACCTATCACATGTGAAATCAATGGAGCAGATAGCACAATCTCTGTAATCTCAGGGCTTCAGCAGCATATGAATATACTCTCACTTTAGCTGCTCACTTGATTTGAAACCATGGCTACTGCTCTCCAGCAGCTAGGGTTGCCAACTCCAGGTAGAGAAATTCCTGGAAATTTGGGGGGGGGGGGGTGGCAGAGTTTGGGAAGGGAGCATAGCCAGGATGTGATGCAACAGAGTCTACTCTCCAGAACTGCAGTTTCCTTGGGGGAACTGATTTCTGTAGAATTGAGATCAGTTGTAATTCTAGGAGAACCTGGAGTAGATTTTAATAAATAACACTTAAGGGTTCCCCCCCCCACACACACACACACACAATTAGCACTAGAAATTTAATTACTTTTACCTCTAAGGAAGCCTGGCATGGATGGATGGAACTGTTTGAATTAAAGTGACAGAAATATTCCTTCCTATGATTTCACTTGTTGGATCATCTTAGAAATACGCTGTTTCATTTGCCTCCGAAGACTGCATTACTTTTAAAATACATTCTAAACATTGTGGCTCATTTATGTGGAAAACAGGGACAGATGCCCGTTTGCACTTCAGCAGACTTCAGAATGCATTAATATTAAACAGTTGTATGCAAATATTGATAAACATTATGATAATTTTGGAGAGATACATACTTATCTATTCAAAAGGATCTGTTTCCAAGCTATTGAAATGAAGATTGATAATCAGGGTTTTAAAAAATACACAAAAGAGTGCTAATGCCAAAATCTGAGACCTTATTGTCTCCGTTGTGATATTTTGCTAGTGTTTTGCTGATAAAATATTGAGAATATGCTCTGATCTGGATCTCAGTTGTAACATAGGCACACCAGAAGTCCACGAGGGGTGCCACCAGGGGAGGCGTGGGGGGAGGCACAGGGGGCGCCGTGGGGGGGGGGGGGCGGCTGGCCAGCCTGCCTATGGCGCCATGTGCCCTCGGGCCGGTGCTGAGGATTGGTGAATGCTAGAATCATGTAAGAACCACATCAACCAACCCTTATAAATCAATCACTAATTCAGGGCACCTTCCTCAACCACTCAAAAGAAGCAGTTATCCATCTGCTATTAAAAAAAACCCCATCTCTACAGAAAAAACGATGTGACCAGTTATCGCCCAGACTCTAACCTGGCCTTTCTGGGCAAAGTGCTTGAGAGAGCAGTGGCAGATCAACTCCATATCTCCTTGGATAATGCATCTTCTTTAGACCTTTTTCTTTCTGGCTTCAAGCCAGGCTATGGGGACAGAGATGGCTCTGCTAGTGTTACTTGATGACCTTCATCTGAATATGAAGGAAGAAGACCATGGCTTCTTGTTGTTCTTGTTGGACTTATCTTCAGCCTTTGATAATCCCATCTTATTGAGGTGCTTGGAGATAGAAGGAGGTATCTTGGGATAGTGCTGAACTGGTTCAAAGCATTCCTCAGAGATCAGGTTCAATGGGTTGCATTGGGAGACCAATTGTCATCATTGTGGGACCTATCCTGTGGAGTTCTACAAGGTGCAGTTCTGTGCCCCATGCTTTTCAATCTCTATGTAAAGTCCTGAGGATAAGCCATTCATAGTTTTGGAGGTGGTTGTCTTCAGTGTACAGATGATACCCAGCTCTATATAACTGTATCAAAATCCTGAATAATTGCCAGGCTGCTGTGGTAAATTAGCTAAGAGTGAAAAAATTGAAACTAAACTCTGAAAAGACAAAGGTCATGCTGCAAGGGAACCTTGAAGGATGTTGTGCTCCTCTCTTTTGATGGAGTTCAGCTGGCTCTTCCTGACTCAGTTGGGAGCCTTGGGTTTATACTGGACCCAATACTATTACTGGAGAAGCAAAAAACCCCAAACTTTCTTACAACTCAGTCTAGCCTGAAAGATGGCCTTTTTGATATGGCTTATCTGGCCACCTGGATCCCCACCACAGTAACATTGAGACTAGACTAGTGTAAAGCACTGCACGTTGGTATCGATTCTGAAACTCCATATAGTGAAGAATGCAGCCGTTCAGCTATTATTAGGAGGCAGGTGGAGCATGTATATTACTTCCATCCTGCAGGCATTTCACTGGCTGCCTATCTGTTATCAGGCTCAATTTAAGGTACTAGCTATCACATACAAAGCCCTTGGAACCTCATATATGCAAACTGCCTCTCACCCTATGTTGTTGTTGTATTTAATTTCTATCCCGTCCTTCCTGCAAGCAGGCTCAGGGTGGGTTACAACGTAAAATCCACAACAATAAAACCAAACTCAGCTATGATTGCAACTCTAACCCTTAAAACAAGGTGACAATCTGACATATCATTTCAATGTCCCAGCACAGTATAACAATAAAGAGAAGAGGCGTCAGAGCCTTTAAAAAGTCTCTGATGGTACAGTTCCTTGCTCTTAGGTAGACCAGAGCAAGCATTATAGTCCAGTAACCCAACAGTTTACAGCGGATTGTGGGAGGAGGGGCCAGATGGTATTTGACATCCACTGCCTCACCCAAAGGCCTGGTGGAACAGCTCCGTTTTGCAGGCCTTGTGGAACTGTAAAAGTTCCCACAGGACCCTAATTTCTGCTGGGAGATGATTCCAACAGCCTGAGGCCAGGGTTGAAGACACTCTGGCCCTGTTTGAGGCTAGGCAGATGTCTTTTGAGCTAGGGACTTCCAGTAAGTGCTAGTCCAAAGAGCACAAGGAACTTCGGGGCACATATGGGAAGAGACAGTCCTGCAGGTATGTTAGTTTCTGGCCGCTAAGGGCCTTAAAGATTAAAACCAACTCTTTGAAATGTATCTGGAATTCTATCAGCAACCGATGCAGTTGACGCAGCTTCAGCTGAATGTACACCTGTGGAGATGTCACAGTCAGCACACATACTGCCACATTCTGCACTAGCTGCAACTTCTGGATCAGGTACAAGGGCAGGCCCACATAGAGCAAATTACAATAGTCTTATCTGGAAGTGACCATTGTGTGGATCACTGTAGCTAAGTCACAGGTGGTGAGGTATGAAGCCAGTTGCTGCACTTGTCACAGATGGGAAAAAGCTGGCAACCATGATGACCTGGGCTTCCATTGATGGTGAGGCATCCAGTATCACCCCTAGGCTCTGAATGCTTGGCATGGGTGTCAGTGTTCCCTCACCCAGTGCTGGGACTGAATTTCCATATCCAGTCATCTGCAGCTCAGGTACAGGACCTCCAGCTGCATTGGATTCAACTTCAGCCTGCTCTGCTGTAGCCAGCCAGCCACAACTTCCAAAGCCCTGCCCAAAACATCTGAGGCTGAGACGAGCTGGCCATCCATTAACAGGGCTGGGTGCCATCAGCATACTGATTACACACCAAACCAAACCCCCAGACCAACTCGGTAAGGGGATGCATATAGATGTTAAAAAGTGTTGGGGAGAGGATCACCCCCTGAGGGACTCTGCGGTCCAATGGGTATCATGGAGAAATCCTCTTTCTACCCTCTGTCCCTGACCCTGAAAAAAGGAGAGCCATTCCAGGACAGACCCCTGAATCCCCACATCGGCAAGACTGTGAGTCAAAAGATCATAGCCCTATGTCAAACACCACTGTCAAATCAAGAAGCAACAGCAGTGCCAACCCACCTAAATCCAGCTGCCTCTGGAGGTCATCTATAAGGGCAAGCCCAGGGTGGAAGTCAGATTGGAAGGGATCCAGGATGAAGGTGTCATCTGAGAAGGCCTGCAGCTGCTCTCTCAATTACCTTATCCAGGAACAGAAGGTTAGACACTGGGTGGTAGTTGGTCCAGGGCCATAGGGTCCAAAGATGATTTCTTTAGGAGTGGATGCACCACTGCCTCCTTCAGCCCCCCTGGGAAAACCCCTGACATCATGGATTGTTTTACAATCTCACACAGGAGGCCTGTACCCCATTTCCATAGGCCTTAACCAGCCAAGATGGGGAGATGAGTGTCAGAACTTGTAACTTTCCTATGTGCTGTTAGCCAAACTGACTCCATATTGTAACCAGATACTAACCCAGTATACCCTGCTGTAGGCCACTAACAGAAATTCCTATGCATTTCAAACAAACTGTGATCGCTGGAGGGTGACAGATAGCCTCTGGTCAACATCTGCAGGTACCCCTTTGAAGCCGAGCCAGCCAGGCCTTCTCAGCAGGACTTCATCCTCCCTCGCTGATAACAGACCTTGGGAAACAGACAGTTGTCTCTGGCCGTGTGAAAGATCGTTTTATTGTTGTTGCCATAACCGCATAAAATGTAACTAATGCTGGCTTTCGGTATCAGTGTTATCCTGTACCTTCAGCCTTGTAGTTCTCAATAAACGCCTATACTTTTGTAACAAAGTCCTGGGCCTCGATTGAAGTTCTTCCAGTTCTGACATTATAACACTGATAGTGGTTGGGGCGGGTTGGTTAGTGAGGCACCAGCCAGACATACAGTGGGAAGCACAAATTGTGCGCTTCCTGGACTGGCGGTGCGAGCACTACCACTGGCAGAAGGAATGGGGACCCAAAGCGCCGCCCCAAAACGAGCGACTGTGCCTGACCATAGAAGAGGTGAAATCGATCCCCAGGGAATACCGGGATCTGAGAGGGGCCTTTAGCGAACAGGAGGCGGACGAACTGCCCCCGCACCGCCCAACCGATTGTGCCATCGAGCTAATACCAGGGCAGGAGCTACCGAAAGCTAAACTCTACTCGATGGGCTGGGCGGAGCAGGCGGAACTAAAAAAGTTCATAGACAAAAACTTGAAACGGGGGTTCATCCGGCCTGCCACGGCCCCCCATGCCGCCCCTGTGTTATTCCGCAAGAAGAAGGATGGAAGTTTGAGACTTTGCACAGATTTTCGCGGGATAAACGGGATTTCCATGTCAAACGCCTACCCGATCCCGCTGATAAAAGACTTGCTGAGCACAGTGGCAGAGGGCAAAGTGTTCACCAAGCTTGACCTCCGCGATGCGTATTTTCGGGTCCGAATCAGGGAGGGGGACGAATGGAAAACGGCGTTCAACACGCCGATGGGACAATTTGAATATTTGGTGATGCCAGTTGGGCAGGAGTGTTTATGAACTTTATCAATGAGGTGCTAAGGGAATATTTGTACAAGGGGGTTGTGGTCTACCTGGATGACATTATTTACTCTAAAGACCTTGAGTCGCATGTGCCATTAGTCAGGAAAGTGTTAAACACCCTGTATCAGAACAAATTGTATGCCAAATTGACCAAGTGCGAGTTCCACAAGTCGGAACTAGATTACTTGGGCTTCAGAGTGTCGGGGGAGGGGCTAGCGATGGACCCCGCGAAAATCCAAGCAGCCTTAGACTGGGAGCCTCCTCGAACCCAACGGCAGTTACAATCATTCCTCGGGTTCGCAAATTTTTACCGCGGGTTCATCAAAGGGTTCGCCCAGGTCATGTTACCCCTCACAGAGCTCCTCAAAACAAAGGGGAAAGGGGAGGAAGCGAAAAAACCCGGAGCACGCCTGCCGTGGTCGCCCGAATGCCAGCGCGCCTTTGAGGAGTTGAAAAGGTTGTTCACCAGGGAACCGGTGCTAGCCCACCCCAATGAGTTAAAGCCGTTCGTGGTGCAATGCGACGCCTCTGACGTCGCTGTGGGGGCAATATTGATGCAGCAAGACGAGGGGGGGGGGCTCCGGCCATGTGCGTACATTTCCCACAAATTTTCAAACAAGCAGAGGAACTGGTCAGTATGGGACAAAGAAGCATTTGCGGTTACGTTCGCTCTCAAAACCTGGCGGTCGTGGCTGGAAGGAGCCCGGGTCCCATTCGAAATTTGGATGGACCACAAAAATCTGGAAGCGCTAACCGGCCGCCGCAAACTAACCGCTAAGCAAATACGGTGGGCGGGGTTTTTTGCCAAATTTGACTTTGTGCTAAAGCACATCCCTGGCACCAAGAATTTCTTAGCCGACGCGCTCTCGCGCATGCCCCAGCACGACAGCCAAAATGAGGAAGTAATAGACTCCCTCATTCCCCCCAACCAAGTGGCGGGCGGAGTCACCACCCGGTCGGGAAAAAAAACAGGGACCCCCGAGCCGAAAGAAAAGGAACGCTTCGTGGCAGAAACAGAAGCGGAGGGAGGGGAAAGGCCCGACGGGGTGGAGAAGGGGGAAGGGGGACTCTGGTACCACGGCGAGAAGATCTATGTGCCAAAGAGCCTACGGGGGGAGGTGCTAGAGCAGTGCCACTCAAGCCGCTTAGCGGGGCACTTTGGCTATGTGAAAACGCTGGACCTGATCACCCGGCAATTTTGGTGGCCGCAATTAAAAAGGGATGTGTTGGAGTTTGTAAGTTCCTGCCCGACATGCATCATGGCGAAACGGAGGGGGGGGGGACCGCCTGGCCACCTAGTCCCTTTGCCAACCGCAACCCGGCCGTGGGCAGTGGTCTCGATGGACTTTATAGTTGAGCTCCCCCCCTCCCAGGGGAAAACGGTGATCCTAGTAGTAGTAGACACTTTCTCTAAACAAGCCCACTTCATCCCCTGCAAGCAACTGCCCACCGCCAAGAAGTTGGCCTACCTATTCTTCACCCACGTGGTCCGCCTCCACTCGTTCCCAGACAAGGTCATTAGTGACCGCGGGCCACAGTTCGTTGCCAACTTCTGGCGGGAGTTTTGCAAAATTGCGGGAATAGAACAAAAGCTCAGCTCCGCCTACCACCCACAGACGGACGGCCAGAAGGAGAGGGTGAATGTGCTTCTAGAACAGTACCTCAGGTGCTACGTCAACTTTCAGCAGTCAAACTGGGTAGAACTATTGGCCTTTGCCGAATACGGGTACAATAACAGCTTGCATAGCTCCACAAAAACCTCCCCGTTCCAAATAGTAAATGGGTACGAGGGCAAGCCCTTCCCTCACCTCCCCTTACCAGCAGGGACCCCCGAACAGACCTTGTGCCAACAGTGGTGGGAGGGGGTCCGCCACGGGTGGAAGGTGATTCAGGAAAACTTGGAAAAGGCCAAAGAAGAATACAAACGCCAGTTTGGTAAGAAACGTTCCCCCCAGTGGGAGTTCAAGGAAGGGGAGAGAGTGTTCCTGTCAACCAAAAACCTCCCCCTACCCCAGACTTGCCGGAAGCTGGCCTACAAGTACTTGGGTCCATTCAAAATAAAACAAGTAATCAACAGTGTAACCATGGAGTTAGAGCTGCCCAAATTACTGAGTAAGATCCACCCTGTTTTTCATTGCAGCCTTCTTCGCAAAGATCCTGGAGCTACATCCTGGCACCCTCGCCCTCTCAAGCCACCTCCTACGCGAGTGAAGGGCCAGAGCCACCATGAGGTGCAGGAGATCCTAGACTCCAGGGTCAAGCGGGGGGTACTGTACTACTCTGTCCGATGGAGATACTTTCCCCCGAGCTGTGACGAGTGGGTCAAAGCTAGCGATGTATCAGCTCCACAATTGCTTAAGAAATTCCACCTACTGTACCCATACAAGCCCGGGGCGAAAGCTTAGGGGGGGCAGTATGTCAGAACTTGTAACTTTCCTATGTGCTGTTAGCCAAACTGACTCCATATTGTAACCAGATACTAACCCAGTATACCCTGCTGTAGGCCACTAACAGAAATTCCTATGCATTTCAAACAAACTGTGATCGCTGGAGGGTGACAGATAGCCTCTGGTCAACATCTGCAGGTGCCCCTTTGAAGCCGAGCCGGCCAGGCCTTCTCAGCAGGACTTCATCCTCCCTCGCTGATAACAGACCTTGGGAAACAGACAGTTGTCTCTGGCCGTGTGAAAGATCGTTTTATTGTTGTTGCCATAACCGCATAAAATGTAACTAATGCTAGCTTTCGGTATCAGTGTTATCCTGTACCTTCAGCCTTGTAGTTCTCAATAAACGCCTATACTTTTGTAACAAAGTCCTGGGCCTCGATTGAAGTTCTTCCAGTTCTGACATTGAGGAGGCAAACAGTGGGCATCACAGCAGCAAGGGCCTTGTCAACCTCCTCCTGGGAGAGGTGGCTGAAGTGGTCGAAAACAGCCAAGGGGCTTCCAGTTCTGTTATTGTTTCAACTTTTGCTATTCTGCTATTTCACATTCTGTGAAATGGCTCACAAAAGCCTCATAGTCATTGTTCAATTTACTACTGTTTGGTTTCCCTTTTGGCATGGATGTCAAAGATCAAATTGTTCTAAATAATTGGATTGAGTGTGAGCTCACAGACACAATGACAGCCCCATAGAATTCCTTCTTGGTGGTCTTCACTGTCATCTGATAGGATTTCACAAACATCATATACGATTTTCTTGTAGCTTCATTGTGAGTTCATCGCTAAAGCTGTCTTAGCTCCCATTTCATCCTCCATAGCTCCAGGGTGTATCACCAGTTTGGCATGGGAATGAATAGGGTGCCGGGAAGCAATTTTGTTGATGGCTTCAGAAAGTCAGCTATGCCAGTCTTCCATTTGCTCATCTCGTTTGCAGCCACAACAGCTTTGCTCATCTGAGCAGGGTCTTCTGCTGGTGTCAAATGGCAAATGGACAAAATCAGCAACTGTCTATACACCTGCCTTCTCCATTGTAGCCCTTGTCTAACGAAATGGCCTCCCTGAGGAGGTCAGGAAGGCTCCTACTCTCCAGGCTTTCTGCAAACTGTGTAAAACTGAGTTATTCAAAGGACTTTTTTAGACAAGCAGTAGAATTGCACTATACTAAAAGATTAACAAAGTTACTTGGAAAATTATTAGGGACTGTGGTCTATAGTACTGTGTATAGCTTGATGAAACTAGGGCTCCACTATGCAATTTTGCATCATTTAGCACATCGTGTTAATACTTACACTTTGCTTCCATATGAGAAGGAAATTTTAATTCACTCCCTGCCACAGGTATGCTAATGGATTTCAATGGTTAACTTTCTTCAGGGATGAATGTTTTCTAGTTTTTCTATTTATATCTTATATTCTAATAGTCAAGTGTGGTCAAGTGTGCTGATGCTTAAATCCATGGATCCATAGACAGTTCTGTAAACTTGGGGGACCACCTGCAAGGTTTGCAGAAAAACCCAAAACCCTCTGAATACCTAAAAATATTACATGGGGGAAGTTTAAATCCAGCCAAAATAAATAGCATTGTCTGCATATGCACAGACAATAGAATTACCTTTGTCCTGGAGATGGGACAGCAGTGGAGTCTGGGACAGTTGGGGAGCCACTCTAGGCCATCAATGGTGTGAAACTGAAATGGAGCCACACCTGAGCTCACCAGGCAGGGGGAGAAGGATAGGATTGTCCCCATAAGTCTTGTGGCCCCACTTGTTTATGTAGATATTTGTCAGAAGTTTTTGTTTTCTACTCTCTGCTTTTGGTTTTGTAGACTCATTCCTATTATTCATGTTGTACGGTTTTTAGATAGTTTGTGCAATGTTTCCATGCCATTTTTATGGGTGTATAATGTAGAATTCAATTTACTGATGCACAAACAGCTGATTGGTAGGAGCACAAAGACTGCCAATCAGCTGCAGGGAGCTTTAAATCTTGCATGAGGGGAGCAGGGGGCTGCTGGCCACATGCCTGAACTCCAAGTGGTGAATTTGTTGCTTGGCATGCATGGCCCCTGCTCACAAAAAGCATTTAAAGTTTCCCTTTAAATGGTTCTTGCAAGCCAGTGCCCAGGGTGCCTTTCATGGGACTGCGTTCCCAACATGATGACATCACTTCTCCATGATGTCATCACATTGGGAACATCCCTGCTCTCTCCAGGATTGCTCCCCAAAGTCCCCTAGTGGTGCTTAATGCTGATTTTGGAATCTGTTGTTTGGAACAAATGAAACTACCAATTGCCAGGAAACGCTTTGGGAAAGAATCGTAGTAGAAGAAATGGAAGAAAGAAAGAAAGCAGGCCATAGAACTCTGTACTTCCAGGGAAAAACTAATTGCATAGCAATATTTAATGTTTCTTCAGATGATTTTATTCTGCCACTATTCAAGTTAAGGACTAATCATTCATATTTTTAGTTATTATATCCCACATAATGCTGTTTTCTGTCCCTTTACAAGTAATAGTGTGCATGCGCATGGAAGCTGACGTTCTGAATAAAACTTTGTTGGTCTTAAAGGTGTTGCTGGACTCCTCCTTTGTTCTATTGCTTCAGACCAACACGGCTGCCACCTGGATCTAGGTAATACTAGGAAAAGTTTGTCCACTGGAGCCTCATACTTGTCTTCTATTGGATTAGTATTTATTATATTGTTGGCTTGAGGGGGAAAAGAAAAAAAATCATTAATATACCATGGGTTTCCTTAGTAATAATGGGATAATTAACCCAAATAAAGTCATGTATTCTTTATAGAGAACTTGGTGAATCTTTCCTATCCTGTAATAAGAAGATCTTAGTAGTATAACCTTGTCAAAGGATTGTTGTTCTACTGAGAAAGCATTGAACCACATTGTAATTTTTTCTATACAACTCAAGGAACAGAAACAACTCAAAAGGGTATGGGGAATCCAAAGGAATTATTTATTATGACTAATTTGGGAAGGCGCTTGGCATGCAGGAGCCATTTTAGAAAAACAAACTGAATTGGGGTTGGATCTCAGATCCTTTCCACTAGTATTTGCTTTCCTCTGAAGAAAGGAGTCTTCCGCATCTCCTAATGGAAAGGATCCATTTGATCCAAACCCATTACATTAGTACAACTTTGTGTTTCTTTTTTTTAAAATAGGGTATGAGATATAATTTTTCAATTGGTTAGGCTGTCATCTATCCCAGATTGTAGATATTGTTTCTGGCTATCTGTATTTACAGAGGTGACCTCTGGTGTCAACAGTGCACCTGAAGGTGAATTTAAGACATTCTAAGCAGAAAGAAGCAACCTTTTTGTGTTGCTTTTTCTAAGGTTCACTGTATTCATCAAGCCTGCCAGCCTAGGGCAAGGTTAATTAAAATCAACAGAGCAAAGCAAGTTAGACACTTAGGAGTTCTGTGGAAGGATATCTGAATGTGAATAAACTGAAATAAATATTCAGAATTGTAGAAGTTGCGAACAGGTTTTTATCACTCATCCTGTTCATGCAGATTGTAAACGACAACTTATCTCTGTGCTGATTTCCCTTTTGGAAAACAGTATCATTATTCTAACTCGCATCTTGTGACCCAGGCCAGAGGGGAGCTCCACCTCTGCTGCCCTGGCACAGGGGAGAGGGAGAGGAATAGCCGCTGACCCTGGCAGGGCAGTCACTGTTTCTTCCAGATGCTTCTCGGTGGGCCTGTCTGCAAAACGGAGGGCACTTCTGCTCTGGCTGTGCCCGCTGTGAAAGTTCAAATAAGCATCACTGTGAAAGTTCAAATAAGTTTCCCCCTCCTTTCTTTATTTCCCTTTCTTTCTATTTCTTCTCCCATTTTTGTTTCCCTTTCTTCTCCCCCTTTCTTTATTTCCTTTCTTCCCCCCCCAATTCTTTATTTCCCTTTATTTCCATTTCTTCCCCCCATTTCTTCCCCTTTCTTTATTTTCCCTTTTCCCATTTCTTCCCCACATTTCTTTATTTCCTTTTCTTCCCTCTCATTTCTTTGTCTCCCTTTATTTCTCTCTCTCTTTCTCTGTCTCTGGAGTCTAAGTGCTGGGTATTGTGAAGAACGGCTGGTGGGGTATGTGGGTGCCTTGGGTCTGGCGGGAGCAGCTGCAGTTCCTGCATGAAGGGAGGGAGGGGTGGCAGGGTTGGGGGTGGGAGCCAGCTACCACTAGTTCAACTTCCACTTGATTATCCCGGATGGCGTGGCCTAATATGCTAACAAGCTCCTGCTGGCCTGCGAATGATGTTATAAATTTCTAAAAAATGGTTCCCCACCTCTGGGCTAGAGGATATAGAGGAGAGTAACAAATTATTTAAAATGCAAGACGTTGGTCTGCACCCATTCCTGTTGTATTATAAGGCAACAAAATGGTATAGGCCAGGCTAACATAAATCCTCAAAGGAAAGATTGTAGGAGAAGAAGATTAAAGGATTAAAAGAAGTAACACTCTATGCTTCTAGTTTTAAAGGTTAAACCATAGAGTTTTTACAGATCCCAGGGGGTCAACACTGACATGATGATGTCAGTTTCGAGTATTTGCAGAAGGATGTGCAACATCAGCGCTCCCACCTATTTTCCCCATTCCCCCCCCCCATCAGCCTGTAAAGCTACAGAGGGGGCTAGGTAAAATACCCAGGAAAGTGGGTGGCCTGACCCTCCCATTGGTGACCCTTGTAGGGGAGCATGGTTGAACATTCAGATCTTATTTAGAATAGCAGAAACTGATGGTAATGTGTGGAACACTAAAGAGTACAGTATATAAATATTTTAAATAAACATTTTTCATATAAATACAGGAATGGTATTGTACAAACCTACTGGCTGGAGATGCTTCATAGCTAATCATCATAATAAGCATAAGATAATTGTGTTGAATATATAAATAACAAACTCAACCTTTGTAGGACTGTGCAAAATTATTCTTATTGTCATTAATTTTGAATAAGATTTCCAGAAAAATTAACAATGCTCCATTCTGGGAGAATCTGGGGTTCAAGATTAGTGAAGCTACATGTGTATGGACATGGCCAGTATCTTGGATGAGAGACCACTGGAAGCCCCATGTAAGAGCAGGATGGAAAAACGAGAGCAAGCGTAGTATAGTGATTAGTGTTGGACTGGGATCTGGGAGACTCTACTATGGGAGCTTGCTGGATGCCCTTGGGCCAGTTATATCAGCATCCTGTATCTCACAAGCTTGTTGTGAAGATGAAATAGAAATGAGGGAAAGAATGTATGTCACTTTGGGTTCCCAATGGGGAGAAAGATGAGGTATACATAATAAATAAAGTAATATTTTTAAAAGCAGGCTGTCCATGATACTAAAGGCCATGTTACTAATTTTTGCTAATTTATTTCCCTTTTATTATTTCTTGTCAGTATAATACTGCATTAATAACTGGAACATCCCTGGCCAGATGAACAGTATACCTTTTTTTGGTCATTTTTTTCAGATTTTGAAAAAAAAAAATGTTGATGAGGTATTTAATTTGTTTATGTGTAAAAATTGCAGACCTTCAGTTTTTATGATTTTGGAAATAATTGTTGGTTTTTAAAGTGGAAGGGTGATACGTTTGTAATGCTTGTGTAATTTAAAAAGATTATGTACTGTACAATGGTAGAAACATCTGTCTAGAACCTCATTTGCATTGTTTTCTTTGTTTCAAAGCTTTCTGCTGAAGATTAGCAACTCAGTCATTGTTCGCTGACAAACAGCCCTAATTATTACAGTGGTGTCACTGGATAAAAACAAAGATCTCTGATAGAGATTTGAATTTTTTTTCTCCTCTTCCCGTAATTATTTTCAACATAAAATGCAGTTTTCTCAGTAGAATAACATCACGGTTGTATTTCACTGTCTGCACCTCCCAATTTTCACCTTTTGGGGTCACTAGGTTCTTTTCTCCTTTTCTGTCTTGTTGGGGTTTGGAGGTAAGCTGCCTTGAGACTTCTGTCTGACTGTTATGTTACTTGATTTAAAAAAAACCAACCTGAATAGAAATCTTAATTATGTATAGCATTGTGTGTTAAAAATATTGAAGGCCACTTGGAAGACTTTATGTTCAGGAAGTAAGACATTAATTAAATAAATAATATAAATAAAAGAGTAACCAGTGGAATTAGGGGAATACCCTGCTGTGTATTCAATTTGAGTGAGTTTTGGAACTGAAAGAACTATAGAAAAATTCTTCAATGGGCTCTGTAGTCCAGGTTCAGATTGTCCAACAAGAAAGTTGTATAATTCACTGTTTGAATGATTCAAATGATTTTAAAATGGAACACATCTATCGAACTTCCAGAACTAAATTAATCTGTTTTTCACAAGCAGAAGAAGAGTCAGAGACAAGAATTTACTCTTTGGACACCTGGAAGCCATCTTTCTCTTTCTGAATGGCTCCCATTGTCTGGATGGAGTCTGTCTCCTGGGTATGCTGTTGAACAGTTGCCTCTCTCACTCTTGTGAATGGGTTGTAGGTGAATTCCTTCCGTATGGTTCATGGGATGGTTGGCTCACTATTATCATACTTGGCCTTTGCCAGGACAGCTTCTGTTGTATGGAGGCATTGGTAGGTTCCACATGAAAGGCAAATTTTAAGTTGCTGATGGTATATTCATTACCACAGTAGACTTTTTTTTCAGGTGGGAGTCATCCTAAAATGTCAATCAGAGCTCTGTACATTTCCTTGGGGATCCTTCAAGGAACATCCCACAGCCAGCCACGAACAGGGTGTTCCCTGTGAACACAGTGGAGATCTCCAAGCTGTTGGGCTTCATGATGAAATAGCAGATATGTCCAGATGCATAGCAGGAGAGAAACCAGCCTCAAATAATCATGAAATATAGAAATCACTAACCAATACTTGTACATCCAATAGAACTTTTAACAATTAGTAATATGACAAATAAAAAACAATTTCCACCGATATTTCAATTTCCAACAATAAATCAATTAGGAATCCCCAGGATGAGACCAAATCCTAAAAACAGAACTAAGTACAAAAGTAGAAACAAAGGCATCATAAAGTGCGGCAATGCACCAATCTTCTCAGTGTACTGTTATGCATAATGAATCCTTTGTGCGATGGGATGGTACTCAATATTCCCATTTCACTGACACTTTTTCCAGCTGCACAAAACAATAACAAAACAATGGAAAAAATATTTATAGAATAAGCTCATAATTTCAAAGGGCTATACCAGTTCCAAATGTAATTATAGTGCTATAATATCAGGACACCCTCTCATGGATTACTGCCTTGACATGGCGAGAGGGCTTGCACAGTTCAGTGAGGCTATGGGCTATGCCATGCAGGGCCACCCAAGATGGATAGGCCACAGCTGAGAACCAAGACAAAATGTGATCCACTGGAGAAGGAAATGGCAAACCACTCCAGTATCCTTGCCAAGAAAACCCCATGGACAGTAACAAAAGGCTAAAAGATATGGCACTGGAAGATGAGCCCCTCAGGTCAGAATGTGCCCAATACGTTACTGGGGAAGAGCGGAGGGCAAGTCCAAGTAACCACAGAAAGAGTGAAGTGGCTGAGCCAAAGCTGAAAGGACGCTCAGCTGTGGATGAGTCTGATGGTGAAAGAAAAGTCCAAAGCTGCAAAGAACAATACTGCATTGGAATGTGGAATGTAAGATCTATGAATCAAGGTAAGCTGGATGTAGTCAAACAAGAGATGGCAAGACTGAACATCAACATCTTGGGAATCAGTGAACTAAAATGGGTGGGAATGGGTGAATTTAACTCAGCGGATCACTACATCTGTTATTGTGGGCAAGAGTCCCATAGAAGAAATGATGTGGCCTTTATAGTTAACGAGAGTGAGGAAGGCAGTAATGGGATACAATCTCAAAAATGACAGAATTATCTCGGTCCGTATCCAAGGCAAACCATTCAATATCACAGTAATCCAAGTCTGTGCCCCAACCACTAATGCAGAAGAGGCTGAAGTGGATGAGTTCTATGAAGATCTACAACACCTTCTAGAATTAACACCCAAAAAAGATGTCCTCCTCATCATAGGGGACTGGAATGCCAAAGTAGGAAGTCAGAAGGTAACCAGAACAACTGACAAGTTTGACCTTGGAGAACAAAATGAAGCCGGGCAAAGGCTAATAGAGTTTTGTCAAGAGAGCAAACTGGTCATAGCGAACACCCTCTTCCAACAACCTAAAAGGTGAGTCTACACATAGACATCACCTGATGGGCAACACAGAAATCAGATTGATTATATACTCTGCAGTCAAAGATGGAGAAGCTCCTTACAGTCAGCAAAAACAAGACCTGGAGCTGACTGCAGCTCAGATCATGAGCTACTTATTGCAAAATTCAGGCTCAAACTGAAGAAAACTGGGGAAGCCATTAGGCCATTCAAGTTTGACCTTGATCACATCCCTTATGAATATACAGAGGAGGTGAAGAATAGGTTTTAAGGAACTAGAGTTGATAGACAGAGTGATTGAAGAACGATGGACGGAGGTTTGTGACATTGTATAGAAAGCAGCAATCAGCACCATCCCAAAGAAAAAGAAATGCAAGAAAGCAAAGTGGCAGTCTTTACAAATAACTGAGGAAAGAAGGAAAGCGAAAGGCAAAGGTGAAAAGGAAAAATTCACCCAACTGAATGCAGATCTTCAGAGAACAGCAAAGAGAGATAAGGAGGCCTTCCTGAAGGAACAATGCAAAGCAATAGAGGAAAATAATGGACTGGGAAGGACAAAAGATCTCTTCAAGAAAATTGGAGAAATCAAGGGAACATGTCATGCAAAGATGGCCATGATAAAGGACAAAAATGGCAGGGACCTAACAGAAGCAGAAGAGATTAGGAAGAGGTGGCAAGAATACACAGGAATTATACAAGAAGGATCTCAATGTCTTTGACAACCATGATGGTGAAAATGCTGACTTCGAGCCTGTCAGACATGAACGTTGAAATAAACTTAAATCATTTTGTTTCGAAATTAATTCGTTTATTCAAGAACTAGTGGTCTGGGTTACAAGCAGATTGAGTTTGATGCATTCCAAGGTTACTCTTGGATTTTTGTAGAAGCAGATAGCATAACAAAGAATTCATTCTCACACCCTGAGAGACAGTTGTCTGTTCCCACATTCTGTTATCTCTTTCCCAGGAAGGCTCCCCACTGGTTACCTTGAGGCTGGCTGGCTTCAAAGGCTTCGGGAGTCTATGGATGCCAAGTGAGAAATTGCTTCCCTGGGATTTACAACCTTCCCTCCCCGTTTGAAATGCACAGTACAGACTCATGGTTAGTAATAGCAAACAAGATGGCGTTAGTCAGGTCAATAGGCTATAAGTGAGTTAAAGCAGGTACAATGTCTGACAGAGCCAGACATCCTGGAGTGTGAAGTCAAATGGGCCTTAGAAAGCATTCATATTGCATCTCACCTATACGGGACATCATAAATAGATCTCTTTCAGAGGGCATTTTTCCAACACCCCTGAAAGAGGCAGTGGTCCGCCCCCTCCTGAAAAAGGCTACATCAGACCCAGCCGAATTGGCACATTACCGACCGGTCTCAAATTTGCTCTTTTTGGAAAAAATTATTGAGAGGGCTGTGGCGTTGCAGTTACAGGATTTTTTGGATGACGCTTCCACCCTGGACCCATGCCAGTCCAGCTTCCGCCCGGGCCATGGGACAGAGACAGTCTTGGTCGCCCTCATGGATGACCTCCGGCGGCAACTGGATCGAGGCGGCTCGGCAGTATTGCTGCTGCTAGACCTATCGGCTGCATTCGATATGGTCGATCATCGGCTGCTGACCCGCCGCCTTGCCGACGCAGGAATTCGGGAGCTAGCCTTACAGTGGCTCTCCTCCTTCCTTGAAGGTCGGGGACAAAGGGTGGCAATTGGGGGGGAGCTGTCCCAAAAACACCCACTTCATTGTGGGGTGCCTCAGGGGGCAGTTCTCTCCCCGATGTTGTTCAATATCTTTATGCGCCTCCTTGCCCAGATTGCACGGAGGTATGGGCTCAGTTGTCATCAGTACGCTGATGATACCCAGCTCTATCTATTGATGGGCGGCCGGACTGGCGATGTCCCCATAAACTTGGACCAGGCGTTACAAGCCGTGGCTGACTGGCTCAGGCTGAGTGGGCTGAAGCTGAATCTGGCAAAGACTGAGGTCCTTTGCGTGGGCCGTGGCGGGCCAGGAGGGGAGATCACCCTACCGGCTTTTGACGGTGTGCCACTGATACCAGTGCGCAGGGTCAGGAGCCTGGGAGTGCTACTGGAATCCTCCTTATCAATGGAGGCCCAGATAGCTGCCACTGCTAGATCCACCTTTTTCCACCTTAGGAGGGCGAGGCAGTTGGCTCCCTTCTTGGAGCGCAGTGACGTAGCAACTGTGATCCACGCAACGGTCACCTCGAGATTAGACTACTGTAATGCCCTCTACATGGGGCTGCCCTTATACCGAACACGGAAACTCCAGGTAGTGCAGAACGCGGCGGCCAGGCTGTTGGTGGAACTACCTCGGTGGGAACACGTGCAGCCTGGGCTGCGGGACCTGCACTGGCTGCCGGTTGTGTACCGTGTTCGCTATAAGGTGCTGGTTATTACCTTTAAAGCCCTATATGGCCGAGGACCTGCCTACCTTAGGGACCGCCTCTCCCCATATGTTCTCCAGAGAGCACTGAGATCTAGTTCTCAAAACCTTTTAAAAGTCCCTGGGCCAAGAGAGGCTAGATTGAAAACGAGGGAGCAAGCCTTTTCAGCAATGGCCCCCCGATGGTGGAATCAACTTCCAGAGATGGTGCGAGCCCTGCGGGACCTGAATCAGTTCCGCAGGGCTTGCAAAACCATCCTCTTTCAGCTTGCTTTTAAGATAGAACCCGGCTAAATCGACTTCCAGCCACCTAGCCATCTTATACGACTGTGAACTTTAGCACCTTAACTATTGATTTTAATTTATAACAGCTTTTACTTATTTTAACTACCGTATTTTTCGGACAATTAGACGCACCGGACCATAAGACGCACCTTCGTCTACGTGCGCAAATGGCCATCTTTGGTGATGCGGGCGCCATTGCAGCCTTCGGGCCGCCTCGGCCGGAGGCTGCACGCAGGCGCGGGAGAAGCATGCCAGCGCCTGCGAAGTGCAGGATTTGCGGTGAGGGTGATCTCGCCGCTTGTCTCCCAGCCAGGCACGCAAGCGTGGGGCAAGCACGCCTGGCTGGGAGACAAGCGGCGAGATCGCTCCCTGCAAAGTGCTGGGTTGGCGATGGGGGCGGAGGGAGCGATCTTGCCGCTTGTCTTCCAGCCAGGCACGCAAGCGCGGGGCAAGCACGCCTGGCTGGGAGACAAGCGGCGAGATCGCTCCCTGCAAAGTGCTGGGTTGGCGATGGGGGCGGAGGGAGCGATCTCGCCGCTTGTCTTCCAGCCAGGCATGCTTGCCCCGCGCTTGCCTGCTTGGCTGGGAGACAAGCGGCGAGATCGCTCCCTCCGCCCCCATCGCCAACCCAGCACTTTGCAGGGAGCGATCTCGCCGCTTGTCTCCCACCCAGGCACGCAAGCGCGGGGCAAGCACGCCTGGCTGGGAGACAAGCGACGAGATCGCTCCATGCAAAGTGCTGGGTTGGCGATGGGGGCGGAGGGAGCGATCTCACCGCTTGTCTCCCGGGGGCTGCAGGCCCCCCCTCATCTTTTAGTATTCGGATCATAAGACGCACGCACTTTCCCCCCCACTTTTTTTTGGGGGGGGGAATTGCATCTTATGGTCCGAAAAATACGGTAATTTATAATGGTAACCTAATTGTATTTTAATCTGTTTTTGTCTGGATTGTATTTTATTGAATCATGGTTGTCCCATGTCTGTGAGCCGCCCTGAGCCTGCCCTTGGCGGGGGAGGGCGGGATACAAAAATAAATTTACCTTTACCTTTACCTGGTCCAATTAACAGCATCCATATGAGTGTATCTTGCTATATGTCAGGGGTGGCCAACAGTAGCTCTCCAGATGTTTTTTGCCTACAACTCCCATCAGCCCCATCCATTGGCCATGCTGGCTGGGGCTGATGTAGGCAAAAAACATCTGGAGAGCTACCGTTGGCCACCCCTGACATATGTTCATTTGAAATTGTGATTTTATTTATTTATTTTAGAGATATCCAGCCATATATTAGGAGTTCATAATATATTTTAAGTATGTACAGTATATGGGGTTTTTTTAAATTATGGTTTTTAAAAACTATGGTCTTAGTATCTCTTCATTATTATTTTTGTGGGCTTTGATATTTGATTGTCTTGCTGGTTCTTGTGAATTGTTTTTCACAGCATCAGTGCTAATTATAGTCATAAGCCATTGATGAAGACTTTCTGCCAAAACATGTTTGGCAGTGTGTTTCATTATTATTGTATGTGCACATTTTTACACTTTAAAATACTGGTGCTCTGTTTTGTGCACATAATTGAATTGGTTTATTTGCATATTGCATCATTTTTCCCCCCTGTTTCTTGCGTCCTTAACCCCTTTGGGTTACCCTATTTTTTTTGGGGGGGGGATTTCCTCCTGTTTTTGTGGTGCTGTTCCTTCAAAGTGGTACCAGTTGATCCAACAAGGCTGTCTTCCCAGGCATCAGCTTAAGTAGTCTGGAAGGTATTATTATTATTATTAATCAGCTCTAGCTGCACTGCCAGCAAGAGCTAGAGTTCCTGAGGCTGCATTGTGCTGTGGCCAGAATCATGCAACAAAGCACCACCCTCAGTTCTCTGTTCTGTTTTCACAGTTAGGTTGTGTGCAGCCCGTCTGGCACTTCACCTTCTATATGCTGCCTCAACCTGGCCATCCTGTAAGGTTGGGAGAGAATCCTGGGGGAGTACAGACCTGGGTCCTAACCAACAGACGCCTGGCAGCTTTCTAATGGATCAATGACACTGTTTTCTTTGTAGGCAGTGGCAAGGCACTGATGTTACATTATCCTCAGATGCCTCTGCTGTGCTGTGGTCTGCCTCAGCCACTGATCTGGCTCCTTAAGCTGCTCCCCTGAAGACTCATTCAGCTGGTCAGAAGGGGTCATGAATAGGGTTCCCATCCCCCAGGTCCCAATGGGGGCTGCTCTGGTTTTCAGGGCTCCAACCTACTGGAGATCAGCTGGCCAGCAGGGGGGAAGCCCCAGCTCAAAGCTGAACCGCTGATGGCCACCCCTCTACCTCCCCACCTGCAAGATTTAAAGGGACCTTCAGCTGATTGGTGGGGAGCTGGAAGGCCCTTTAAATCTTGCAGGAGGGGAGGGAGAGAGGCAGGCATCAAACTCCCCCCCCCACACACACTTCTTCCTTAAAGCATTTAAAGGATACCCTTAAATGCTTTGGGGGAGAAGTGGAGGGGTGGCGGGTGCCTGCAATCCACGCTGCAAAATTGGGGCATGGAGTGCAAATGTGCACACCCTCTCCCCCCCCACACACACAATCCCCAAAACATTTTAAAGATACCTTTAAATGCTTTGGGGGAGAAGGGGGCAGCAGCGTGCGCTTGCAATCCAAGCTGCAAAATTGCAGCTTGGAGTGTAAATGCTTGCGCCCCCCCCCCCCTTCTCCCCCAAAGCATTTAAAGGTATCTTTTAAATGCTTTGGGGAAGAAGCGCGGGGGTGGGGGTGCACCTGCAAAACACCTTATCTTCTTCCACAAAGCATTTAAAGGTATCCTTTAAATGTTTTGGGTAGCAAGAGGCAGCACGCAGCTGCAATCCAAGCTGCAAAATCATGGCTTGGAGTGCAAACACACACACCCTACTCCCCAGTGTGATGACATCACTTTTGCATGATGTCATCACATTTTGGGCTGTCCCCCTGCTGGGGACTTGGAGAAACCAGGCAACCCTAGTCATGACACCCTGATTACTTGCCACCAGCCCTTAACCGGAGCTAAAATCTGAGGAATGAATCATCTTGTGCACAGTCTGTAAGCAGCATAAATCAGTGTTTGATAATAAGCATGATTAAGGCAAATCAGGTTTGTACATTTGCATGAAAAATCTCATGGGACTTCAGTTCATTTTATATTTTCCCATTTCCTCCAAGCATTTAAAAGTATGTTCAGTTCACTTCAGTTTTTATTATGCCCCACATGTCATTCAGAAGCAAAATAGAACATTATTATGAAATTAGTTATTGTAGCTGCTTCATCCTTCTCTGAAGAAGAAGAAGAAGAAGATGATGATGATGATGATGATGATGATGATGATATTGGATTTATACCCCACCCTCCACTCCGAATCTCAGAGTCTCAGAGCAGCTCACAATCTCCTAACCCACAACAGACACCCTGCCAGGTGGGTGGGGCTGAGAGGGCTCTCACAGCAGCTGCCCTTTCAAGGACAACCTTCACTAGAGCTATGGCTGACCCAAGGCCATTCTAGTAGCTGCAAGTGGAGGAGTGGGGAATCAAGCCTGGTTCTCCCAGATAAGAGTCCACACACTTCACCACTACACCAAACTGACCCCAACTGGGAAGGGTGAGGAAGAGTATGTGTGCATTGGAGGCTGGGAAATGGCTGACTATCCATGATCCGTCCCCTCAGAACACATCAAATATCTCCCAAACTCATGTGCTTTATTGGCAAGCAATCCCACAAGGTTCTCTCACACAGGAGAGTTGCGCCACTCCCTGCCTGGTTCACTTTGCCCCTGCCTTATATTTGGATGAGAGACCTCCAAGGAATACCAGGGTCGTGATGCAGAGACAGGCAACGGCAAACCACCTCTGAACATCTCTTGCCTTGAGAACTCCACAGGGTCACCATAAGTCAGCTGTGGCCTGATGCAGTTTCCACTAGCACCATTAGCGTCTTCACATATATTGCAGAATTAAATGAATGAATAAAGAGTGCAGTTCTTTTACTTAATTTGCAGGGCTTCAAGTTTACGGATAGTCCTCTGACTTCCTATACAATAAATATCGATGGCTATAGTTTATAACAATCTTATCTAACTATGAAACAACCTACTTTTGAAGTCTTGGATCACAAAGTGGAGATAAGAACAAAGTCTAGGAATCATTGCTATTAAAAAAACTTCAGTTGCACCATGCAATTTTTTCCTATCGCTTTCTCCTTCTCTGTTGCCAGCTGCCTGTCTCGTCCTGGGCTGTATGATTTATCCTGATGGCTGGGACGCAGAAGAGGTGAAAAAGATGTGCGGGGAGAAGACAGACAAGTACGTCCTGGGGGCGTGTTCCATCCGATGGGCATATATCCTGGCTATCATTGGGATTCTGGATGCCCTCATTCTCTCCTTCCTGGCATTCGTACTTGGCAATAAACAAGCCAGCTTACTAACAGACGAACTCAAGTTGCAAAACAAAGGTATGAGGCGTGATGGGGACACTGGGTTACTCTGAGCTGCCTCAGTGGCAAATGCTTTAAAAAGATTGTTTCCATTTTCCATTTTCTTTGTTTAGGGAAACTAAAACTTGCTCTCAGGTTCAGATTTCCTATGGCTTTTTTCAAATGCTTTTTATTTCTTGGGCTGAAAAATTCTCTATTTTTTGTTCTGATGTTATATAATCTGTTCCCAATATTCTCAAACTTGTTTAAAGACTTTATTCCCTTTGCTTTTCAATTTACCTACCTGCTTTAGCCATCTTTCTTTTGTTTGCTTGTTTGTTTATTGAATTTATCAGCCGCCCTCCCCACTGGGGCTATGTACAACATGATCTTATAAGACACCAAATAAAACTGGTTTAAATCAGGTAAAACAATAAAACATAACAGTGTAACTGAAGGTGACACTCAAAACTCCCGCACGCCACTGTCTCACGGGGGAAGGGGCAGGGAGGTGAAAGTGCCAAGACAGGACCATCGCTGTCCTCAGTTGAACACCTGGCAGAACATCTCTGCCTTGCATGCCCTGTGGAACTCTAGCACATCCCACAGGGCATGGCTGTTGTTCGGCAGAGAGTTCCACCAGATTGGAGCCAGAGCAGAGAATGCCCTGGCTCTGGTTGAGGACAGCCAGATGTCTCTCAAGCCAGGGACCTCCAGTAAATTCTGATATGTCTAGCTTAACACTCTTCAGGAGAGGCAGTCCCAAAGGTAGATAGGTCCCCAACCATTAAGGGCCTTAAAGGTCAGTACCAAGACCTTGAGACCGATTTCACACTCATCCGTCGCCGCTCTGACGTTCCTTTTTTCAGTGTGACGTCCTTCCAATTTCCCACTATCTGCCCCGGGGCTTCAGCTTGCATTGCCATTTTTGCAAGATAAACCAGTTTATCTTTGCCGCGCAAAAACAGTGATGCAAGCTGAAGCCCCGGGGCAGATAGTGGGAAATTGGAAGGACACCACGCTGAAAAGAGGAACATCAGAGTGGCATAGGGTGAGTGTGAAATTGGTCTGAATCTGATCAGGTATTTCACTGGAAGCCAGTGCAGCTCCCATAGCACAGGATGGATATGTGTTGTGTGTGGTGTCCCAGTAAGGACCCACACCGCTGCATTTCGTCCCAGTTGGAGTTTCTGGGTCAGCCTGAAGGGTAGGCCCACATGGAGTGAATTACAGTAATCCAGTTTGGAGGTGACCTTTGCATGGATTACAGTGGCTAGATCAGGGTGAGACAAATAGGGGACCAGTTGCCTGACCTGGTGCAGTTGAGAAAATGCCAGTCCAGCAACATTAGTGACCTGGGCCTCCATTGTTAAAAAGGCATCCAGAATCACACCCTTACTCCTGACAGTGGGTGCTCTTTCAAGGGCACACCATCAAGAGCACGAAGTTGGCACCCCAAACTGGAATCTCCCCACCCCACAGCCACAGAACCTCCATCTTAGAAGGATTCAGTCTTAGGCAGCTGTGTTTTAGCCATTCCACCACAGCCTCCAACTCCTCTGCCAAATTTTCTGTGGCAGTTTCTGGCCAACGGCACATAATCAGAAAAGACTGGATGTCTAATCGATCAAAAGTTTTGCTAGTGGGGAGCGGAGCGTCACTTGTACATGGCAGACGCATTTTGATCGAGCTCCTGATCACTCCCCCTTACATCGCCAATTTTAAAGTCACCAGACTTTTTTAGTAACTTATCCCTCGATGGGACAGCAATCCAAAAACAAAAACAAAAAGATCGCGTTGAAAGAAAGGAGGTTGGTTGCCATGTTTTTTAAAATGGACTGTGCGGGTAAGGTTAATTGCCCCATAACCCGATCGGTGCTAAATATGGCCGCCAACAATACTCCCTCTCCCGGCCCAAATGTCGAAAATGAGGAGGCCCCGTTATACAGAAGAGATTTAGACTCATTAAAAGCAGACATTCATCGTTATTTTACTGAATCGATAGATACTTTCCTTAAGACCATCCAGTCCAAAGTGCAAGAGCTCTCGGAAGAGCTCTCTGTAACCACCAAAATGGCAGAGCAATCGGCAGAAGCGGCCCTGGTGCTTAAAGAAGACATTAAGTCTATAAAGAATTCTGAAGCTCTACTTGACAGCAGAATCTCAGTTTTGGAAAACTGATTTATAATAATAATAATATAATAATAATAATAATAATTTAGGGCTTCTAACCTTAAATTTAGGGGATTGGAAGAGGGAGAGGAAGGATCCACAGATCTAGCTTCGTTTATGAATAAATGGCTGATGAAAGCCTTGAAGGTGGAAGAGGGGAGTATGCTAGCGATTGCTAAAGCGCAAAGGCTGGGAGCAATGGCGTCAGCAAGAAGAGGGAGACCCAGAGATGTACTTGTTCATTTTGTTTTCCCCAAAACAAGAGATCTAATTCTGAAGGAGGTGAGAATGAATGGTGCCCTGTTTTATAAAGGCAAAAAGATCATGGCTCTTTTGGATTTACCCCCTGAAGTTCTAGTCAAACACAGAAAGCTAAAGCCCTTCGTTGCTAAATTACATGCAGAGAACATTCGGTTTAGATGGAGCCCTGTGTCGGACATTTTAGTTTATAAAAATGGCTGCATGCACAAAGCGTCAGATGTGGATTCAGGAAGAGCATTGCTGAACTCCTTATCTTTGAAACTAACTCCTTCTGAAGAGGAAAACTTATTAAAAGACAACACCACCACCCCTCTGGAAAATCTGCCCACTCAAGGAGAAGACTGAGATATTTATCCTAGAGCCAGGGTTTTTATGGCTCTGCAAACTTTTGTTCTTGTACTTTAGTTCCATGCAGTTACGTCTTTATGAGAATTTTTCGCGATATTTTCTCAAACCGCTTTTTGTATTTACAGTTGAGCACAGTTATGATCTATCCTGTTATAACCCAAGAGAGGTTACATAGTTTAATTCGGGTGAAGGGAAATCATTGACAATATGTGGTTTATAGCAGTGTGTGTTGTTGTGTTCTTGCGTTGTTGATTCTGAAAGAATGGGTTTATGATGATTGGGGGTTGTTTTGGGTTTTGGGATGTATGGCTGAAGATGACTGGAGGAGTGGGCTTGTGAATTTGTTTGATTGGCTGAGAGTTGGTGAGTGCTAAACATAAATGGAAAGTGTACAAGGATGAATGTATGTGGTTAGTGCAAGTGATTATGATGAAATGAGTTGGATTGATACAATAGGGAGTAAGTATGTGTGTGGTTTGGTATTGAGTGATAGGTTAATTTAGATGTAAATTATTGTTAGATATGTATGAGTATAATGGATGGGTGGGGTAGGGTATCTGATTGTTTTTTAACGTATTAATGAATGAAATAGGTATATTCTGTATAACTTTATTTATTTTACTTGATTGGTTGGGTCTTTTTTTTAATCTTTGATTAATTGTTGGGAAATCAATTGATACAAGGAAGATGACTATATCAACTTAGATCTGATGTATTATGTGCCTCCTTAATATTGAGCTTTATTTATTTCTACAGGATCCATTGGGAGTCCCTGGAAATGTTGATTACATATGTACTTATTGCTGACTATTATATATTATATGCTGTACCAGAAGTAGTCATACTGAAAGGGAAAAAAAAGAGTCTGGTTTTCTCTTATATATGGGGGAGTGATTGGGTAGTAATAATTTTTCTGATTTAAAGTTTGGGCAAGACAGTTCCCCTTGAAAACTTCTTTAGTTTCACTCTGAGGGAGTACTTAGGGTATTTCTCCCTTATTCTCCTAGTGATAGGGGGTTGGTGAAATGGAGTCCCTAGATTGGGGGCATTTTTTTTCTTAAGATTTTGTATTTATTTGTTAACAAGTAGCTTTTTTGATAACTAGCACAAGTTCTAAGTGCTGGTATCTGCTAGGGGTAGCTGTGTTCCTGTTCTAGTTGTAACTTATAGGTTTCAAGGTTGGGCTCAAAGTCTCTAAGTTATTTTGTGCTATATTATGTCTCGCGGCCTTAAATTTGCCTCTTGGAACTCCAGAGGGTTTAAAAACCCTATTAAATGTAAACGGATTACTAATTACTTAGAGAAGGGTAAATTGAATATTGTGTATCTGCAGGAAACACACTTAAAAGCCACAGCTCCTAATGTCCTTAAATCGCGGTGGTTCTCTCAATCTTATCAGGCCCCAGGCTCCTCCAAAGCAAGGGGGGTAGCCATTTTGATTTCGAAGCATACTTCTTTTGTCTGTCATCAAATAAAAAAACCCCCAAAGGGCAGATTTTTATTTGTCAAAGGTGAATTGGATGGTGTAACTACCACTATTGCCTCAATATATGCACCAAACAGTGGACAAATTGACTTTAAAAAAAAAAAAAAAAAAGTTCTGCCAGAATTCTTGTAAATATTTTGTAGTCATTATTCAAAAGCGAAATTGGTCTGTAATTTTTCACATTTGTGGCATCTCTATCTTCTTTAAGTATCAAGGAAATAACGGCTTCTTTCCATGTATTTGGTACATTCCCTTTTGTTCTTATTATATTCATCAACTTCTGCAATTTTGGTATTAATTCATGCTTAAACAACATTTGATAAATTTTATAAAGGAAGATCAAGCTGGTTTTCTTCCCAAAAGACAAATAAGAGACAATATTTGGACAGTTGTAAACATTGTAGAATATTACGAAAGACATCCAGAAAAAGAAGTAGCAGAGAAAGCATTTGATAATTTAAACTGGGACTTTATGTTTGCAGTAATGGATAAGATGGAGCTTGGAGAAAGCTTTATAAGAATGATAAAAGCAATATATTCTGAACAAAGGGCAAGGTTGTGTATTAATGCAGATCTTACAGACGAAATGAAAATCAGCAAAGGTACTAGACAAGGTTGCCCGCTTTCACCACTGTTGTTTATAATGACTCTTGAAATTTTATTGAAGCAGATTCAAGAAGAAAAAGATCTAGAAGGATTACAAATAAAAGGATATACTTACAAGTACAGAGCATTTGCTGATGATATAATGTTTATAAATGAAAACCCCATACAAGTTACACCTTTGTTGTTAATGAAAATACAAGAGTTTGGGGAGTTGGTGGGTCTTTATATAAATAAAGAAAAATATAAAATTTTGTGCAAGAATATGCAGATAAATAGACAACAAGAATTACAAAGACTAACGGGCTGTGAAGTTACTTCTAAGGTAAAGTACCTAGGGGTGGAGATAACAATGAAAAATATTGATTTGTTTAATAATAATTATGAGAAGTTATGGCATAGAATGGAGGAAGATATGCTAAAATGGAACAAGCTCAACTTGTCATTGTTGGGCAGAATAGCTGCAATAAAAATGACTATTCTACCAAGGATAATGTATCTGTTTCAAACTATTCCCATTGTGAAAGATGCTAAACAGTTCGATAAATGGCGAAGGAAAATTTCAGAATTTGCGTGGGCTGGGAAGAAACCAAGGATTAAAATGAAAATTTTGACAGATGCAAAAGAGAGAGGTGGATTCCAATTACCAGATTTAAAATTGTATCATGAAGCAGTTTGTTTAGTGTGGATGAAAGAATGGATAACGTTGTTAAATAAAAAAAAATTAGTATTAGAAGGCCATGGAAAAAAATTTGGCTGGCATGCATACTTATATTATGGAAAAAAAAGATGGATGGCCTTTTCTCTCACCATTATATAAGAAGTAATCTACTAAATACATGGATAAAGTATAAGAAATATGGTGATGAGAGGAGACCTTTGTGGATAGTGCCAGCTGAAGTGATAAAGATAACGGCTATAACAGCCAAAGAAAAACGGCTATCATACAATCAGCTACTAAAAATACAAAGTGGAAAAATATAACTGAAAACTGCAGAAGAACTGAGTTACAAATATGATTGGTTTCAAATGCAACAAATAAAAAGTTTGGTGAATGATATTAAAACTGAAGGAATAAGGAAAGAGCAAACAGAAATGGAAAGAGTTCTGCTCGGAGATAATGAGAAATTAATTACTCTTACAATGGTCTACAGAAGATGAAGTAGTGAAATCTCAAATGATAAAATGGGCAATTAATGTAAATAAAGAAATAAAGATGGAATCTTGGGAATATTTATGGAAGAACTCTATGAAACTCGCAACATGTCAAAGTATTAAAGAAAATTTCATCCAATATTTTCTTGCTTCTTTAGATTTCCCAGCTAACAGCTGGGATAAGAAGTCCAACTCTGCTGTTTCCATAACCCTTCCCACCAGATCCACTTTCGTGGGGATTTCCTGAGATTTCCATCTCTGCGCCAAAAGGATCCTAGCTGCTGCATTAAAGTGCGCCAACAAGTGTCTCATCTCTCTGGAATAGTCCTCACAAGTCCAACACATATGGTAAAAGGAACCAATCTGTTTAGTACATTTCCAACACTTGTTGGACATATTAGTATAAATCTTACAGAGTTTCTGTGGGGTCACGTACCATCTATAAAACATCTTATATAGATTTTCTTTGAAAGTTACTGACCTAGTTAATTTAACATTAAGTTTCCATAGTCTCTCCCAGTCTTCTAATGCAATATTGTAGCCAAAGTTTTTTGCCCATTGAACCATTCAGTCCTTTACAACTTCATCTTGTGTCTTCATTTGAAGTAGATATGCATATATTTTGGAGATTAACTTTTCTTGTGGGCCCAATAAAATTTTGAGAAGACCTCAGATCTTATGGAGATTTCATCAAGAGGATGGCATCAACCTTGGGCCAACCCATAGTCCAACCACAACCAGAGGTGACAGACCTGGTTTATGACATAGTGCAAAAGGACACATCCACAGCAAGAGCCCTGCCAATGACCTCAGTTTTACTCCAAGCAGCAAAAGCCCACAGGGAAATATCAGCATCTTTTGCAATCTCATCGCGGAGACTGGACCACCTCTACAAGGTACAAGAGATAAACGTAGAGTTCCTGCTTTCACACCCCAAACCAAATTCCATGGCAATAACTTCGTTCTCTAAGAATCACCAATCCTCATCCTATGGCTAAGGAGGGCAAGAAACTTGATTCATTTGGGTGGAAATTTTATGCAGCAGGGGCCCTGGGAATTAAAAACGCCAACTACCTAGCGTGCTTAGCCAAATACCAGTATGCACTTTGGGACCAAATCACACCCCTTCTCTCCAGCATGCCAGAAGAAATGAGCACCCAACTAAAAAAAGATTCAAAAGGAGGGCATGTTAGTCTCCAAACAACACGTCAACTCCATAAAACACAATTTGGACACATCTGCCAAAACTCTCTCCTCAGCAATAGCCCTTAGAAGACATTCATGACTCCGCTCTACATCCCTCACCCAAGACACCAAGTCTACTATAGTGGACCTTCCCTTTGATGGCACTGGTTTATTCCATGCCACCACTGATTCCATCTTACAAGAGATTGACAAGAGCGTTAAGGCCTCAAGGAATCTCAGTGTCACCTCACCATCCACTAAACAATACAAAGCCTGTACAGGCTCCAGATCCTGGTCCCAACGTTCCTTGGTCTGAAGTTCACCAGATCAGCCATAGAGGAACAGACCATACAATAGCTCCCAGAGGTCCTCCTACACATCAAAATCAAAATCTCAGAATGTCCAACAGCAACAGCATTCCAAAACTACCAAAGGCCCCAAGCAGGGAGTTTGACTCCCCCCAAGTTGGCTTACCAGCAACCCATTTTCAACTATGTACTACCCGCCTACACCCCTATTTACCATCTTGGTTGAAGATCACATCAGACAAATGGGTACTATTGATAATTGCCAAGAGGTATGCAATCAAATTTCACACTCCAACACAACCCTTATGGGTAATTGTGGCACGCCCATCCCAAGTCCTTCAAGAAGAGGTCTTGATCTTGCTCAACAACAGTGCCATAGAACCGGTTCGAACCAAAGAACAGGGACAGAAGTTCTACTCCTACTATTTCACTGTCCCCAAAAAGGACAGGGGCATCAGACCCATCATGGACTTGAGGGGTCTAAACGCATACATTCCACCCAAAAAGTTTCTCATGACCACCCTGACACAAATCTTACCCTTTCTACAGGAAGAATGTTGGATGGCAACAATAGATCTCCAAGATGCATACTTCCACCTGAGCATCAGGCAAGATCACAGACCCTTCCTGAGATTTGCAGTGGGACAACACTACCAATACAAGGCACTGCCATTTGGGATCTCCATTGCCCCCCCCCCCGAGTATTTACCATGGTGGTGGTAGCTACATAGCTGTTGCATCAACTATCACCAGTGGTCTGACCTAGCCTCAGATTGCAAAGCATGGAAGCACACCATCCACCAGGCTGTCTCTTCCTTTGAGAACGCATGCATAGCTGGTCTTGAGGACAAAAGGAGATTGAGGAAGAATCGCACTGCTACAGCACCAACCCCAAATCAGACTTTTCCCTGCAGCCACTGTGGCCGGACCTGCCTGTCCCGCATTGGTCTTGTCAGCCACCAGCGAGCCTGCAGCAGACGTGGACTACTGCACCTTTCTTAAATCTTCGTTCGTGAAGTCAAGCCGAGAGAGAGGTTAGCTATATACCTCAGACTTCAAAATAGTATTGTTTTTCATAGACGACTGGCTTCTGGTAGCCAACTCGGAATCGCGACTCAACAAGGACATTCAAGTGACCCTATCCCTACTGGAAGATTTAGGTCTTCAGATGAACCTCAAAAAGTCGAAGTTGCAGCCATCTCAAAAAGTTCAATTCATAGGAGCTATCTTGGACTCTGTCCAGGCAAGAGCCTTCCTTCCTCCAGACAGAGGACTCACCATCAAGCAATTGGTACAAGAAGTACAAAGGGCTCAACAAGCTTCAGCTTTCACGATCCAGTGTCTTCTAGGCCTTATGGCAGCCCAATGCCAGTCATTCATCTAGCAAAGCTAAGGATGCAGCCCTTACAAGGATGGTTCCTCACCTATTTCAACCTAACACTACATTCCCTGAGCAGAATACTGAGACTCCTTGATCACGTCCTACAATCCCTATCGTGGTGGACGGTGGACCAGCACCTAAACAAAGTGACTCCATTCCAAAACCCGGTACCATCTGTGGGTATGAGGAGCCCACCTACAGGATTTGTCAGTAGGAGCCAGGTGGGAACACTGCCATTGTCAGTGTCACATCAGCCTGTTGGAACGGAAAGTGATCTACTTCGCCCTGCAATAGTTTTGCCCCTTACTTTGGGACAAGGTGGTGACAATACTAACAGACAATACTAATGGATGTAAGCCCTTGCTTACATCAACAAGCAGGGGGGGGCACCACATCTCGCAGGCTTTGCCACCTAGCCATCACACTGTGGGATTGGTGCATAGTAGAAAACATCACATCAATAGCAGTGTGTCTCCTGGGCACGCTTAACACCCAAGCAGAATTCCTTAGCTGGGGTGGAGCAATCCTTCACAAGTGGGAGCTCAAGTGGGAGCTGTCCACAGTTTTTCAACTTTGAGGTCAACCTCAGATAGATGTTTTTGCAACCCGATTCAACAGAAAATGCCATCAGTTCTGTTGTCAAGGGGGAGCAGATCTCCAGTCACTGGGGGATGGTCTTCTACTCAGTTGGTCAAGCAAGTTCATACATGCCTTCCCACCAATACCTCTAATAATGAGAGTTCTCAACAAGCTGCAAAGGGAGAGACCCACCTGCATACTAGTAACACTGTGGTGGTCTTGCCAACCTTGGTTTTCAACACTGCTGCGTCATTTTCCCACGGCATCAGATCTCCTTCACAACCAAAGGGGATCGATACTCCATCATGACATACCACGGACTCACGGACTCAAGAAGTACTAAATAATAAATAGTAGAAAACCTTCCACTAGACGTTCTTAGGCGTCAAAGTGGCAAAAATTCTGTACCTTCCTAGCAGGCTCCTGTGCTCCATGTAAATGAATTTTTCTCCCATTTCTGTATTTGTAAAGTAAGTTCGTTATGCCATTTTAAACAATTGTTTTGAAATAGATTATTTAGATTCAAAGATAATTAATTGAATGCTTAAATATGGAAGATTATTTAATGACCATTGAAAAAGAAAAGTGTTTTTAATTTTGGTTTGCTGATCTGTGTTTAAATATAAAGGCACTAATTTTGATTTGTCTTGATTAATTTTCAGTTCAGCTGCTTCACTATATTCTTGTAAAGTTGAATACAAAAATTAGAGAGATTGCATTGGTGTAGATAAAAATAAAAGCATATCATCTGCAAATAATGTAAGCTTATATTCTTTATTGCCAATTTTGATTCCTTTTATAGAGGAATTGTGCCTAATTAACATTGCCAGGGGTTCTATTGTTAATGCGAAAAGGAGTGGTGTTAGCGGGCATCCTTGCCTTGTACCTTTTTCTAGGGTAAAAGTTGCAGAGTGAATATTGTTTATTTTAAGGAAAGCTTGGGGTTTGTTATAAATTGCATCTATAGCCATTAAAAATTTTGTTCCAAAATCCATTTTCAATAAGAGTGTTTTAAGAAATGAAATATTAACTGTGTCAAATACTTTGGCTATATCCAGAGACAACATTGTTGATGGAATCTTGTGTTTTTTAAATATAGTGTATGATATAGTTTTGTAAGTATTATCTGCTAGGTCTCTGCCTGAAATGAAACCCCTTATCAATATAATTTTGTATGATTTTGTTTAGTCTTTTAGCTATTGATGCCATAAAAATTTTGAAATCGACATTCAATAAAGATAATGGCCTAAATGAGGATGGAAGTGTTGTGTCTTTCTGAGCTTTGGGGATTACTGTTATGGCGGCTCGCTCCCAAGAATGAGGCACATTGCCTGTCACTAGTATATAGCTGCAGACATTGAGTAAAGGTTCTGCTAAATCAGATGCAGAGGCTTTATAAAAACTAGTAGTGGAATCGTCAGGGCCCGGTGCCTTGTTAATTTTAAGAGATCGTATAGTTGCTAAAATCTCTTCCTCAGTAAAAGGTTTTTTCATGAATTCTTTATGTTCTTCCAATAAAGTTTTAGGTTGAAATTTTTTTTTTTCTTAATTTTCAATACATTTTATTGAGAAATGTCAACTTCCATGTACAATATACATAGACATTAACTTTTTTTTTTTTTTATGTCCAAAAACTTTTTTATTGAATTTAGTAAACATACAAATAAAGCAATCAATGACTGTATCTGCAATCATTCTTTGTGTATAAGCATAGCATACCAGTAGAAAACAGAATATATATATATACACAAAATACAAACAAAACAACACATACATACATTCACACATACAAACATACTTGGCAGCTGAATTAAAAAATAAGTACTCTGTCCATATGTTAATTACATCAAATTAATAATGTCATAATATCTACCAGGAATACATGTACGCATCTGATCTACAGGACTAAAAGAAAATTTAAGAAATGGAAGCCACTTGTACATCAGAGAATCGTTACCTTCTGAATTATTTATATTGCATAAACTATCTGCTATCTTGTCCATAGCATAGACCTCCCAGATTTTAGCATACCAGGCTTTAACTGGAGGAATATTGGGAGATTTCCAAAATTGGGCTAACACCATTTTAGCAGCAGCTAGTAAAAGGGATATCAGGGATTTATTGAGAGAAGTAATAGAAATACCTTTCCAACAGTCAAGCAAAATGAGTTCCAATCTTAAGGGTAAACTATAGCCCGTGATATCCTTGATTTTTGCCACAATTACTGCCCAAAACGACTGCACCCTCGGGCAAGACCACCAGCAGTGTATAAATGTGCCCACCTCTCCACAATTTTTCCAACATTTGGAGGATTGATTTATCGCCATATGGCTTAATCTCTGAGGTGTTAAATACCACCGGAACAAAATTTTTTGAGTTTGTAATTGTATATTCAATGATTTTGAAACAAACGAAGGAGATGACCAGATTTGTTGCCAAACATCCTCCTGAAAATTAATTGAACTATTCCTTTGCCAAATTTCTTGATAGGATAACAAATCAACAGCATCAATGTCTAGCAAACCCTTATAGATAAATGAAATCAGTCCCTTCCGCTTTAAAAAAGGAGATTGTAGCAAGGATTCAAAGAAAGTAAGAGGTCGATTGAAATTGTATTTCTTTGAGAGTGATGTCACCAAGTTGTTAATTTGCAAGTATTCAAACCATGGGATTTTTGTCCCACCAGTTTTCTCTTCTAAAGATTTTTTGTCGAGCACTTTTCCATTGGACAAAATATCCACAAACCTATAAAGATTATATTTTTTCCAAATTGGAAAAGACTTGTAAAAAAACCCCGGTTGAAACCAAGAAACATCCATAAAATGAGATAGTGGAGACATAGGAGGGGCTAAAAAGAGGCGGCGTTTGTCCCAAATCTGAAAAATGGCTTTAAGGAAAAGGTTGGAGGAGATATTAGGAGGTCTCTTCTTTGGAAATTCCCATAATGTAGATTGAAACGATTTGTTATTTAGATAGGTATCTTCTAGGACCTTCCAGCCTGAATTTAAATCAGCATCATGGTATCTGACAAGGCCTCCTAAAATGGCAGCTTCATAAAATTTATGCAGATCCGGAAGAGCCAGACCACCTGAGGATTTAGAACGAATAAGAGTTGCATACCCTATTCTAGATAAGCCCTTGTTCCAAATGTATCTTAAGAACGAACGACGCCAACCCACAAATAAGTCCTCAGGAATAAGAATAGGAATGGCTCGAAATAAAAACAGAAATTTGGGAAAAATAAAAGATTTAATAATCTGAATTTTTTCATTCCAGGGAATGAGTGAAGAATTTTTATTCTTTTGCATAGTAAGAATGTCCTTAATCAATAAATGATGATTGACTTTAAAAATATCTCCCAATTTTAAAGGTATATTGATCCCCAAATATGTCCAATATCTATCCATTTTTTTGAAGTGATAATTTGAGTAGATGGAATCTTGGAGAGCATCTGAAATTGTGATGGGATAAAGAATGGTTTTAGATGGGTTTACTCGAAGACCCGATATAGAAGAAAATACAGATAATAAATCAAAGACAGCTGGTAAAGAAGTCTTAGGTTTTGTAACAAAAAGCACTAGGTCATCTGCAAACAAAGACACCTTAATTTGTTTCTTTCTAATAGGGATACCAGCAATAATATTGGTATTACGGATAGCATTAGCAAGAGGTTCAATTGCGATTGCAAAAAGCAGAGGAGACAAGGGGCAACCTTGCCTCGTCCCTCTGAAAAGATTAAATTCTTCAGAATCCAAATTATTAATAGAAAGAATAGCAGAAGGCGACTTATATAAAGAATGGATTATCTTCAGAAAATTCGGGCCAAAATTCATTTTCTGCAGTAAGGTTGTAAGATAAGGAACTTCAACGGAATCAAAGGCTTTTTCAAAATCAATAGACAAGATAAAGGAAGACTCAATATTAAATTTCCGGCAGTATTGAATAACATCAAGGACCATTCTAGTATTGTCCGTTAACTCACGGTGTGGGATAAAGCCCGATTGGTCAGGATGAATGTAGTTCCCTATAAAAGTATTAAGCCTAGCCACCAGGGCTGCTGTAAAAATCTTGTAATCGCAATTAAGGAGCGATATCGGCCTGTATGAACTAGGGTCTAGCAAGTCTTTGTCTTTCTTTGGAAGAAGAATGATTTTTGCCTGTGACCAAGTAACTGGAAAAGAACCAGACTGTACAAACTGATTACAGGCGTCCGCCAAGATGGGAGCCAACAAAGTATTAAAAAATTTATAAAATTCTGGTATAAAGCCATCTCGGCCTGGAGATTTATTGGATTTCATAGACTTGATAGTCTCCTGTATTTCAAGTGCAGTAAAAGGTTTGTCCAAAAGGGATTTAACCTCAGGAGAAACAGGCTTAATAACTGAGTGAGTGTCTAAAAAAGATGAAATAAGGTCTGATGCTGGATGCTGGGAGGAATATAGAGATGAATAGTATTTTTTAAAAACTCCTACAATATCCTTAGTGGAATGTTTCAAGGTACCGGATTTAGAACGAATGGAAGAAATAGCCATTGAGGATATTCTCTTTTTAACCTTCCATGATAGGAGTTTAAGGGATTGAGGAGTTCGAAACCAATATTTTTGTTTTATATAAGCCATTTGTTTTTTAATCTTGGAGACGTCAAAAGATTCTAATTTTTTCCTTTCTATAAGAAGTTTTGAATAAGTTTTTTTGCTACCAAATTTTTTAAATTTCTCTTCCAATTTGGTAATGTTGGCAACCAAATCTGATCTAATTTTGTCTTTTTCTTTTTTATACGAAGAGGCAATAGCCAAAAATCTGCCACGAATTACAGCTTTAAACGAGTCCCAAACTATATGCTGAGGTACTCCACACTCAGTATTGAATTGAAAAAATTCTTTAATGTCTTTTTCAATGGAATCTGTAACCGATTTCATAGACAGTAGTTTACTATCCAATCTCCAATTAAAAGAAAAAGATCTTTCAGTGATTCCTGACATATAACCTTCCAACCATGCATGATCAGACCAAATCATTGGGCCAATGTCTACTTTAAAAAAAAGGTTAGAAATAGAATCCGAAACTAAAAGAAAATCTATTCTGGAATAAGTTTGATGACGAGAAGAAAAGAAGGTATAGTCTCTTTCTTTTGGATGCCTGCTTCTCCAAATGTCTGACAGATTATAGGATTGAAAGATTTGAGCTAAATCATTTTGGCCATTCGAATCTTTTGATTGAGACCATTTATTGGCAGATAGAGGTAGCAGGCTTTTTTGAGATCTATCTAAAGAAGGATTGACAACATAGTTGAGATCTCCTCCCAAAATAATGGGCCCTTTATGAAAAGTTTGAAGTTGTGACAACGTATCTTTAATAAATGCAATTTGTCCATCATTTGGAGCATACACCGATGCCAGAGTATAAGGGCTACCATTAAAGACCCCATTGATAAAAATATACCGACCCCTAGGGTCAATTGAGGAATTTTCAAAAGTGAATTGGGCTGATTTACCTATTAAGATGGCCACACCTCTTGCTTTGGAGGACCCGTAAGCTTGAAATTGATGAGCAAAAAATTTTGACTGGAAGACCTTGGGCTGGTTACCCTTAAGGTGAGTTTCTTGCAAAAAAACTATATCTGGTTTCTGATGAGAGATGGCAGAGGCAACCCGTTTTTTCTTAATTAAATTATTTAGCCCATTACAGTTTAGAGATAGAAATTTCAAGTGGCACTCTGCCATAATTGAAAGAGGAAATAACCAAGGTTATCAAAATTATTGCAATTCATAGCTTTGAACCCAGGTGCCACCAGGATAGCTAGAGGCGAATCCTGTAGATCAAATTTCAAAGGTATGAGGACAGATTTCAGATCAAAGGCTTTAAAAAACTTCCAACTAAATCCATAATAATTCAATACAGTTATGCTGCCCGTAACACAAACAAAAAACCATAACCAACACCAGTGGTCTAGCATTAACAGACACTAGCCACTAACTCACCCTCCAACTCTGTTAACCCAAACTTGGGAAAACAACAACTATTTACTTAAAAGGATAAATTTGAAGCGGAAGTCTTCGTTACTGAAGACACCACACAACTAGCAACAACTACCAAATGGAGCTAATTAAAAAAAACTGAAGTTCTCCATTCTCCCTCTCTGCCAAAAATGCTTATATTTAACACTATCAACCCAGCAAAAATAAAATTTATAAACAGAATAACAGAGCCGAATGTATAGAAAGTTTATAATGAAAGGCCAAACAAAGCTGATCGAGTCAAGGCTAAAATGCCTAGAAAGCCACATATAATAAAACCTGTGCCTTTTACCAACTCAGGTTAGTGAATTAAAGATAATTACAGGCAAACTAATATACCATGTGTAACAGCATCAGATCTCGATCACAAAGTTATTGTAAGACTTAAGACACTATGATAAAAATACAATGAAACTTTAAACAGAACTATGAACGCTATTAAATACTGGTCTCCCCAAACACTCCCCACCAACTATCCTTCAGCCACTTATAAGCCTATGTAGGGAGATATGATGGTGAGGGAAACAAGTTTCCAAACCTTCATAGTAGCATAAGGCACAAACTGACACACACATACATTCCCTACCCACCCTCTGTCTCACAGATTCATTTCCATTCAACAATTCACACAGGAAGGGAAAAGGTCCTGACAATTCATTAACTCATAGTAGAAAGAAATATATTGATATAAAACCCTAATCATACTATTCAAGTTTCTCACTCTGATCTACCCCCCCTCACTCACTCTCTCTCCCTCCCTCTCTCCCACTCCCTCACTCAACACCCAGCCTCCCCATTCCAGCTCCTACTCAAACCATATATTCCAAGTCACCCCATTCTTCCAATCATGCATACCCAATCAACCAAGAAGATTTCCTTTAATGAGTTGAATTGAATTAATAACTCCCTCACATTCATAACATTGTGTTCAAAAGATATAAATAACCCCCCCCCAAAAAAAGGGGGGGGGACCCCCCAATTTCGTATATAAACATTGCTTCATAGGCACGAAACAATCATCAGCATATTTCTAAGCCGTGACAGAGTTACACGTAGGCAAAGCTTATAAGTCAGCAGTTCAGTAGGCAAAGCTTATATGTCAGGAAAAAAAAAAAAGGGGGGGGGGGACGTCAAGAATCCACACAAAAAAGGGAAGATTTCTGCATAGCAACAGTTCCAGTTTTTAGCTTCTAGGAGAAACAGGCCGATCAGGACGGTTCATAGGCACACGACGCCATCTAGTGTCTGAAGTTATTGAGTGAACATGTGAAACTGCTTCTATAAGGCCGGTGGGAACAGGAAGATTCAAATCTCTCAGCATGCTTAGGCCTGAGTCAAGGCCTCCAGCGACAAACGACCGATCCTGTACAGTAACTTGCAGCTTGTACGAAGCAACCCATCGATATCTGATGTTTTCCCTGTTCAGGATTTCAATAATTGGCTTCAAAATTTTCCGCCTTTGCAAGGTTTCAGAAGACAAATCCTGTAGAATTTGGATGTTGTAATCTCCTAGCAGAAGTGGATTTATAGCCCGGGCTTTTTGCAGCAGCTTGGATTTAACTGAGGCAGAAGAGAAACGGACTAAAATGTCCCTAGGCAACGAAGTTTTCTGTGTGCGCAAAGGGCCAATTCTATATGCAGCCTCCAGGGCACAAAGATCAGATTCAGAAAAACCCAATGCCTTTGATAGCCAGGAGGCTATAAGAGATTTTAGGTCAGAGGGAGAGGCAGAGTTCTCGGGGAGCCCGCGAATTTTAACATTCCCCATTTTCAGTTGGTTCTCAAGTGCAATAATTTTATCAGTGGCCCATTCATCTCTTTTATAAAAATACTGAGTGTCCTCCTGCACAGCACATGCCATGTTAAAAGCAGAATCTGCAGTCTCTGCCACCTTCTCTAAGGACGTTTTGAAACCCTCCAACTGAGCAGAAAGGGGCTGGATCATGGCAGATATTTTGTCAGTCATATTTTTTTCCAGTTTTTGAAAAGCCTCCATTACCTCAGAACGAAATGAAGCTAGGTCTGCTGCTGTGTTTTCCCCTTCTCCCGACGCCATCTTGCTTGCAGGGCTGCTTGCTTTTCCTGAGGCCTTAGCCTTAGGCTTTTTGGGAAAATAGTCTTTAACAGAGTTCCTTGGGTTTCTTTTTGATCTGGATTTTTGACCATCTACTGTTCCCATACTAATTAAAGAAAAAAAAGAAAACAAACAACAACGCTGGGCGCTTGCTTAAGTGGATTTGGCAGGGGTAAGTAAGGAGCTCTGTTTTCAGGCGTCCATTCCCTATGCGTGCGACGCCACGCCCCTGAAATTTTTCAAAGAACTTATTTATTTTTTGTTGTGGGATGTTGTTGGAGGAATACAGGTTTTTATAGTATTAAAAAAAAGTCTGGCGTATTTGATCAGTTTTAGTTAAAAGTTTACCTGATTTGTTTTTTATCACGTAGATACAGTTATTAGCTTTATATTGTTTTACTCTTTTTGCTAGATTCTTAAGTAATTTTGGGGATTTGCACCAATTTTCCTTTTTGAATTTGTTCTGAATCCAATATTTCTGATTATCTTCTTTTGACCGTTAATTGCACATTTTGCCACATGTTTTTTATGCTTTATTTCAAGAGTTTGGATAGATTTTATCAAGTTCTGTCTTAATTGTCTCTTTTATTTATTTAGATAGGATGAGATTATTTGACCTCTAATGGTTCGTTTTAAAGCATCCAAAAGAGTCAAAGGAATGATCTCCTCAGATGTATTGTCCTTAAAATAATTTTGTATTTGTTTTGTTAATTTTGTATTCGTTTGTAATTTTGTATCCGTTTTGTACTGCTGATTTAACAATAAAGCTGAATTAAATGTCCAAGTTCATGTATGGTGGGTTTCTTTATGTAGGGCTAATATGGTTTCCACCCAAGCATGATCGCTCCACAATTTAAAGCCTATCTGTGCTGATATCAAAGAGGAAACTAGACCTTGAAAGATCAAGATATAGTCAATGCGTGTGTGTGTTCCAAACCTTTAATCATTCTAGTTGCCCTTTTCTGGACTTTTTCCAATGCTATAATATCCTTTTTGAGGTGCGGTGACCAGAATTGTACACAGTATTCCAAATGAGACCACATCATCGATTTATATAGGGGCATTATGATACTGGCCGATTTGTTTTCAGTTCCCTTCCTAATAATTCCCAGCATGGCGTTGGCCTTTTTTATTGCAATCGCACACTGTCTTGACATTTTCAGTGAGTTATCTACCACGACCCCAAGATCTCTCTCTTGGTCAGTCTCTGCCAGTTCACACCCCATCAAGCAAGGTGGTGAGTCATAAGGTCATAGTTGGCTATGTTGGACACCGCTGTGAGGTTGAGCAACAGCAGCAGCACCAACCCACCTTGATGAGAATCCTATTGCATTGTTCACTGAATGTTCGATTTTGTTGATTGCATCGACTCACTCCCTGAGTCACTGAGAGAATGGTGGATTATAAATAACTTAAATAATGTCTGTGGAGATCGCCTGTCAGGGCAACCAGCAGTCTCTGTCCCATGACCAGGGCAGAAGCTGGACTGGTTTGGATCTAGTGCTGATGTGTCATCCAGGAAACTCTGGACTTGCTTGGCTACCGCTCTCTCAATTACATTACCCAGAAATGGCAAATTTGAAACCGGGTAGTAATTGGCTGGATCTAAAGGATCCAAAAATAGTTTTTTCAAAGCAGTACAACCACAGCCTCCTTAAGACCTTCCAGAAACACTCACATCACCAAGGAAAGGTTGATGGTATCTATCATAGTGCCTTGGATCCTCTCACCACTGGCCTTGACCAGCCATGAGGGACATGGGTCAAGCAGGTATGCGGTCGGCCTGACAGCACCTGGGACCCATTCCATAGCAGGATCTTTCTTATGATACACTGTACACAATAGCAGGGCTTTTTTGTAGCAGGAGCTCCTTTGCATATTAGGCCACACACTCCTGATGTAGCCAATCCTCCGAGAGCTTACAGCAGGCCCTGTAAAAAGAGCCCTGTACACTCTTGGAGGATTGGCTACATTAGGGGTATGTGCCCCAATATACAAATAAGTTCCTGCTACAAATCTCTCCCCTGCACAATAGTATGTACCGCAGTCCATTATATATCATAATCCCTTATCATTTATCCAAGTGATGTACACAGGAATAAACAGCTTTAAAAGGGGATTAAATAGATTCATGCAGGATAAATTTATTAAAGACTATTAGCCATAGCACTAAACCTCTGAATCCTAGAGCCAGGAGGTAACATCGGGGGAAGGCCTTGGCCTTTATGACTTGTTGTTGGCCCTGCGGAGGAACTGATTGGCCACTGTGTGAGACAGAATGCTGAATTAGATGGACCATTGGTCTGATCCAGCAGGCTTGTTTTATATTCTTAAGTAACTTTGTAAACCATTTTACAGTGCAGCCCTATTACCTGTGTAGAAAAGCCCTCTTGAATAATTCCATTTTGCATTGTTTGTGCAAAGCCAGGAGAGTGGGAGCTTTCCTAACCTCCTTGCGCAGGCCATTCTATAAGGTGGGGGTCACAACAGAGAAGGCACATGTGCAGGCAGTTGTTAATTTTGCCCTTTTGCAGGTTTGCACCTGCAGAGGGTCCTGCTGAGATTTAATGATGCTGTTGTGGCAGAACCATAGAGAGAGGTGGTCCCACAGATAAAAGGAACCAGGGCCATAAAAGGCTTTGTGCATGTTAGTCTGTACTTTAAACTGAGCTCAGTATCTAATGGGCAGTCAACAGATTGTCTGCAGAATGAGAGATTTAGGGCTTGACTTTAGAAGAAGAAGAAAAAGAACTTCAGATTTATATCCTGCCCTTCTCTCTGAATCAGAGACTCGGAGTGGCTTACAATCTCCTATATCTTCTCCCCCCATAACAGACACCCCGTGAGGTGGGTGGGGCTGAGAGGGCTCTCACAGCAGCTGCCCTTTCAAGGACACCTCCTGCGATAGCTTTGGCTAACTCAAGGCCATTCCAGCAGCTTTTTTATTTTTTTTTTATTTATCTATGATTTGTATCCCGCCCTTCCCACAAGTGGCTCAGGGCGGCTTCCAGCAATTGATCAACATAAAAATTAAACAATATTTAAATATATAAACCATTAAACAGTTAAAACAGTTAAAACCTTAAAAATCAGTAAAAATTCCAAATACATATAAAACAGAAGTCTGGCAAGCTACATTGAGTTCTCATCTTAGCTAGGTGTAGGCTAGCCGGAAGAGGGTCGTCTTACAGGCCCTGCGGAACTGAATAAGGTCCCGCAGGGCCCTCACCTCCTCCGGCAGCTGATTCCACCATGTAGGGGCCATAACAGAGAAAGCCCTTTCTCTGGTGGATTTCAAGCGGGCTTCTTTTGGCCCAGGGATAGTGAGGAGATTTTGTGTTCCCGACCTCAGTACTCTCTGGGGAACATGTGGGGAGAGACGGTCCTTCAGGTAGGCAGGTCCCAGGCCATATAGGGCTTTAAAGGTAATAACCAGCACCTTGTACCGGACTCGGTATATCACTGGAAGCCAGTGCAGGGTCCAAAGACCCGGCCGAATGTGTCCCCACTTTGGGAGACCCAATAACAGCCGGGCCGCGGCATTCTGCACCAGCTGCAATTTCCGAGTTCGTGACAGGGGTAGCCCCATGTAGAGGGCATTGCAGTAGTCCAACCTCGAGGTGACCGTAGCATGGATCACTGTTGCTAGCATGGATCACTGTCGCGCTCCAGGAAGGGGGCCAACTGCCTTGCCCGCCTAAGATGAAAAAACGCGGACTTGGCAGTGGCTGCTATCTGAGCCTCCATCTTTAGGGAAGGCTCCAGTAGCACCCCCAAGCTCCTGACCCTGTCCAGGTGCAAGTGGAGGAGTGGGGAATCAAACCCGGTTCTCCCAGATAAGAGTCTGCACACTTAACCACTACACCAACCTGACTCTCCTACACCAAACTGACTTTAGACCTTATCTTTGCTTTTCTGAGGCTAGTTTTGCATGTTTAGGTTGACTTGGGCCTGTTTCCAATGAGGAATGTGGAATGTTGCTGGTCAAAAAGAGTAAGGAAAAAAAATTACACCTGGATCGAGGTAGGTTGCAGTTATTGTTAGATTTAACAGAGGTGTTTGACAAGGTCAGTTAAGTTCTCATGACACACTGTCTCACCAGCATGGGAGTTCAGGGTACCGCCCTTCAATGGTTTTCCTCCTTTCTCCGTGGTCAGAGCAGAGGGTGGCACTTGGTGAATGGGTCCCCTCTTGACATCCACTTGAGAGTGTTGTGTCGCAGGGGGCGATCTTCTCACAAATATTGTTTAACATCTATATGTGCCCCCTTGCCTAGTTGGTCCAGAGGTTTGGGCTGGGATGTCACCAATATGCAGATGACACCCAGCTCTATGTGTTGTTGGACAGCTGCCTGGACTCCGCCCCTGAGGACCTCACCAGGGCTTTGGAGGCCGTGGCTCATTGGTTGCCGCAGAGCTGGTTGAAAGTTAATCCAACAAAGATGGAGGTTCTGTACCTGAGTCAGAGAAGCTACCAATTGAGTACTGGTTCTGCTTCAAGGTGTTGGTATTAACCTTCAAAGCCTTGTGTGGCCTGGGATCAACCTATGTATCCTCTCCCCATATGTATCCTGAAGAACCTTGCACTCATTGGACCAACATTTACTGGTTACTCCCCCGCTTCAGCCCAAAAGACCTCTGATTGGCCTCAACCAGGGTCAGGGCTTTTTCTGCCCTGGCTCCAACCTAGTGCAATCAGCTCCCTGGATATCAGGGCCCTGTGGGACCGTTTTCCATTCTGCTGGGCCTGCACAATGGAAGTGTTCCACCAGGCTTTTGGGTCAGGCAGCAGGCGTCTACCTCAGTTGGCCTCCCTGCTGTAGTTACCGTTTCACTGAGGCGTCCACCAATTCCACCTATGTGGCCCAAACAGGTTTTTATGCAAATGATGCTACCTGTTTTTAATCTAGTGTTTAAACTATTTCATCTATTATTATTGTATATTATAATGGGTTGTTGACTCTGTTTCCCTATCCCTGAGCCTGCTTGTGGGGAGGGAAGAATACAAATCTGAACAAATAAATAAAAACAAACATTTTGATTGGGGGGGGGGGGTACCTGGACAGGATTTGCCACGTATTCTTGTGACTATCATGCAAAATGTATCCATTCACTAATGTTTTGCTTGATACGTTCTCCCCAACAGAACAGTTATTGGGGGCAGGGGGGATGACCATCTGAATGGGCCTGGAAACTGTAGAGCACACCGTTTGTAGGCTGTTTTAGAAGCTTTCCAAGAGGAATTGCAGCATCAGACGCTGGCTTATTTGAGACATATTAGTAAGGCTGCTGCAAACTCCATGCCGTAGTTGAACGTTTTACAAAGAATGAGCGGAACAGTGCTCAGATATCACAACAGTGCTGTCAGGACAAAGAAAATCTGAATGGTTAAGGGAGAAGCCTTCAGAGGGTGAAGAGGCAGAACTGTTGTGCATTCTGCTACTGTGCTCATGTGCCATTTCAGAATTACCCTTTAGCTTTTCCAGTTCTTGAATTTAGAATGAAGATTGGGAACCAGCTGAGAATTAATTGGCATGCGCTCTTTAACTTCCCAGCAACAACACTGCTGAGTAAAGAGCAAGGCTGGCTGCCTCCTTTCAGTCTCAGAGTTTTTTTGTTTTGTTTTGTTTTTAATGTTCTCCTCCTGCAGTTCAGCAGTTGGCTGTTAGCTTTATTTTGTGTAGGGCAGAGATGACACATTACTGAGAGGAAGGAAGCTGCCTGTTTCCTGCCATTGCTGATTTGTTGTCTTTGTATGAAAGGCTGACAGGCTCCTCTTAAATGTGAGTCCCTGAGGTCCTCACAACATGATTAGCCACTGTAACCTCGCAGGAGATCCATTGAGCTAGAAATTGTGTTAGTTTTAAGGGACTGCTCAACTCCCATGGACACCAATTAGTCCACAACTCTGTGAAGTTTCAGATCAAGCTGATCTCAGTCTAAAGGAAGTGCTTGTGTGTGAAGTACACCTTGATTTGACCTCCTGTAGACCAGGTCTTAAAAGAGGGAAAGAAATTGATGCTTATTTGTTGTACCACCGGAGGAACAGCTGATCCCTGGGGAAATTCAACAGGAAAAAAGTGCCCTCTAAATGTTGGGCTTCCAAAGACTTTAAGAATTCCCTACTGGGAACAAAAAGTAACATAAGTAATATAGCATGTGCTATTGAAGATAATGTACAGTGTGCTGGCTTACTATAAACAGAAGCTAATCACAGATGACAATTCTAAACTTCTATTAATTCCAACTGCTGTTACAAAGGATAATGTTTGTTCTTACAAATATGTGCAGGATACACTGTATTCACTGTGTAGTAATACAGTCATAAGTTAAGCCAGTTTTCTCAAGCATGGTCAGAATTTTCATTAGTGTTTCTCTCCTGTTTAAACATTTTTAGACGTAGAATCATAGAGTTAGAAGGGATCCCGAGGGTCATCTAGTGCAACCCCCGCACAATGCAGGAAATTCACAAGTGCTCCCCCTAAGTTCACAGGATCAGCATTGCTGTCAGATGGCTGTCTAGCCTCTGCTTAGAAACCTCCAAAGAAGGACCTCCAAAGAAGAAACCTCCAAAGAAGAAACCTCCAAAGAAGCCCACCACCTTCTGAGGAAGCCTATTCCACTGAGGAACCGCTCTGTCAGGAAGTTCTTCTTAATCTTGAGCCGGAAATTCTTCTGATTTAATTTCAACCCATCGGTCCTGGTCTTACCTTCTGGGGCAACAGAAAGCAATTCTGCACCAAGTCTATATGACAGCCTCCTGCTAAAAGCATGGAATATATCGAGAAGAACCTTTTCCTAGTTGATGCACTACAAATCAGCGACATATATTGCGTGCACAGATTGGCCCACCACCTTATCCTCATCCCCTAGTTACAGTTATTTATTACAGTTATATTGTTAACACAAAATCTTCAGGTGACTAGCAAAGGAATACAAAATGTGAGTGAATTGAAGCAGAAGAAAACCCTGTGATCTCTTCCTCCATCTTCTGCAGAGCAGCCAGCAACTGAGAAAGAACTGGGCAGCAGGTGGACCAGCTGGACCAGCGGAAAGAACTGCTATCACTCATCCTCTGTTTTTGCTAAGCCTCAGAATGACTGCTGATGGAAGCTGATGGGAAAGGTTACCTCCCCTCTGTTGTCATCTTACACAGGGCAAACACAGTCCACACTTATATTAGAATCAGTTCGGTAGCCATGTTGGTCTGAAGCAGTAGAACAAAGTCTGAGTTCAGTGGCACCTTTAAGACCAACAAAGTTTTATTCAAGGTATAAAACTTTCACGGGCACGCACACTTCTTCAGATACAATGAAATGGAAGTTACGTGTCCCAAACATATAGGAAGAGTGCGTGGGCAGCAAATTATAATACTACATAATGAAGATATTTAACAGATGCAAGGACCAAACAGGAATCACAAGCTTAGGTTACCATTTGTTTGGGTTTAATTCTGGGGGGAAACATAATTATATTCTTTGCAGGGTCTTCAATTAATATTGTGTGTTTTCATCTGAGAAACAGGAGTGCCCTTTCAATTGAAAAAATGTTAAAAGGGTGTGTGTGTGTGTGTGTGTGAACTGGATGCTTTGAAGGATGAACCCTATGGCATTGTACACCCCCCCCCACAGGTCCCTGTCTCCCCAGGCTCCATCCCCACATGGAGCTAGAAACCCTACCCCTCTCCATCCCCTACCAGTGACCAGGCAGGCCCTGGCAACCCTAATATGCAGACATGTGCATGTGTAGTGTGTGCACAAATTTGATTTCTTAGATCAACTTTTAAAATCTTATTGAGGTATTAACTGTAGAAGAAGAAGGATATTGCTGCCCTCTGCTGGAGATAAATTAGCTCTGCTGTCTGCCAACGGCTAATAAATAGCTCATCAAATTCATTCTGGACTAACAAGTGCTGTTTTTATTTCTGTATGATGCCAGCTTGGGCCTGTCTGAATGGCATGTAAGCATGACTAGGGTGAAGCTCATGGCACCACAGAAGGAACCCCACTTAGCTACTTATTTCCTAAATACAAAATTGTTCAGGCTAGTTTCAAGATGCATTGGGCCTAATGTCAGTAAGGTGGATGATCAGGCAGATGTTGCAAAACTGATGTGAACTGACTTTGCTAGGAAAGCACTGGGAAGAAAGACCTGATAAACTGGCTAGACATGCACCTGTCTGCTGGCAACCATAGAAGCCTACATAAAGAGCTGTTATATGCTTATCCTGTTAAGCCTGTGATCTTCTCAGAGCATGAACCCACATTGCATCTCCAGGTATGGGACCCCTGACATGCAGGCCTCACAGTTACATAGCCAGAAGTTGGTGTGTGTTCAGAGTTATGACCCTATCCAGTGTCAAGACCAGGAGTGTGGCCAGCAGATTAAGATCCAGGGCTAAGGAGCACATGCTGAGCCCCAGAAGGTATACTGAAGTGAAGAAAAAGCCTCAGCCCGACTCTGGAGGAATCCTCTCAACTGCTGAGGGATCTTGACTCACTGCCCTAATGCTGTTCTCAGCATGCATGTGTAGGAATGCAGGAGGCACAATTCCTTTGCCCTCTACATACTGCACATCATCAGCAGGTCTTTCCAAAAGGCAGCAAAAAAAGAAAAAGAAAAGACAGTTCTATGGGAGTTCTATATGCCTTGAAAACCACTGCGTTGAACCACCTGCTATTGCTAATCCATGTGTCAGTTGCTGGAGTAACCCACGGGTAGTACAGGGGTTGGTTTCAGAATTATCTTTCAGTCTAAGTGATTTATATTCAAGTTACAGTAGGCTGTCTAGGAAAGAGGCAACAATATATGTTGCCACAAGATAATTTAGTATCAGCTAGTTACTTTCTGTATCACCTACTTTTAACAGGAGGTGCCAGGGAAGAATGTGGGACCAGGCAGATTCTCTACCACTGAGCCCACCCCTTGTGACTTCCCTCTAACTTATGACCCCACAGATTTGTTCTCCTCATGGAAATGTTTCCCTCTGTTGAAAAGAGCCTTGCCCTGGTGCAAGTGGCTCTGGAAAAAATTTTTGCTTCAGAGGAAGGTTTCTTCTGGTATAGGAATGCAACACTTCTAGTAAAACAGGTTGTGATGATCAGACCCAAAGTGACAAATATTTGCTGTGTTTGATTAATTCTTACAGCTCAGAACCAGTTCCAGGTTCATGCTTTGTTGCCTGATTACAGCAGTGTGGAAACAGATCTTGACAGTTACTATACTCTGTCTTGATACATGATTAATCTCTATTTCTCCCTCTGGTCAGGAAGTTTCCAGACTGTTCTGACTCTGAGCTTTTAAGGAAGCTTCTCATGGGCATTAACGTGCAGACAACAGCTTCTTGCACAAGGTTTTTTGCTGCTGCCTGTAAAGTTCGTAAGGATATTTTATGTAATACTCTAGTTTCTTAACTGTCTATTTTAATTTGTTTTTATATCCCATTTAACTGATGGACCACTTTTAAAACTCTGAGTGGTGTGTATAATGATCTGTGTTGGCCATAGATAATAAGAAATAGATTGAATTGATCAATCTCTATAATGTAGTTAATACACCTGTGGTTTTTAAGAAGAAGGCATTAGATTTATACCCCACCTTGTACTCTGAATCTCAGAGTCTCAGAGCAGTTTATAATCTCCTTTACCTTCCCCCATCACAACAAACAACCTGTGAAGTAGGTGGGGCTGAGAGAGCTCTCCCAGAAGTTGCCCTGTCAAGGACAGCTCTGCAAGAGATTTGGCTGACCCAAGGCCAATCCAGCAGCTGCAAGTGGAGGAGTGGGGAATCAAACCCGGTTCTCCTAGAAGAATCCGCGCACTTAACCACTGCACCCAACTGTGTTTGGAGAACTCTTATGTTCCTGTAAAGCTCAATAAGGGGATTTCAGTTAGAAGATAAGTGATTGGGAGGGAAAGGTAACATAGTTCATTGGTAAAGCATATATTTGGCGCGCTTCAGTCCCTGGTACGTGCTGCATTGGGAGCTGGGAAAGATCCTTATCTTATCTGTCTGGAACCCTGAAAAACTGCTGCCAGTCTGCTTCATACATAAATGTCAGCTTATCTGGATGTTTCCTTACAACTTGTAGTCAAAGGAGGTGTTGAATGTTGGGTGTGTTCTCTGGAACACTTACGGTGTTTTTGATTGAGGCAAGAGGAGGGCTTAACAGGCCTTAGTGAGTGAAAGGCCTTAGTGAGCAAAAGATAGTGTTGCTTGGATATCTTCTGGAATGACAACTGATTTTCAGCTGGCAGAGATCATTTCCCCTGGAGAAAACGACCACTTTGGAGAGTGAAATCTGTGACTTTATACCCTTGTGAGGTCCCTCCCCAAGATACACCCCCAAAATCTCCAGGTATTTCCCAACCCAGAGCTGGCAACCCTAGAAAGGGCACTTTAGAAGGAAGGAACTCGAGAATCCATGGCAGAAGCACAGTGGTTCTTCAGTGGATATGTTGATGTGGAAAGAATTCTGCAAAGGAGTAGAACAGGCACTGACTAGCTCTGTACTCTCTTGGTTTATGGACAGCCTTGACAGCATTAGGAACTATACCACAGCTCAGGGCCAACATATGGAGTGAGTATTTGCATAAAACAATTTGCCTTTTTAAATGACCTCCTTTTGACTGGGAGCTGTGAATTAAGTCTTCAATGCACTATATAATAAACTGCATTTGAAATATGTTTATTTTTAGCAAAGACAAGCTTCATATAGGCTCTGCTGTTAGAAAAATGGAAGGCAGCATTGGTTGAGAAGCAAAAGCATGAGCACCTTTTCCTTGCTGATCATTAGGAGGAGGAAACAATTTTATACCATCCTTCTCTTTTCCCCTTAATAGACCCCCCCCCTTCCTAATCAAGATGTTATAAAAATGACAGGATCCTGAAGCAAGTGAAGATGGAGCAAGTGTACTATGGTGGAAGCTTCTGTGGGCTAGATCTCACTACATCAGGTACATGGGGTGATATTTATTTCCTTCACTTACACCCTGCCTTTCTCCCTAATCCAACACCTTAACCACGACAAAATATTCACACTAACATACCATTCAGTATGTCTCTATGCAAACTTGAAATGAAGTCACAGTATTATTATTAATGTTGTCATGAATGTTTTATCCTGTATGTAATTCATTTATTCCCTGATGTGGTGTCCATGTGTTACCAATGTGTTTCCTGGTGCCCGCTTTTTGAATCTTGAGGATACAATTCAGAGGTTCTTGAGTGAGACAGAAAAAAGCAGGGAGCTCTGGCTTGCTCCTGTCGACTCACGGAACTCACCCCAGATAGTCTTGGCCCAAATAGAATAGCTGATCCTGCCACCATTTTGTAACTGGCCACACACCCCTCACAAAAGCCATTTTATGGGCTGCCAATTTCCCTTCCTTTAAAAAAAATACCCAAAGGTTGAACAAGATTGTCATTTAGCACCAGCCTTGACAAATTTTGTTCAGCTTTATGAGCCACCCCAAAAATTTAGGAGATAAACTTATTTCAGAGTTTTATATTTTAATCACAATAGTTTCTAATTATAGCTACCAGAAAACCTAATCCTAAACTTTCACAGTTTCTCATCATTTTTTAAAAACTATAACAAAAGTGTTGTGTTGTATAAATAATATGGGATAACCTTGCTTAGGGTTGCCAAGTCCAATTCAAGAAATATTTGGGGACTTTAGGGGTGGAGCCAAGAGACATTGGGGGTGAAGCCAAGAGCAAGGGAGTGATAAGCATAATTGAACTCCAAAGGGAGTTCTGGCCATCACATTTAAAGAGGCCACACACCTTTTAAATGCCTTCCTTCCACTGAAAATAATGAAGGTTAGGGGCACCTTCTTTGGGGGCTCATAGAATTGGACCCCCTGGTCCATTATTTTTGAAACTTAGGGGGTGTTTTCAGGAGAGGCACTGGACACTGTGCTGAAAATTTGGTGCCTCTACCTCAAAAAGACAGGGCCCCCATAGTCCCAGGTACCCACAGATCAATTCACCATTATACCCTGTGGAAATTGGTCTCCATAGGGAATAATGGAGCGCCCAGCAGACATTTCCCTCCCCCCCCTGCTTTCTGATGACCCTGAAGTCGGGGGGAGGGCCTCCAAACCGGGGGATCCCCTGCCCCCATCTGGGAATTATAGCAACCAAAAAGAGTAACGCGGAAAATGGAACAGGTAGAAAGCCAGGAGGCATCCATGCCTCAGTAATTTGAATATTTATACAAAACTTTTTTACTTATAAATAACAGAATTCTATATAAAGTGCAAACAACAGCCACACCTGAACGCAAAGTCCATATTTGTATCAGAAAATTAATACATTCAAAACTGGAACTCCGGGTTGTGGTATGGTGAATCGTGGCAATAGAGTCCAACGCTCAAGTCTTCTTATAGCCAGTGTAAGGATTGAAAGCAGCAAGGCACAAGTCGCAACAGGGATGCGTGTAATGCCCCGTTTCACACAGGGCTTCTACAAGCTGTGTAAATAAGTTGAAATTCACTAGCAAATTTTGTAATTACAATATCAGCTAAAATAAGACACAATAATATTAACATACCTTCAAAAAGCATTCATACAATTCATTTGGGAGACCCAAGCTCCAAACATTCTGCAGATAAACGACGGTAAGAAGTAACAATTCATCGTGCACTTATAAGTATCAGGTGTAATACATTGTAACTCTTTTTAAAGTCATAGACAAGGTATCTACAGTAGCACATCTCGTATATTAAAACCATACAGTAGAAAAGAAGTTTTACATTTTACAAAGGATGAAAAACATTACAAAAAGCACGACAGGTCCCAATCATTATTTAGCCCATTAGGTATTAGAGAGTTGAGTTTAAAGATCCATCGCATTTCCTGCCTCAACAACCATTTGTTCATATCAACTTTTCCATGAAGCCAGACAGGAAACTTCTCCAGAACAAGGAATCCTAACTCATTGGGGTCATGGTTTAATTCTCGAAAGGGTTCTGCAAGGGGAGCCTCAGAAACAAAAATTTTAACACGATATTTATGTACCAAAATGCGAGTACGGACAGCTCATCTTGTACTCCCACAATATATTTTTAAACAGGGACATAAAATTATATAAATACACTCCTTAGTAGAGCAAGTTGTGGTATCTTTCAATTTAATTTTGAGACCCGATATAGGATGCTGGAATTCCTTGAGTTCTAAGGATAATGGGCAAGCAGAGCACATGCCACATTTATGGTGACCACCCATGAAGGTTGGGGCTGATGTTCTATTGAAGTCAGAATGAACCAAGTGGTCAGACAAATTTCTAGTCCTACGATATCCTATTTTAGGAAAATTGTAGCATCTGTGAAGATCTTTCACTAAAAACCAAAAATTTTTAAGTACACTTTGAATGGGGTAGGAGAGTGGAGAAAACTGAAATGCACAATTAATGTCTTTTCAATTCTTGGATTACCATCCTCCCTTTGAACATGTTTAGTTAACATCGTCCGCCGAGGCATATCATTGACTCTCATACAAGCTGTTTTTAAAGTGCCGTCAGAATAACCCCACGATTTAAATTGTTTGCAAATTCTAATTTTTTCTGTTTCAAAGTCTTCCAAATTAGTGGAATTACGTTTAGCTCTTATTAATTGGGAAAGAGGTAAACTGTTTTTTAAATGACTAGGATGACAAGAGTCAAAACTTAAAGGGACAGTTCTGTCAGTCAGTTTGTGATAAGATTTGACAGCTAATGTATTGTTACTGCGTTTAAAAACCACAGTGTCCAAAAACGATACCCTATGAATATCTGCCTGATAGTTAAATTGAATCTAAAAGAGGATGTAAATAACTAAACTTAACTAAAAGAGGATGTAAATACTTGTGTCTATTTCTGTATTTGAAAAATTGGTTCTGAAAGAGATTGAGTCAATTATCCATATTCTTCTTTATTGCCATTTGTATACAAGTATTTACATCCTCTTTTAGTTAGCATGTTGATTGTTCTGATGCACTTAAGGTCTATAGACTTTTGAACAATTCTCTATCTAGTGTCACTGAGAAGGTGGCTAAGTTTCTTTACTCTGTTTTAAAGACACACCAAAGGATCTCATAGAAACAATTTATGTTTATGCTTACTCAGATGTATTTGTATGCAATTGTTCCATTTTACCATTTTTTAACTCATTTGCTCTGATATATACATATATTTTTATATTTTATGCCAATAGAGACTAACAATTGACTTCATTGACATATTTTTTGTCAGGAGATCCACATTTGAGTTCTTTCAGAACTCTTGAATGTATGCCATCCAAACATGGTGATTTATCAGTTTTTAAATTGTCTTTCAGTCGTAGGACGCCTTCTCTCATCATCTCAATATGACTCAGGTCTTTCAACACCCCTCCCAAAATTAGCAGTTCTGGAGTGGGCAAGTACTTCTCATCTTCCACAGTGAAGATGGAGGCAAAAAAATCAGTTTCTCAGGCATTTCCCTATCCTCCCTCAGTAATCCTTTTACCCCTTGGTCATCCAACGGCCCCACTGCTTCCCTGGCTGGTTTCCTACTTCTAATGTATTTGAAGAAATTTTCATTGTTGGTCTTTATGTTCTTTGCAATATGCTCATAGTCCCTTGTTGCCTGCTGTCAAGTCTGCTGTATTGTTATTAACATGTTGTCTAACTCTGGTTCAGAAGCAAGGGATTCTGGGCTCTTACTGAACACCGAATGCTGCTAGCTACCTCTCCTCCCCCCCCCCTCCCCTTAGCTATGCCTTTGTTGTGTAGTCTGCTTTGAAATGCTGATATGTGAACAAGATTGTGGAGCCTTCTCAAGCTGGGTGTCTGTGGGAGTGTTAAGCGCCAAGGCCTTGGCTTGGGAACGAGGGAGTAACATCCTAGTGCGAAAATATACTGCATAGAGTGCCCCGCCCGTAGGAATCTTTTGATCTATACCTTAAATGCTTGGTTAATGTCTATGTACCCCAGTCCTTCAATCTCTATCATGGTCTTCAGTTCTGCTTTCAATAAACTAGCAACTTTGTTTCAACCAAAGACTCGTTATTGAATCCAGCCGACTTGACACCTGCCTGATCACAGACTTGCATTTTATTTGCCATCTGGGCCAGCCCTTTCACTAGGCAAATTAGGCATTTGCCTATGATGCTGGCTTGAGGGTGAGGTGCAGAATTAGGCGCCACTCATGTGACTTACTGTTTTAAAAGGCTCCATTGTTATTAAAGGTGCCTGGCTGACCTCTGACTTCTAGGCTTCCAGCACCATCTTGAATAAGGCTGATGAACTGGAAGTGCCTTGCTGTGCCTGTTCGTGCTGACTCCCCTTCCTCCTTACACCATTGTCTCAGCATTTGTTGTCTCTAAACCCTGCACATGGAACAGGTAGCACTTCTGAGAAGGCTACCTTGGAGTTCCTGGCCTTGAGTCTCCTTCCTATCAGCCTAAATTTTCCCTCCAGGACCTCACAATTGCATTTCCCCACATCACTGGTGCCAACATCTACCATGACCACTGGCTCCTTCCCAGCATCACCTTCACACCAGGCAGTCAAGTCACCATATGGTCAGTACATGGGTTTGCCACCCACCTGTCTACCTGCCTAAGGATCAAATCACCAACTACCAAGAGCCCCCCTCCCTCCCTGCCTAGAGATGGTTCCTTGGTGCAAAAGGATATCCATTCACCAACTGAAGAAGAGGCCCCTTCTGAGGGCACATTCCCCTTATCCTCAGCACAGTGCCCTCTTGACCCTCATGCTCCCTGACAGTGGCAGGGCTGCCATTTTCAGAGTGGGACACATCTGACAAGTCCCCAAAGTCTTCTCCATGTGCCTGACTGTCTTTGCTTCTCCAGGTCAGCCACCTCAGCCCCAAGAGTGCAAACTCGTTTCCTGAGAACCAGGAGCTCCTTGCACTGAGCATACACCCAAGACTTCTGAACAGTGAGCAGATAATCATATATATGACAATCAGTGCAAAACACTGGATAGCCCCCAACCCCCTGCTGGCATTCCGCCTTCATAACTGTTTTTTTTTTAAAATAGATTTTTAAAAAATAAATATATACAATCCCCCTTTTAATACCCATTGTGTTTATGTGGCTCTCCTTGTGGAAAGTCTACTTACCTTATTGGGAACACAAGGAGACTAGGGCCCTGGTTTCTCCACCCTGGCTTCATGGTCCTTCCTGGGCTTCCTTCAGAGCCCCTAGGTTAGGAGCCACAGGCCAAGAGCCCTTTAGTTCTCACCCTTTAGCTCTCGCCCTTCAGCTCGCACCAAAGGCTCATGCCTCGGTGAGGTACAGCCTTACAAATGCAAAGAGGGTGGGGCCGGCGGTCAGCCCCAGGCAACACAGACACGTCCAATCAGCAGCAGTCAGGTACAGCTCAGTAAAAACAGTCAAACAGAAACAGCAGTTCCTCTCTTCCCAGCAAGCACACACCCTCTCAGACTCTCCTCTGTTCACACAGTTTTGTTGTTCAATTGCACAGTCAAGTCCGACTCTTTGTGACCCCATGGACAAAGTCACGCCAGGCCCTCTGCAGTGATCTTGGATCCCAGAAATGTGAAGTCTGTCACTATTTCCATGTCTTCCCCTTCTATTTGCCAAGGTGTGATGGGGCCAGATGCCATGATCTTAGTTTTTTTGATGTTGAGTTTCAAGCCTACTTTTGTGCTATCCTCTTTCACCCTCAACAAGAGGTTCTTTAGGTCCTCCTCACTTTCTGCCATTAGAGTGGTATCATCTGCATATCTGAGGTTGTTGATGTTTTTCCTGGCAATCTTAATTCCGGTTTGTGCTTCATCCAGGCCAGCATTCCACATGATGTACTCTGCATATAAATTAAAAAAGCAGGGTGACAATATACATCCTTGTCGAACTCCTTTTCCTATTCTAAACCAATCAGTTGTTCCATATCCCGTTCTGACAGTTGCTTCTTGACTCTTATACAGGTTTCCCAGGAGACATGTAGCCCTTAGCTAATTCTCCTCAGCAGTTAAGAAAAGGCAAACACTTACTGCTTCAGCAGCACCCTTTCCTGCTGTCTCTCAGAGTCCAACTGACTGTGCTCTACTTCTGGAGAGGTGCAACCTTACATATGCAAAAAGGGTGGGGCCAGCAGTCAGCCCCAGGTAACACAGACACTTCTAAATCTGTTTAGGATAGCTGTCTTTCAATCAGATGTGACAGTTGACAACCCTGACAGTTGGTTTGCTGGTCCTGCTTTCACTGTATTGTCATGTATTCACTATACTGATTAGTTGTTGCATTTACCCCATTGCTCATATATATTTGCTGTATTGTCTTGTCAAGTATTTACCCGCTTGTCCTGTATTGTAATATGTGTTTGCTTGTAACATTTTCCTAAAGTTGTGCAGAAGGGTGACTATCACAGGAAGCTGGTTATCTGGTAATTATGGGAATGGCTTGAATTAACAGAGTAACCTTGAGTATCCAGGGAAGTCATCTCATGTTCACTTCAAAGCCTGGGAACTATAACAGACTCTAGGGGGAGCTTCACTTTTTGTTTCCTATATTATTGGTCTTGTCTGTATGCAAGTTATTCTTGGCAATGGCTCTTCAGCAAGGTCATTGCCCTGTACCTGAATTTCAATAAACTCTTGACCATTTCCATATGTGCTTGAGTTCCTTGGATCGGTAACTAGCAAAACCTTACAGGAATCTATAATAGGTACATTTTGAATCAGGTGAGCCCCAAAGCAATTCAGCATACACCTTGTCTTCTAAACTTTTTTTGATCCAAATGAAGATGAACATAATTTCAATTAAGAAAAAAGAACCAGCACGCATACTCTGAAAAACATAATACTTCTCATCTAAAAGCTGTGATAGAAATGTGGGAATAAATCATGCCACAAGTGCGTGCTCTACATTATGTGATGACAAGTAAAAGCCAAATCAAAAATATCACAAGAAATTAATTTGCCTGCTTAGTTTCAGGTAATTAAGATTAATGTAGATAGCACTTGAATGAATATTGTAGATGTAAAAATATTTTGCTGTCATTTTGTAGTATTCCAGTGCTGAAATTGTTACCCTTACATGTGAAAGCACAATCAAACCATGAAAAGTGCTGATAAATTTGCTTAGAAATAATGGGAAACTCAATACTGACTGAGAAGTAATTAAAAACAATGAATCAGGTCATATTTTTATAAAAATTAATTACATTTAATCCTTTGACTATAACCGCTCTTCTTTAAACTTCTGTTAGCAATTCTGAGACTTAAAAACAAAATCTATTTATTGATAATGCTCATTATCACAGACATCTCAAGTCCAGCCAAGAGGTGGGCAAGCTGGAAGGGACAACTGGGTAAAAACCAACAGGGTACAGGGAGAGCTTTACCAATGGCCAACTCAGGGACAGAATGGCATCTGGGCCTTGAAGACAACTCCTTGCCTGGGGTTGACCTAGACAAGAATCAGGGTCAGGAGACAACAGCCAAGATCCCAAGAAGTAAGGGGAGGAGCCAAGTAGAGAGGAATGAGTAGCGTCAAAGGACCTTAAAGTCAATGCCCTGTTTAAGGTGGCAGGTTGGGTAAGCAAAACCAAAAGGCTGAAGTGCAAGTTCTCACACCCCAGGATAACACTACCTCCATTCCCCTTCCTACCCTGTCGGCCAGAGACCGAGGAAAAAGCCACTAACCCTCCTGGGGCTAGGAACAAGGAAGTCAACTGTACAAGATAGGGTGCTTACAATACGAGTTCTAGAAAACAATTATTCTGGTCGCTGTAGTCAATATGGGCTAAAGTGCAGGATTCAGATTGGAACCCCCAAACCGAAGAACACCACAAAATATGAGCAGAGTGATATATTATAAAATTGTGCAGGAATATACAATAAAAGAGCAGTGAATAGTGAGAATAAAATTTATTTATATATATCTCAAGTGTGCCCCCTTTCTGTGGATATCTAAATCCATGGATCAGGGCCACACATGCACTAAACAGATTTTTCTGCAAACTTGGGTAACCCCCTATGTTTGCAGAGAAAAAACTCTACAAAAAATACCCTGAGGTTTTTGATCCTCCCCCAAAGTAAAACAATGTTCTCTGCACATGCGCAAAGTGCATTCTTTACTACCTACCTTCTGTATGGCAAAACATCCCCAGGGCTCAGTGGAGATAGCAATGAAGCACCCTAAGGACTGTGCCTACCCCTAGGTGGATGAAGGAGAGGTGGGGGGACCCACGCTGGGGTTCATGTGAGTGAAGAAGCTGTCCAGGGCTGTGCTTGCTCTGGTGTTGGCAGCTGCGCAGCCCAAAAGCCCTGCTGGGCCCTGCATTGGTGGCTGCATAGCCCTACTGGGCCCTGTGTCAGTGGTCACGCAGCCCAAGAGCCCCACTAGGCCCTGTGTGGGCAGCTGCGTAGCCCAGGAGCAATGCTGAGCCTGGCAGCTGTGGCACGACCCAAGAATCATGCTGAGCCCACAAGCAGCAGCAGCAGCAGCAGCTTAGCCCCACGTTTAGAATTGGCCTCTTGTTATTGTTGTTCAGTCACACAGTCGTCTGACTCTTCGCAATCACATTGACCACATCACATCAGGCTCTTCTGTCTTCTACTGCACCACAGTTCAAAAGCCTCTATTCTTAAGTGCTCAGCCTTCCTTATGGTCCAGCTCCCACAGCCTTACATTACTACTGGGAATACCATTGCTTTGACTATATGGACTGTTGTCAGCAGGGTGATGTCTCTACTTTTTATTATGTTGCCTAGGTTTGCCATAGCTTTCCTCCCAAGGAGCAGGCGTCTTTTAATTTCATGGCTGCAGTCACCATTTACAGCGATCTTGGATCCCAACAATGTGAAGTCTGTCACTACTTGAACATATGAACATATGAAGCTGCCTTATACTGAATCAGACCCTCAGTCCATCAAAGTCAGTATTGTCAGTCAGTCAGTTTAATACGGCTCTAGGCCAATCAACAACAACAACACAACACATCGATAACAGTACAACAACAACACAACACCAAGCTAAAATATCACATAACAATATAATAACTATGTACAACCATCAAAGTAGTAATAAAATTATCTGATATGGGCAATACTTAACTAAGGGCAACTTTCTTTCAAATACAAGCAGTGTTAAATTTCTTCCTGTCAAGGTCGGAAACATATAGAAACTTGGCAAGATCCAGGGAAAGTTGATCACACCCGTCCCCTAGGAGGAAGTGCATGACTTGGGCCTGATTTAAAGATTCAGCTAACATTAAGTGGTTCCGCAGAAGTTTGTACCTTACCTCTGTATGGAAAAGACAGTTCAGAATAAGATGGGGAACAGTGTCAACCTCCTCCAGGCCGCACGGACAGATCCTGTCTTCTAGCGGAATCTTATGGAAACGGCCCCTCAGAACTGCTGTGTCCAGAATGTTCAAGCGTGCCAAGGACAGCATCCGCCTGATCTTAATTGGCTGTATCTTTCCTAGATACCTGGCACTTTTAAGATCACTTGTAAAGAAGGTTGGGATATACGTCCCCCCAACTTTGGCCAGAGATTGTTTCAACTCCAATTTCAGTAATCGGTCTCTGATAATTGCTTTTGCCCCGTTCTTAAACATGAGGGCTAGGGAATCAATATTCAGATCACTTTCCTCTAATTTAGAATTTAATTTCATCAACCAATTGCTAACGAATGAGTCATAGAAAATTTGATGTGCAATATCATCCGGGTTCGCCAGCACCCTTAAAAGGAGACTCAAACCTCTATTCCACATTAATGTGGAGAGGCTTGGAAGCCCCGTTTCCAGCCTAATTGCAATAGATGAGGCATATTTTGGCACCTGTAGGATACATTGTACAAACTTCGATTGAACTGTCTCCAATTTAGTTAATTTGTTATACAAGAAAATCTCAGCTCCATACATTAATTGGGGTATAACCTTGGCGTTGTAAACCTTAATAGCCGCTAAGGCGTTATAAGCGCCCTTAGAGGTGTAAAACTCCTGCAGAGCAAGCGCCGTGCGTTGGGCGTTACAGTGTACGTTTTCTATGTGCCCTTGGTAGGATCCTGTATGATGAAAAACGACCCCCAAATATTTGTATGTCTTAACTTGTTTCAGTTTTTCATCATTAAAACGCCAAGTCATTTCTCTGAATCTGTATTGTCTTCTCAGACTGGTAGCGGCTCTCCAGGGTCTCAAGCTGAGGTTTTTCACACCTCTTTGCCTGGACCCTTTTTTGGAGATGCCGGGGATTGAACCTGGGACCTTCTGCTTCCCAAGCAGATGCTCTACCACTGAGCCACCATCCCTACTTCCATGTCATTCCCTTCTATTTGCCAATGAGTGATGGTGACTTTGTGACCAACACTGAAGTCCTCAAGCGGGCAGAGGTTACCAGCATCGAGGCACTGCTGTTGAAGACGCAGCTGCGTTGGGCAGGGCATATTTCTAGGATGGAAAACCACCGCCTTCCCAAGATTGCCCTGTATGGCGAACTCTCCACCGGCCATCGAAATAGAGGGGCACCAAAGAAGAGGTACAAGGACTCCTTGAAGAAATCCCTTAGCACCTGTCACATCAACCATCACCAGTGGTCTGACCTAGCCTCAGATCGCAAAGCATGGAGGCACACCATCCACCAGGCTGTCTCTTCCTTTGAGAACACACGCATAGCTGGTCTTGAGGACAAAAGGAGATTGAGGAAGAATCGCACTGCTACAGGACCAACCCTAAATCAGACTTTTCCCTGCAGCCGCTGTGGCCGGACCTGCCTGTCCCACATTGGTCTTGTCAGCCACCAGCGAGCCTGCAGCAAACGTGGACTATTGCACCCTTCTTAAATCTTCGTTCGCGAAGCCAAGCCGAGAGAGAGAGATGGGGCCGGATGCCATGATTTTTTTTTTTTTATGTTGAGTTTCAAGCCAACTTTTTCATTCTCCTCTTTCACCCTCAGCAAGAGTCTTTTTAGGTCCTCTTCACTCTCTGCCATTAGAGTGGTGTCATCTGCATATCTGAGGTTGTTGATGTTTTTTCTTTTTTTTGCAATATTAATTCTGGTTTGTTCTTCATCCAGGCTGGCATTTTGCATGATGTACTCTGCATATAAATTAAATAAGCAGGGTGACAATATGCATCCTTGTTATACTCCTTTTCCTATTCTAAACCAATCAGTTGTTCCATATTCAATTCTGTCACTTCTTGACCCTTAAATAGGTTTCTCAGGAGACATGGGAGGTGGTCTGGTACTCCCATCTCTTTAAAGACTTGCCACAGTTTGTTGTGATCCACACAATTGGAGGCTTTAGCATAGTCAGTAAAGAAGAAGTAGATGTTTTTCTGGTAATCCCTTGCTTTCTCCATAATCCAGAGAATATTGGCAATTTGATCTCTAGTTCCTCTGCCTCTTCAAAACTCAGCTTGTACTTCTCGAGGCGGTGTGGCAGTATTGCTGTTGTTAGACCTTTCGGCCGCGTTCAATATGGTCGACCACCGGCTGCTGGCCCGCCGCCTCGCCGACGCAGGGATTCAGGGGCTAGCCTTGCAATGGCTTTCCTCTTTCCTGGAGGGTCGGGGACAAAGGGTGGCAATTGGGGGAGAGCTGTCCCAGAGACACTCACTCAACTGTGGGGTGCCTCAGGGAGCAGTTCTCTCCCCGATGTTATTTAACATCTATATGCGCCCCCTTGCCCAGATTGCCCGGAGATATGGGCTGGGTTGTCACCAGTACGTGGATGACACCCAGCTCTATCTATTGATGGACGGCTGGACTGCCGATGTTCCTATAAATCTGGACCGGGCGCTGCAAGCCGTGGCAGACTGGATCAGGTCGAGTGGGCTGAAACTGAATCCAGCGAAGACAGAGGTCCTTTGTCTAGGGCGTGGTGGTCCGGAGGGAGGGATCTCCCTTCCAGCTTTTGAAGGTGCGTCACTGATACCAGTGCGCAGGGTCAGGAGCTTGGGAGTGCTTCTGGAGTCTTCCTTGACAATGGAGGCCCAGATAGCAGCCACTGCCAAATCCGCCTTTTTCCATCTTAGGCGGGCGAGGCAGTTGGCTCCCTTCCTAGAGCGCAATGACCTGGCAACAGTGATCCATGCAACGGTCACCTCGAGGCTAGACTACTGTAATGCCCTCTACATGGGGCTGCCCCTGTGCCGAACCCGGAAACTGTAGCTAGTGCAGAATGCAGCAGCCAGACTGCTATTGGGCCTACCTCGGTGGGAACATGTGCAGGCTGGGCTGCGGGAGCTGCATTGGCTGCCAGTTACTTACCGAGTTCGTTACAAGGTGCTGGTTATTACCTTTAAAGCCCTATATGGCCGAGGACCTGTCTACCTTAGGGACCGCCTCTCTCCATATGTTCCCCAGAGAGCACTGCGATCCAGCTCACAAAACCTTCTGGAAGTACCTGGGCCAAAGGAGGCCAAACTAAAAATAACTAGAGAACAGGCCTTCTCTATAAAAGCACCCCAATGGTGGAACCAGCTGCCGGAAGAGGTGCGGGCCTTACGGGACATTAGCCAATTCTGTAGGGCGTGCAAAACTGCCCTCTTCCGGCTAGCCTTCCAAGATGGAACCTGAAATGAACACCATGCCATCACTTACATCAACAATTGAGATAGCAATAAGATGAGATTATTTTAGATTGATTTTAGATTTTTATATTATGTAAACTTAATGGTAAATTTTAAATGGTATAGAAATGTATAATTGTTTTATTGTTTAACATGGCTTTTGCCACACCCTGTAAGCCGCCCTGAGCCTGCCCCGGCGGGGAGGGCGGGATATAAATAAAATTTTTTTATTATTATTATTATAGTTCTCTATCCACATGCAGCTGAAGGCTAGCTTGTAAGAACTTAACCTTTCTAGCATGTGAAATGAGTGCAATTGTGCGATAGTTTGAACATTCTTTGGCATTGCCCTTTTTTGGGATTGGAATATAAATTGACATTTTCCAATCCTGTGGCCACTGTTGCATTTTCCAAATTTGCTGGCATATTGAGTGCAGCACTTTAACAGCATCATCTTTTAGGACAGGGGTGGGAACCTCGGTCCTGAGGGCCATATGTGGCCCTCGAGGTTTGCTGGACTGAACCGAGCCATGCGGCAGCCTCTCTGGGGCCTGGCTGGCCAGCGAGGATCATGGGGTCCAACCGCACTGTGCAGTAGCCTCCCCAGGGCCAAGCAGGGATCACAGGGCCCAGATGTACTGTGCAGCAGCTTCCCTGGGGCCTGGCTGGCTGGCCAGAATTGCTGCAGGGCCTGGAAAAGTTACTGCCACAGTTCAGTTTGCACTTGATTATCCCAGATGGTGTGGCCTAATATGCTAATGAGGGTGTGGCCTAATATGCTAATATTAGAGGATGTGGTCTAATATGCTACTGAGTTCCTGCTGGGGGCAGCGGGCCGGATGTGTGTGCCAGATTAGGCTCTCCCCACATTACTTCAAATAGAAAAACAATTATTTGCATTTATTTTGCCGGCCTGAATTGTTCTCCCTTGGTGGAGCACTGTTTTATAAGTTGATAATTTTTTATGGCCACGAATGATGTTATAAATATCCATATGGCCCTTAGCAGAAAAAAGGTTCCCCACCCCTGTTTTAGGACTTTAAATAGCTGGAATACCATCAGCTCCGCTCACTTTGTTGTTAGTTATGCTTTCTAAGACCCATTTGACTTTGCACTGGATGGGCTATTGGCCTGATCCAACATGACTTGTCTTATGTTCTTATGTACTACTCATCAATTTTGTATTAGAACGTTCATTGATTTTTGAGTATTCTTATGTACTTTTAAACTATCTGCCTATCTCTTGGAAGCTAACCAATGGCCAATAAAAATTGACCCTCTGTGCCCTTACTGCAGCTAAAAGATTAATATTATTAACAACACTAGAAAGATAAAATCTCATCTTAGAATTCTATCAACATTTGAACTCATGGCATATAGATGGTGATTGTGTATTGACATTTTTAGACTAGGAATAAGGCCTGTTGTGGAAATAAACACAACAGGCTCTAGAAAGAGACTCTGGGAAAGTGCTCCGTTCTCGGGCACTCAGCATCAATTTGCTGTGGCGTCATAGTATGACAGTGATCATGCAGACACTGAAGCTCAGCATTCCTTTCATCTGCAGTGCATTGTTGTTGCCTTTTCCTGTCATATTTGACCTTGCTGTGATTAGTATCAGTGTGTGTTTGTGATGTGATCTGGGTTTTGTGGTGTGATCTGTTTTTGGGGGGGGGGCGGTTTGGGGGGGAGGTTTGGCCTGGTATGATAGTGTTATGGTATACCATAGAGTATGTGCCTCAAGGCAGCCATTTTCTGTATGGAAATTAACCTGACTTCAGTTTTCCATCTCTTTCCCCCTTCCTGCAACCTCTACCTAGGAAAAGGGCAGTCTTTCTCCACAGTGGGGACCAGAGCAGGAGGGAAGCTACCTCAGCAGGGTATAATGACAAAAACTCCACCCTGCAAAGCAGCCATTTTCTTCAGGGGAAGTGATCTCTGCCGTCTGGAGAGCAGTTGTAATTCTGAGTGATCTCCAACCCTCACCTGGAGATTGGCAACAATTATTTCCCAGGAGGAAATGGCTGGTTTGGAGGATGAAGTCCATGGCATTGTACCTGTCCTCAAACCCTACACTCTCAAGGCTCCACCCCTCAAATCTGAAGAAATTTCACAAACTGGAGTTGGCAACCCTTTCTTCTTCTCAGACAACCATTAACCTACCTTTATCTGCCCCTCTGACTTCAGCTTTCTATCTTCTCTCCCCTCCCTGCAGTCCCACCTAGGAAAATGATAGTCTTTCTCCACAGGGGGGACCAAAGCAATTTATATCATTCTTCTCTCCCCCTTTTGATCTGCACAACAACCCTGTGAGGTTAGCTTGAAAGTCTGTGATTCTGTGACCGGTCCAAAATCACCCAGTCAGCTTTCATATCAAGAATCTACCTCTGGCACACCATGCTCTGAAGCTCTTAACTGCTACTCCACACTGGCTGTCATAGGGGGGCTACTGCTGAACAAGAGCAAGCAGCCAGGCCTAGTTTAAGTTACACCTGTCAGTCAGGTGGCATCAAGTCACCCAGAGGGTGAGCCAGGCTTAGCGTAGCCAACCTTCAGGTGGAGCCTGAAGATCTCCTGGTATCACAACTGAACTCTAGATAACAGATCTCTCTCCCCCTGGAAAAAATAACTGTTTTGGAGGGTGAACTCTATGACACTATTCTCCCCAAACTCTGGCTTCTGTAGACTCCGCTACAAAATCTCCAGAGATTTCCAAACCTGGAGCTAACAACCCTAGTCAGGACTGGCCCCAATGAAATCTCCCTCAGAGGCCAAAACAGACCTGGAAATGGCCTCCCCCCTCCCGCTTTTTGCAGACAGAACTAAGCTTGGCTGCCTAGCAACAGCCACTGCCTAGCAGCTTCCCCAGTGGCCCAATCCTCATCTGCCCTGGGGCTGGAGGGTGGGATTGCTCTTTGAGTGACATGCAGCTCAGCCAAAGGGAGGGTAGGTGAGTGATCCCCAATACAATTAGGCTTTTATATCTATAGGATATCTGGAAATTGTTTTATAGAAATTTATGTGCCTATTCATCACCACTGTTATATTTTTGTCTTGTCTTTATGTATCTTTTTTCTTTTTTCATGATCTTGTTTGGTTGCTAGATTTTAAGTCCCCCCTCTTGTTCTCCCCCTTTTTTTTAAAGAAAGAAAGATTTTTTTAAAAAACCCAGCACCTTGACTTATTTTGGCTATAGCTACCAAGTAATTGTTTGTGGAACTCAACTTGCAGGTGTCCTACCTTGCAAGGCTGGCTTCTTGATTCACACACAGTAGGGCTGGAGACTTGGTCCCTCAGTCTCTTAGCTGAGGTCTAGTTTAGAGGGGATTATGGTGGCTCATTACCCTGGGCAGTGAGGATTCATTCCCCAGTATTGTGCATTTTGCTTTTGACCTTTACCCAAGGCCTTCTTGTGGGACAAGGGGACTTTGACACAGGGACTTGTCCAGAACAGAGCCCAAGCTGGTCTGTAGGAAATGTTCACCCAGCAATGGTAGAAACTAAGCTAAACTAAAGGATTATAAAGGAAACTGATGGCCTTGCCCTTTCTGTATCCAGAGTGAGATCCGTGACTCTGCAAAGACTATGAGCATTGTGTCTTTTCCCAGAATGCAACTGGAATATGGAAGGCCTTAAACTGACAGATGTGCACTTCTTTGCCTGGCCCAGGCTTCAGCTCTGGCTCCCTCGTATGCTCTTAGGGTCCTGCAGGAGACCAGAGAGGAAACAAAACAATCACGGGTTTCAAATCTGCCTGTGCTGCTGGTTTTTGAATCGGAGCTGGCTGTGACAAAGAGGGCAACATGTCTTCTGGACATCCAGGGTACAAGGAACCCTCACAGGGACTTCCTCCTCTTCCAAAGGAGCCTTCCTTTGCTGTTGAGGATGGTATGGAGGAGATTCTGACAAAGGGCAGATTTGCATCACTGCAATCTGTACAATGCATTTAGCTGTATTTTCCTTGGGGGTATTGTGATAGCACCCTGCTCATGGTGAATCCTGTGTGGAGTGTTTGCCAATACATTGTGGGTGCTTTCACACACACTAAATAGATCCAAGTAAGCAGCCGTGTTGGTCTGTAGTAGAACAAAACAGGAGTCGATTGCACCTTTAAGACCAACTTAGTTTTATTCAGAACGTAACACTAAATAGCGCACTTTTAATTCATTGTCAATGCACTTTGCAATTTTACTTTGTGAAATGGCAAAATCCACTTGCAAACAGTCACTGAAGTGGATCAGAACTGCATTATTTAGCATGCATGAAAGCATCCACTATCTTCACAAGTAGGTTTAAGGGAGATCTTGGCACTGAGGCAAAAACACTTGCTGTCCCTGCGTTGTTGTATTAACTTTTCAATCAGTGCTTGGTGGGATTCTGTGCTCTGTTGTAAAGGATTCTGTGCTCTGTTGTAAAGGATAATAGATGTGTCCTTTAAAAGCACCATTTTAAAAATTGTGTGTATTTTTGTCACCTCAGCCACAAACCTTGTTAAACAACCTTGAGACAGTCATAGTCTCATAGCCTAAACTTTTTCACAAGGTAGGTTAAAAACTGATTAAAAGGAAGGAGGAAATACATGCTGTCTTGAACTCCTGGCAGAAGGAGAAGCTAAAAATATAAACAGATGTCTCGGTGGTAAATCTCAAAAAATGGAGGCTCTAAAACTCTATCAATTCTAAACGCTATTGTCAAAGAAGGGAAGCAAGATGATTATACATGAAAATAGTAACACTTAACCTTCCTGTGACAGAACAAACATATATGGCTGCAGTCACACACACTAAATACTCCACATTCAATCCACTTTCGGAACACTTTTCAACTAGATTTTATTGTGTGAATGAGCAAAATCCCATTGGAAAGTGCATTGGAAGTGGACTGAGAGTGGAGTATTTTGTGTGTGTGACAGCAGCCTATATGTTTTATTCTTCGATTTTTATCCTTTGCTCCTCTAAAGATGGATGGTTGTCACAATGAATGGAAAGACAAAGGCAATCATGCCTGACACCCCCTTATTGATTGCTTGTGCTTGACTGGCTTCTCTCTCTCTCTCCCCCTCCCTCTCTCTCTCCATTTTGCAGTTCTGCTAAACCAATCTTCACTAGAATGAGCACAAAGCAAAACCAAGTGACAGCTTTTGTACATCAGCATTAAATGGGAAGAAGCTTGGGAAGCCTGTGATGAAGACTATTGACAAATGTGAAAATGTCTGATTGCCGAGAGCTACTTTCAAACACAGATCAGCCAGATGCACAAGTGGTTCTCAAGGGAGACTCATCATGGATTTACCCACCAGTTCATTAGGAACTGCCACTGAATGCAATGTTCTGAAGGCATGCATGAAAAGTCACTTAAGTGTGATAAAAGGGGGTGCAGTTGTCACTAGAGAAACATATTAATATCCATACATCAGCAAGATTTGTAAACTCTTTTTATTAACTTAAAAACAATATTCATGGACCAGAAGCATTAAGTCAGAAAATTCTTATTCCAGTAGCTGAGATTACATTTTTTTATTATTCAGAATATTTACAAGCAGTATCTTCTTGTCTCATGCTGCAGGCAAAATGGTGTGATTTTATCCCTGTTATTCTTGTGCCTTGGTGGTCCTTGGTACAGTCAGTTAAATACACAATGCTTTTCCGTTTCTGTTGCCTCTGAGTTCTGCTGAACCTGTGGCAAACGCACATTGCAGTGGCTGGCTTGAACTCTCATTCTATGGAAGTGTAAATGCTGTAAGATGGTAGCTCCCAATTACCGTATTTTTCAGTCCATAAGACACTCCGGACCATAGGACGCAGCTTCCTCCTGGGGGGCGATCCGCTGCCTCCGCCTCCGATCCCGGCGCTTCCCCCGCGCCTGCCTGCCTGGCTCCAGCTCTGCTTCCAGCAAGCGCTGGGATCGCTCCACGCTGCCCCCACCGCAAACCCAGCGCTTTGCGAGCGCCGGCTGTGGAGAGGGCAGCGTGCTTCCTCCGTGCCTGTCTGCGTGGCTTCAGCTCTGACGCTTACAGCAAGCGCCGGGATCGGAGGGCGGAGGGAGCGATCCTGGCGCTTGCTGTAAGCATCACAGCTGGAGCCAGACAGACAGGCATGGAGGAAGCACGCTGCCCCCTCTGTAGCCGGTGCTCGCGAAGCTCTGGGTTTGCGGTGGGGGCAGCGTGGAGCGATCCCAGCGCTTGCTGGAAGCAGAGCTGGAGACAGGCAGGCAGGCGCGGGGGAAGCGCTGGGATTGGAGGCGGAGGCAGCGGATCCCCCCCCCCCAGAGGAAGGTACGTCCTATTGTCCCTTCGCTCCATAAGACGCACACACTTCCCCCCCACTTTTTGGGGGGGGGGTGCGTCTTATGGTCTGAAAAATACGGTACTTACCGGTAGAAACTGCAGTCCTAAATACACTTATGTGGGAATAAATCCCATGGAGCTTAATGGGATTTATTTCTGAGTATAAAAGCTTCGGATTGCACTCGAAGGACCAGGTCTCCCACTATAGCAGGAAACCTCCCACCTTCTGCTTCCAGTCCCCCACTGTTGCCCAGTGCAGCAGCAGGTAAAATTGGGGGTGCGGGAGTAATGTTGCAGCCATGTCAGGATGCCACTTCTGGTCACAAAACCACAAATGATGTCACACAAAGCTGTGGTAATTTCCCCAAACTCCATGGTAAAACTATAAAGTGTCACAGTAACACCATGATGTTACTTTCCATTTATGCGACCAGAACTGACACTGTGCGATACCAAGCTATGCTGCCCGCCCCCCCAAAAGCCCCACCCCTGAGGTTTGCCAGCCCTTGGTTAGAAACTAGATTAAACTGAAATTCTAATCAAGGGGAAGGAAACCATGAAAGGATGAATATTCTTCAACGATTTGCTCCAGGTAGCTCTAGATTCTGAGAAGCATACATGAGTTTTCCTTCTATCTCTCCAGCCACTTCGGGATAGGAAGGGAAAGGTGGGAATTGTAATGAGTGTTTTGGAGTCTGAGGCAAAAAATCTGAATGTTCCTTCTTGTGGTAAAGAAGGTGACAGTAAATTAAATAGACATTTTGTCACCCATTAATCAAACCCAAAATCTACCTTCTTGAAATCACCACCCTTCTCAGGCTTGTAGCAATGGTGGGGGCCAGGGGGAGGGTGTAAGACCACTCCATTTAACCCCCCCCCATCTGTATGGCCTCTCCATTGGAGTGCCTGCAATCTGCACCCTTTGCTCACCCCTACTTGCTGCCACGCTGAACAAGTGCAGCATCGCTAAAGAGGGAGACAAGCGCCGCCATTTCTTTTGCAAGCTCCTCGGGACATTCTTTGCCAAACACAGCGCCAGTCCCAGGCTGGAGCCCCTTTATGGTCGGGTGGTCTTTCACCCTCCCCTCCCCTTCCTGGCAGCCCCAGCGTGGCCCTGGCAGAGATCAGAGGCAACCATCTAGGGGTCACTGCCAGGAGCTTGCAGGAGGATGCAGCGGCCAGTGCCGGGATTGGCAGCCCCTCTTGAGGGAGGGGAATTCAAACCTGCTTCTGAGGCTTGCCCCTGTTCCAAGCAGCATTTTTGATGGGGGGAGGGAAGAAGACGATTCCCCTCCCTTTATCCAGAGAAGCCACAAAGGATAGATAGAGGGGGGGGGGGGGGGTCTTGACAAAAAGTGGCAAGAGCTTTTTTATTAGTAGTAGTAATCTTGTGGACACTTGCCTGGTGCCCAGAGGCTCTTGAACCAGGTCCCCGCTGTTCCCCCACCCCGGCTATTCATGAGCAGTCTGAAGAAAGTGAGCACACAGCCTGGCTTCTCTTACATCTTAGACCGCCTGTGGGGTGGGCAGATTTTTTGGGTGGGGGGGAGAGAAAATCCTTTAGGGAAGAAAAGGAGCATCTCAAGTAAGCAGCCCGCTGTCTGTTGCCTCAACTTCCCCCGGCCCGAGATGGAGGATCCCCAGCATTGGGGAAAGTGCTTGTAAGTTGAGAAGCTACACTCTTCCCTTTCTCTGGCTCCTCTCATCCTCTCCTTTCTTCTCCTTCCCTTGTGGGCCCAATAAAAACATGGCTTTAGTTAATACCATCGTTTGAAGATGGGGGGAGCCCTGGTGCTAGAAAACAGAAAAGACAATGGAGTGAAGGGGAGAGGCAAAGGGATCTATCCAGAAAACATGGAAGGTTCTTACTGATCCTTCAGCTGGCTGCTCAGGTTTTTATTTCATTTTTTTTAATTGTGACATTTGTGATGTCATTTTGGGCTCCACAGTCCCCCACCTAAACTTTTATCTCTCCCCCCCCCCCCCCCCCCCGCCTAAAATTTTCTGGCTACAGGCCTGACCCTTCTCTGCCTCAAGTTAGGGGCGGCCATGGTTGGCGATTCTAAGGAGGTGTCACTCTGCTTCATGAATGTTTTATAAAGCCGACACAAAATGAAACATGCAGGAACTACCGTTTTTAAGGAATTAGCATTTGAAGATCATTGTGTCACAGGTTTAGGAACAACATGTCCTGGCATCCAAAATACAGTAACATACAGCTGCTGTGATTTACTTTTGTATCCTTCCATGACTGGTAAACAAATATTCTTTACAAATAATTCCAGTTTAGGTTTAAGAGGTTCACAGGGATTACTCCAAGTAACACAATGTAGGGAGCAAATACATGGCTCCCTATAGGCAGCTATATTTTTGTTGTATCATGTGGGGCAAAAGGTATATATACCTACAGTGAAAATCTTCACTGCAACACTTGCCTTGCTGAAGGTTTCAAGTCAAAGCCGGAAATTGGCTTGAATTAAATGAGTATGTATGAGGAGGCAGAAGCTGTTTGGGAAGAAATAGATTTTGCTGTTCAGTGACCGGCTGCCATTCATGCTCAGTGGTAGAAAAGTAGCAACAGCATTCTTTAGAGCTCCACTTCAGTGTTCCTTTGCTGCGTTTAGAAGACTTGGTTTCATGAGTGGATTACGGCTACACTGCAGATCTTTCCCCTAGTTAAAAAAGAAAAGAAAAGAAAGAAGGCTATGCAGTGCATCTTACTTTTACCACACCCTTAGTAATGATGCCAGACCAAAACTGGTACATGTTTGCCACAGAAGGCATTACATGAGGATGCCTGGCTCTGAACTGAACAACAGAGAAATACCACTGTAATAGCAAATGCTTTTCAGGCATTCAAGCAAGCTACGTTTTACATTTTTATATTTTTGGAATAAATTTGTACAAAATGCATTCATGTTGAAGAACCAGTCCCAGAAACCCTTATCTGTGTTTAAAATGCCTATGGACATGTCAATGTATAAGACGTGTGTGTGTGTGTTTTAAAATAAACTAGTTTTTTTCCCTCCTGTGTGCTCATGTAGCTCCCTGATACACCAATGTTGATTGTTTGCCCAAGGAAGTTACCAATAACATACAATGTCAAAAAGTCACAGACTCCCCCCCCCCACACACACACACAATTGAATTGGGTAATTCTTTTCACTTCTAAGGTTTTGGGAACAAAATATTGCCTATCAAAGGCTTGAACCAAAGTTATTAGAACAATAGTATAATCTTATTCATCTTGAAAAATCTGGAAGACATCCTAAGAAAGAGCATACTGTTGAGTTTGTAACTAACTCATGGCGACCTGACATACAGTTAAACAGGAATGGTATTTGCATGTACAAGCAACCACATATGAACGCTTTATACTGATCAGTACATCAAGATCAATATTGTTTACTCAGACTAGCAGTAGTTTTCCAGGATAGCAGGCTGAGGTCTTTCACATCACCCACTACCTGCTTCTTTTAACTAGAGATGCCAGGGACTGATCCTAAAACCTTCTGCATGCAAAACAGAGGCTCTTTCACTGAGACACAGCCCCTCTCCACAGATCTCGATAATCACAGTTATCTAGATGCTTCGGATAATCAAGATAATAAAGATTAAGAGCCAAATTTGCACAAAACATGGAACCACCACCCAGAATCGGAGCCCTATATGAAGTTCCTCCCATCCCATGAAGTGTAGTACAACTGTAGTCAAATAAGTGTTTTCCCACCAGCTGTAGCCATTCTGAACATGATGTCAGAATATGAGATAAGTAAGTTGAATTAGATATCACAGAGAAGGAGAGGAAAATTTGCACTGTTTCTTATAACAGATGTTTCTACCTTCAAATTAATTAAGACCATCTGTGAATTTTTGAATTGGGTCCTATTTTTCACTTTCATTAGCTAATATCCTTATATTAGAGTTCCATTTGTTTGAAAGAGGATTTCTCCCTAGGAGGCGGAGGACATCTTGGGTGTTTCCCACCGTCCAATCAGGGAGGCAGGAATCAAAAAATTTTCCTCTTCCTGTGGCTGTGGGAACCCCCCCCCCTCTCAGTTCCTTTCCTGCCTCGACAGGGAGATCAAGTGTTTAGGATAGGTTCCTATCCCTCTATTTGCCTTCTATAACAAAAGAATTTTTTCCCCTCTTTCCTTTTTTACCTTTAGCTGTTCCTTCCCTCAGCTTGAATCCTAATTTCCTTCCAACCTCTCTGTTGCTCCAATTTCCCTTCTGATCCTTCCCTCCTCCTCTGTTTTTCCCTCCACACCGAAGAGGAGCGGCGTGCCGGCGGCCCCGGGCTGTGTTTACAAGCCGTGGCGCAAAGAGCAGTTAGATGGCGCGCAGAGCGAAGGACATCTTTCTAGAGGACGACTCGGCCCCCAGTGCACTGCGCAGAGTCGAAAAGCCGCCTTCCGGAGCCGGCATGACCGTGGGGCTTGCCTTGGCTGCCGGCAACGTGCCCTGTAGGGGCAGAACACCGAGGAGTGAGCGCAGGCGGTGCTGGTTGTCATCGGCAGCGGAGGAGGCTTCCTCCTCAGAGCGCCGTCCCAGCCCCGGCGGCCATTTTGAAAAGCGCAAAAAGTCAGCGACCAGCAGCCTCGTGGATGCCAACCTCCAGGCGGGAGACTTCGATTCCTACAAAGTTCAACCACAACAGGAAGCTGCACAGACCAGCCAGCCCCAGGCGGGCTTGGGTAACGTACCCTTAATGGGATCTACCTTATTTGCTGAATTTTTAGACTCAATAAGACAGACTGTGGGCGCTGCAGTTAAAGCAGCCACCCATAAAAGACCAAGGCCCTCTAGCCCATACTCCTCCTCCAGGTCACCATCACCCAAGAGACCTAGGGACCAGGGCCACTACCCTGGGGCCACAAAGGGTTATTTAGTCAGTGATTTCCTGGAAGGTGAGAGATCTCAGTATGGGGATCAGTCGGAGGAGTCAGAAGAGGGAGAACAGGAGGAGGGTGAATTCCTATCGGATGAGGAGATAGTGGGTACGTCTGTGCCAGAACCCTCCTCACGTTTCTTCAAGCCTGAAGAGTTTCAGCCCCTGCTGTCCAAGGTACTGGCTGCCCTGGACCTCCAAGTGTCTCCTGAGGAACAGGAGGCTTCCAATCCCTTGACCAACCCCAAGGATAAACCCAAGGGAAACTCGGAGTTCTTCCCAAGGTACTGATCCTCTGACAGAACCTTTCCCTTCCCAGAGTTCTTCGAGCACCAGCTAAGATCAGAATGGGCCAAACCAAGTGCCAACAGACAGGTTCCCAACTCCATTAAGAAGCTGTATGAGCTCCCCTCCTTTGCCAGTGACATGCTGCAGGTACCCTTGGTGGATGCACCGGTGGCAGCTTTGCAGTCCCATGGGTTGCTAACAGAAGATGGCAAAGGGTCGGTCCGGGACAACTGGGACAGAAAGATTGACCTGGCCTTGAAGAGGGGCCATGAAGCTACGGCCCTTGCCATCAAGGCCGCTGCCACTAACTCTATAGTCTCTAGGGCAGCGATGGTGTGGATAAGGCGTCTAACACAACTTTTACTGGATGCAGATAAAAGGATCCTGGAGGGCACCAGCAGACTCCTGCGGGCGGCTGAATTCTCAGCGGACGCTTCCCTGGACGCTCTTACCTTCTCCTCCAGAGCGATGGCATCCAACACTGTAGCAAGAAGGGGTCTATGGCTTAGGGCCTGGCCGGCTGACATCCATTCAAAGTCGATCGTTTCAGGCTATCCTTTTCGAGAGAAGCTGTTCGGAGACACCCTGGAAAAGATCCTAGTGGAGACGCAGGACAAGAAGAAGGCCATGCCCAAGTTTCTGAGACGTCCAGACAGACGAGGGTTTGGTTCTAATTCCTTTCGAACCTCCACCAGCGTCTCCAAGCCAAAGCAAGAGTTTAGAAAACCATCCTGGGGTCAATCCAAGCAAAATTTCTGTAAAAGCTTCTCCAACCCCCGATTTCAGAGAAACCAGCCCGACAGGTCGCATAAGTTCGATAAGGGCCCCAAGTCTAATAAAGCATAACTGGGATCACATCCCAGTAGGGGGTCGCCTGCTACCCTTTCATCAAGCTTGGGCGGAGTCGCAGGCGGACTCTTGGACTCTAGAAATTGTATCTCGGGGTTACCCGATAGAGTTCAGGCGTATACCCCCAGATCGCTTCATTATTTCCTCCCTCCGCTCAAGCCTGGGGCGGAGGGACATCACCTTCAAGGCAATACGCCATCTTCTAGATATTGCTGCAATAGAACAAGTCCCTCTGAAGCAGAAATTTCAAGGTGTTTATTCTATCTTTTTCACAGTTCCCAAAAGGAACAGGGACTAGAGGGCAATCTTGGACTTGAAATTTCTGAACAGGAATATCAAGCTACGCCACTTCAGAATGGAGTCCATCAAGTCAATAACAGAGGCCCTAAATCATATGGATTACATGTCTTCACTGGATCTAACAGAGGCTTATCTACATATCCCGATTCTGCCCGCACATCGCAGATTCCTACGTTTCTGTGTGAACGGTCTCACTACCAATTCAGAGCCCTACCATTCGGACTTGCAACGGCTCCACGGGTGTTCACCAAGGTATTGGTGAATTTGATTGCACACCTCAGACAGAGGGGTATACACGTTCACCCGTATCTCGACGACCTGTTGATAAGATCATCGTCGAGGAGAAATGCAGAGCAGGACGTCCAGAGTACCATCAGCTATCTCCAACAACACGGCTTCATAATCAATCTGGCCAAGAGTCATCTGCATCCGACTCAGAGACTGGAGCACCTGGGCATGATAATCGACACGAACTTGAGATCCATCTTTCTCCCAGAAGACAAGATTTTGAGGACTGTGACGCTAGTACAACAGGTGATTCAGGGGTCGTCGTCGACGCTTCAGACGCTGGCAAGACTCATGGGCCTTCTGATTTCAAACCTCAAAGCGTTACAGTGGGGTCGTCATCACACCAGGCAATTGCAGATGTTCCTACATCCCTACCAACTCCAAATCATGGAAAGACGCTCCATATCACTGACGTTGCCCATGATGGTAAAGGAGAGTCTTATGTGGTGGACCAAGTCCGACAACCTGTGTCAGGGGAGGATCTTCTTCGCGGAGGGAGAGTTGCAGCTGTTTTCGGATGCCAGCCTCTCGGGTTGGGGGGCAACCCTCAACGAGATTCCCACCAAGGAGTCGAACCTCCCGTTCAACCTCTTGGAGCTTCGGGCAATTCATCTAGCTCTGCTTCACTTTCAGGACCAAGTATCGGGGCAACATATCCTGGTACGAACAGACAACATAGCAGCAAAAGCCTACCTAAACAATCAAGGGAGGTCCAGGTCCAGCTCCCTCCACAGGGAGGTCGGGAAGCTGTTCACATGGGCAGAGCATCACCTGAAGTCAATAATAGCGGAACATATCAAGGGGGCATGCAATGTCAAGGCGGATTGGCTCAGTCGGGAGAGCATCCAGGCGGGGGTGTGGTCTCTCAACAAGTCTCTGTTTCTGAAGATAGTGGATCATTTTGGACCACCAGTGCTGGACCTATTTGCATCTCATCAAAACCACCAACTCCCTCGATTCTTCACAAGGTACTACCAAAGTCAGGCGGAGGCCACAGACACACTAACATCTCCGTGGCCGCAAGACCTTCTGTATGCTTTTCCTCCAATTCCAGTCATCCCGAGGTTGCTCAGAAAGATCAGGATGCTGGGGGCCAAGGTCATCCTGGTTGCACCCTGGTGGCCTCGACGTCCCTGGTTCTCATCAATCCAACAGATGTCTGTGGAGGAACCACTTTGTCTACCAACCTGGCTGGATATGCTGTTACAGGGGCCGGCATGGCACCCTTATCCAGAATGGCTGAGATTGACCGCGTGGAGGTTGAGAGGAGATCGCTGCTAGACCTAGGTTATACTAGCGAGGTGGCTAGTACCATCCTAGCGTCCAGAAAAGAATCCACCACGCGGATCTATAACATGTCTTGGAAAGCCTTCCACAGATGGTGCCGGAGGAAGAGTGTGGATCCATTACGTCCTACTGTCCCCAGGTTTCTTCAGTTTCTTCAGGACGGGCTTCAGTCCGGCCTGAAGCCAGCTACCCTCAGACATCAGCACTGTCTTCAGTACTTCAACAGGTGGATGGCGTAAATCTGTCGTCACACCCGCACATCCGTCGGTTTCTTAGAGGGGCTTCCTTGAGTTCTCCACCACAAACTCATCGTTTTCCGACGGAGGCTGAACCCGGTGCTTTCAGCCTTAACAGGTCCGCCTTTCGAGCCACTCATGGCCGTGCCCTTAAAGATGATGCGCATGAAGACGATATTTCTGGTGGCAATAACATCAGCCAGAAGGGTCTCCGAAATCGGAGCCCTGTCAGCTAAGAAGGAGCTATGCGTGTTCCACAAGGACAAAGTTGTTCTCTATCCGGACCCTACCTTCCAGCCAAAGGTATCATCTAGGTTCCACCAAAGCCAAGAAATCAACTTGCCATCCTTTTGCCCGGATC